>NC_133776.1:92108259-92458959 GCF_003597395.2 Chelonoidis abingdonii | reverse complement strand
AAACGATTTAACTGGGGGGAAACTTTAATTTCCTTTAGCAAGCTGGTTAAGTAAGGGGGAAGGGTGGGTTTGTGCTTCTTACTAGGGAATGGAAATCAATCGGGGGGGAGGGTTTCATTTTCAAGGGGAAACAACACCAGGCAGGTCAAACACAATTTACCCTGGGCCCCCCATGCTGAAACTCGTTTTTTTCAGGCTTCTCTGATGGCGGGGCACCCGGGGCCTTCCCCCTTGGTGTTTGGGCTCTTCTAAATCGGTCCTGAGTGGGTCTGGGCTGGCTCGTTAGTTCAGCACCCAGGGGATTTGCTCAGCCTCCCCCAAACCCCGCCATAAAAGGTTTTCTCCCCCCTTACTCTCCACAGAAGACTTTGTAGGAAGCACACAAGGGCAAAAGCGAAGCAATAAAAACAAAACAGGGGACATATGTTTTGGGGCTGAGGTTCTGAGCAGGTTAAGTTTAATTGTTCGCAGCGGCCCTTTGTAAAACGGCGGCCAAAAGCAAACAATTTCTTACCAACCCCATCCTGCAAAACTTGGGCTCAGGCCTTGGGTAGTTAAAACCAAGGCTCCTGGAAAAAGGCATTTCCAGGCTGGCCTGGTGTAATGGGCTTTCATGGGAAAGGCCATGGCATTTCCAAGGGGTTAGGCCTTGGGTTTTCACCAGGATAAAACGGAACCCAGGGCATCTCAAAAAAACATCCCAAACTGTTTATTTTCTTGGGTATGATAGTAATTCCCTTCGGGCTTTGCAAGCGTTTTAAAAACAAAGAAGGTTGTGGGCCTTTCTGAAAGAACCGTTTGAGGTCATGAAAACCCCCCTTTTTCCTGGGCCAATCCCACGGGGTGGGGGATGTTGGTGAAAAAACGTCCTTGTTTGGATCCACCAAGTTGGGGCTTTGGCAGCCCACCATTGAAAAAAGGTTAAAACCCCTGCCGGTTTACGTATGGGGGTTGCCCTGGGTGCCTTCGGGGCCCAAGGGATAGGGGGATATTGGGTTTCCATTTCTTTTATGGCCCCCCCAACCCAGTTAGGGAATTTCCCCATTTTTGCGCCAAAAAAAGCCATCCCCCCAACCTATGTTGAACCTGGCACGTTTTTCCATAGCCAACAACCTTTCGTAGCAGCAAGCTTAACGATTGCCTTGGCTTTTAACTTGCATTTTCCCACAGGCAGCCGCCCAACCAGTAGATTTTTCCCCCCACTCCCCCAAAAATTGGATTCCCCCAAAACTTGGGACCGGTAGCTGTTTTTTTCTGGGGAGTTGGCAAGTTCAAAGAGGGGGCTATTTTTGCCCACTCGGGCCTTCGCTTTACTGTTGGGGGGGGCTTTGGCCTTCTCATCTTAGTATCATGGCGTTTTCAGGGGGCAGGGGAAAGGTCAAGTCACCAAAAAAAAGTTCAAAAGGAACAAGTGTTTAACGCCATTGCGAAAGTTTTTTGCAAGGCACTGCGAAAATCGTCCCCCACCCTTGCAAAAAAAAACTATGGCGGTCCCGGCCAAGTCTGTTTGGCTTGTGTCCCCCGCCGCCCTAAAAAAATCGGCGTTTCCAATGGGTAGAACCTTTGCCCCCATTTACCAGGCCAGGTAGCTCCAAAAAAAACACAGGGGGCCCCGCGTTAGGGGAGAATTACAGTGTCCATGTTGTTCATCGCTCTCGGTCGCCGGGCGCCTTACCGTAAGCTGCCTTTCCCTCTTCGCACCTGGCCTTTTGAAGTTCCAATGCTTTTCAACCATAGGACCGGCACGGAAGATGCGTGAGGGGGTGTTTATGAAAGTCCACGATTGCGTACGGATTCTCGCAGCAGCGTCCCCATGGATTTGCTTGTGCCTTATTTTTTTGGGGCTTTCGTTTGCTTTTTTCAAAGTTCACCCAGGAAAAAAAAAAGGCGCGAAAATGGTTGGTCTTTGCGGGGCTTTTTCACCAAGGGGGAGGGGTGAGGCGTGTTAACCCCAGAAAAACCCACCCGTGGACAATGATTTTTTTGCATTCCAGGCCACTGGGGCGGCTCTTCAAAAAACCCGAGGGGAATTTCCAAGGGGCGGCGGGGGGAGGGGACTTGAGGGGGGAAAACTTAGGGATTGGCTTACGGGGAAACAAAGCTACCCCCAACAGTGCCACCACTCCAGTCCAGAAATCGACGCTAGCCTTGGACCATGGACGCACACCATCGAATTAATGTGCCTAGTGTGGACGCGCACAATCGACTTTGTAATATCAGTTTTATAAAACCGATTTTAGCTAATTTGATATTATCCCGTAGTGTAGACGTGGCCGAAGGCACACACTTGAGCAACTTTGACACTCCATACAATAGAAGGAAATGGTTTACACCCAACACAGTACAATTCAGGCTGTTTAGCATGACAGTGAAGTTCAGAAATAAAAGGGAGATGATGGGATTCCTTCCAAGCCCATCTAAATGAAAATAACGGGGGAGGTGGGTTATATGTTGTCTTGTGGTGATGGGAACACAAGAATGACCATACTGGGTCATACCAAAGGTCTATCTAGCCCAGTATCCTGTCTTCTCACAGTGGCCAATGCTACGTGCCCCAGGGGAAAGTGAACAGAACAGGTAATAGTCAAGTGATCCATCTCATTGCCCATTCCCAGCTTCTGGCAAACAGTGGCCAGTGACACCATCCTTGCCCATCTTGGCTAATAGGCATCTAATTTATCTAGTTCTTTTTTGAACCCTATTATAGTCTTGGCCTTCAAAATATCCTCTGGCAAGGAGTTGTGTGAAGAAATACTTCCTTTTGTTTGTTTTAAACCTGCTGCCTATTAATTTAATTTGGTGACCCCTAGTTCTTGTGTTATGAGAAAGAGTAAACAACACTTATTTACTTTCTCCACACCAGTCATGATTTTATAGACTTCTATCATATTTCCCCCCTTAGGGAAAAGAGAAACCTGCCCTACGAAAACAAGGGAAGCCAATGCAGGCTCTGAGAAAGTTAAATCAAAGAGACAACATGGGTGAGGTAATCTGTTATAGGACCAACTGCTACTGGTGAGACACACGCTTTTGGGCTTACACAGAGAGCTCTTCTTCAGGTCTGGGAAATGTACAGACCTGAAGAGCAGCTCTGTGTAAGCTTAAAAGCATGTCTCTCATCAACAGACGTTGGTCCAATAAAAGATATTACCTCACCCACTCTCTAATACCTTCGTACCAACATGGCTATGACACCGCACATAGCATAAAATCAAGTCTTTCATGTGCCTAAGCTTATGGTAAAGCAATAAGCAGCTACCTGCTTGCCAGTCTGCACTGGAAAGTTTGTATTCTGGATTTATTTCACACTGAAGGCTAATCTCAGAACCAGGAGTTCTAAAATGTTTTTATACTGGAGACCCACATCTTAATAGAAAGTGCTTTGTGGATACGCAGGTTTCTAATGCTGCAGATCACCTTTCTTCTCCTCTTTCACAACCCCCATAACATCCTTTTGCACCAACACCAACTGGTTAGCCAAAAAGTGATTTTGGGAACATGGGTATTTTTACCTTCATGTATTGAAATTTAGCAGTGGAACATAACATAAGAATGGCCATACTGGGTCAGACCAAAGGTCCATCCAGCCCAGTATCCTGTCTGCCGACAGTGGCCAATGCCAGCTGCCCCAGAGGGAGTGAACCTAACAGGTAATGATCTCTCTCCTGCCATCCATCTTCACCCTCTGACAAACAGAGGCTAGGGACATTACCCATCCTGGCTAATAGCCATTAATGGACTTAACTTCCATTAATTTATCTAGTTCTTTTAAACCCTGTTATAGTCCTAGCCTTTATAACCCCCTCAGGCAAGGAGTTCCACAGGTTGATTGTGCACTGTGCGAAGACGCAAGGAGGAGGAGCCAGTTCAATGTGCATGGCCAGAACACAGACTGCCAGTGGTCTAGGGGCTACAGATGGAGAATGTTTGTTATGGAGATCCACAGTACAGACTAGACCAGGACAATACAGCTCCAAACTGTAAAGTTAAAGTATAAACTGTCCTTTTTCCTGAGTAACTGCCCTGTACTTCACACTCCATCTTGATTTTTATCCCTCTTGCCCAAATAAAATGTAAGATGAGCCCATCTAATTCATGATTGCCCATCTGTTCACAGGAGCACAGGCTGTTTCCATTGGGATATATTAATCGTGCGGTTATCTCCTGATAATGACAACCTTAATGCATGTCACCACTCTATCTGCCTCATTCCACTGTAATTAAAAGCCTGTATTTGACAAACAACAAGAACATGTTTGTTTCATGATTAAGAATATTCTAAGAAGATTTTGCACGCTCCCACCTCCAAGCTGCTTGGCTGGAAGAAGTTTAGTAAAAGCTCTTTCAGAAGAAAGGCCCTGCAATAGTGACACTTTGCATTTCCATACCACTTTTCCCTGCTGGACAGGAAGTGCTTTGTAAATGCTAGTGAAATTGGCTTCAAAGCACCTCTGTGAGGGTAATTGTATATTATCTCTAGGGGAAGATGAAGGCACATCATGGCTAAGTAATTTGTCCAGATTTTGAGAGCTGGGACTCAGCAGCCTTAGCTCAGTTGCGTGCTTTCAACATCCAGGGTCAAATTGGGCCAGGTAGCAATAGCTTGGTGAGCTGGTATCTCTTCTGGGGGCCCATTATCCTGTGCTCCAAGCTCTGATGTCTGTAGCTCTTTTGGTTGTGAAGAGAACATTCAAAAACGTGAACTGAATGTAACCAATTCCTTATTCTACAGCCAACCAAAATAATAAATCTGAGAAGGGTGCGAACAGCTCCCATTCATCTCATGGGGGAGTTAACTCTGAAGCCTAATTATGATAACTCAGATGTCAACATTGAGAAGTTATATCCAACAATTAACTAGTTCATTTCTGATAAAAGAACAGAGGAAAGGAGAAGAATGGTCATATTAAGAAAATCAACATTCTTCTATGAATGGAATATCATTTCTACATCATGTGTGGGTGAAGCATTGGATAACACCATTAGTCTTTTTTCTGATTGGACCCTGACTTCCTTTCTAAGAGAGGGGCCATCTGTAGTTGGGCACTGTAATTCCATTGCTCAAATTCAGATAGTGGTAGACCTTTTTTTTCTTCTGAGAGGTCTTCTGATAGGCACTTCTGACTCTGCATCATGGATTTATTGCATTCAGTATAACAGAGGCTTCATACTGACCCTCAGTAACAGCTTTGAATGGGGTATCACAATGCATTCTGTTATTGCTCTTAATATTGCAGTTCCTAAATTAGCATTTACAAATGTTCTCTAGTAACTGGTAGTCTCACTTTGACACATGGTACTTGGTCTTTGTAACTTCTAAAGCTGATGGAGTTCTGTGACAGGGTCAAGACTCACCACTGCTGGCACCTCCCATTGGTTGCTCCGGAAATTAGCTCTGTCAGCTGTGGAACACCCTCAGCATGTGGTGTCTTGCCCATTGTCTGTGCTGTTACCCTGGGACCCACATTGTTCTCCACTTGGCAGTGTCCTCTTCAGGACACTGCCCTCCAGCAGTGCCCACTACTCCAGACTCATCCCCTTCCAGGGGAGGGTTAACAGCAGTCTTTCCTCTTGCACCTGCCACACTGGCCAACCACAACCCCAAAGTCTAGTCCTTTAGCTCAGGGGCAAGTTGCAGTCTGTATTGGCCACCGTCTTCTGTGGCCAGGTGCAGTATAAGGGCGGGGGGAACCAGGCCCACCCACTACTCTGGGTCCTGACCCAGGGACCCTCTAGCAGCAGTCTCTTTCTGCCCTCCTTTGTTCCCCTCTTGTCCACTTTACTTCCCTGGGCCACTTCCCCTTTGGCCCTGTGCACCGCCTCAGCCCTTTGTAGCAGGGGCCACAGTCTGGCATGAAACAGGGCTGGAGTTCTCTCCTGCTCCCCCAAGCCAGCCCAGCACTGCTCCATCCAAGGTGCTGGCTCCTTACCTCAGGAGTCAGTCCTTCTCCCTTGCTAACCAGGGAGAGACTACCCCCTCTGTCTCATCCAGGCAGCCTGTATACAGGACCTAGCTCGGCCCTGATTGGCCCTCCACAGGCCTTCATTGATGGTCTGCCAGTCTGCGCAGCCTCAAAGGCCTGTTTCAGCCCTTTTCTCAGGGAATCTTATTGGAAACCCGGGAGGTGGGCGCCCCACCACAAATTCAAACAGTTATATTTTCCAAGTTCTGCATTCTAGAAACAGTTAATAGGCCATAATGACTTCACAGAAGTTCTTGAGTTTTGTGTTAGTCCTCTGTAGATGTCTTCAAAGTTTGTAGGAGGAGCCTTTATCATTCCATTTAGCCGGGGGGACCAGATGTTCCGATTTAATAGGGACAGTCCCAATTTTTGGGTCTTTTTTTTTATATAGACTCCTGTTACCCACCACCCTGCTCCCGATTTTTCACATTTGCTGTCTGGTCACCCTACATTTAGCAAAGGTTTTAGTAACCTGGACATAAGAGATCATTATCCACTTCTTCAGGGACTCCTATGTGCAAACATGTTCTTGAAATCTTGCTAACAAATCCTGTAGGGTTTTGCAGATCCCTTAGCGCAGAGTAGATGCATGGTAACAGGCATCTGTGCATAGTTCTGTAGAACTTTTGAGCACTCAGGGTAGAGAAACTGACTAAATCCATTGATATAAATGAGGCTACTCTACTGAAGTCAATGGATTTGCATCCTATGCCAGTGGTGTATTTCAGCCAGCATCAGGGATGATAGCACTGAGTGTGCAGCCATACAGATAGTGGCTTAAATTAGATGGCTTGTACAGGTGGGTCAATAGGCTGTCTAATTTAGCAGCTGAATCACATGACCCTCCCTGGCTCTAATTCACTGACTGTGTAAGTGGAGGGGAAAGATGAGTGGGTCTTAACAACATCTTTGCTGGGGCCTAGACAGTGTCATTGCACCAATTCATATGTGGTGTTAACAGCAAGGATGTAACGATCTCCCTTCAAAGAGCTTTTCGGAGAGAACTGATAGGGATCTGTTAAAGGGTAGATGGGTTGTAATCAGGAGAAAGACTTTCCCCAGAGCTAATCCCAAAGGGAGAAATTAACATGTGGTTAAAACTACCAGCAACCCACTGGGGAGCAACTGGGCAGTTTGTCACATGAACAGGGAAGCAGAGGCAGGACAGGCTGGCAAACCTGCATATGATGCTATTGTGCTCAGAGCTGAGCATGATGCCAATGATTTATAGGCTCATCTTCCTATGTTAAAAATCACATCCTTCCTGATTTCTCTTGGAATTTGGAAGAATCTCTCTTCCTTCCTTGTTGCCCAAACTAGAGGGGAAACTGAGCAGCTCTTGCCAGAGTTAATGGCACTTGGCTCTCTGCATCACTGAGGCAGAGTTGAGTGTACAAATGGTGCTGTCCACTGTCTCTCCCTCCTCTAGAGCAGATAAGGTGCATAATGAACAGAGCCTCCCTAGGACCGTGGGCCAGCCTGCCAGCTCTGTCCTTCCTGGAACTCAGGCTTGCCAACTGGCAGCACACACTGTACTATTGTTCCACTTCACTGGTCATCCAGTAGGTTTTGCATGAAAACATGCCCAGGACAGTCTTGTAATTATGATTAATGTGAATGATCTTATATGGCAAATGTTCATGGATTGGGGGAAGGGGGAAACTGCCTAACACTGTATCTTTGGGTTTATATAGCCTGTGGGGTTTATAACCCTCTAGGACATTTACCTTCTGTGACATGTACAGTGACTGTTGTGCTGCAGAAGCTCACAACAGCTGCTCCATTAGAGATGGGGGGAGAGTGGTGATTCATCTTCCATTGAAAGTTAGGGAGCCCTAAAACTCAAATGGGGTTAGGAAGAGGGAGTCAGGGAGCTTTGGGACTGTGTCCTGCCTGCTCATGCCTCCCTGTTTTGTTGAGCTTTTCCATTTGAGGACAGCCTCTGAAACCTCAGCGCACACACTGCTGACCACCAGTATCTGACAAAAAATTAGGTCATGTCTGCCTTTTCACCATTGTAAAGTAATTCCTTGCTAGTGTTAGTGAAAATTGCTTTTCTGTAGCAGAAAGGAGGTAGAGAGCGCTTTGCTGTCTTAACAGCCTTACCCCTGACAGAATCAGTTAAAATAGAAAATTACTGCAGTGTGAAGATCAAAGACCCTGAGAGAGTGCACTAGGTTCAAATCAGCCTTGATTAATCCATCAGCTTTGATTTAAAATCGGTAGTGTACAACTGTCAAGGTCATTGGAGATGGGACAGAGCTGTTGCTACCTCCCTAGGGTGTGGGGCCTGGACTTTCTCCCTCATTTGTGCTAAGCCATAAATGGACAGTCATTAAGAAGCAAACTTGGCCCAGTAGTATATAACAAGTTTATTTCCCTCCATTTAGAATTTGTTCCCTCATCTCCTACAAATTGTAGTGTGGCAGTTTTGTGTTAAATTACATTTAACAGGGTGAAGGGCTACAATTAATAGCCACAGTCCTCTGATAAGATCTTAGGCCATAATATTTTGAGATAGTCCCAGAAGTGTGAATATCCTGTCATACAGGGAGATTTATTGTACACACGTCTCATAAAGTGATCTTTAAGGAGAAGCAAACTATTACATACAACAAAACCATTCTTTCTGAATATTTTGAGTGCATATTGCTTTAGAAGAACTATCATTAGCACAATTTATTTAATAAGAGAAAGTAATGAACAAAGTAAACATCAGCTAAATACACCTCTACCTTGATATAATGCCATCCGATATAACACAAATTTGGATATAACGCGGTAAAGCAGCGCTCCGGAGGGTGGAGCTGCGCACTCTGGTGGATCAAAGCAAGTTCAGTATAACATGGTTTCACCTATAATGTGGTAAGATTTTTTTGGCTCCCAAGGACAGCGTTATATCAAGGCAGAGGTGTATATGAATGTTAACTGGCCTTTATAATGGAACTTCTCAAGCTGTTTTCTATATTTAATATTTCTGTCTATTTTAGATGCACAGAGATTTGTGTATTTCAAAAGCAGGTATCATGTTCATAAGCTGAAGGCTTCCTTATAGCAAAGCTTCAAGACAGCAGGTTCTCAGTGAATCCATAATTGCTATTTCCTGGCAGGGTCAACAACTTTTAGATCTCTGTAGATAACTGAATGGCTGCAAAACTGTGCTAGACAAATAAAGACATATATTTCTTCCCCCAAATCATAAAATAATTTAAAGAGGAAGACATCTATGGTTAAACAAAAAGATTCCTAAATGATACACATCAATAATTTAATCATTTATGATTTATTTATGCATATTTGACAGTCATTGCATTGTGGCTAAAATGAAGGCTTTTACATTTTCTCTTTTCTGATAACATAGGAAGAGGTTTGTGTGATTTTTTTTTTGTACTCCTGCAGATTCAGTGCATCAACAAGCAGCTATTTATCACAACTGAGAACTAGTGTATTCAAAGAATGACAGGTTGAGAATTTGTCTGTCTGTCCAGGCTTTTTATAGGCAATCTGAAGGAGATTCAGGACACAAAAGGGGGGAAATGTGAGTTTGCTTGGAGAGATAATTAATCACACTGACCTTCAAAACGTTTCTTGCAAGTTTTATTATACATTAATAAACAAATAAATAAAAAAAAATCTGATTTAAGGCTTGTACCTAATCCTATGAAAAACCAGTACAGTTTGCCTGATGCTTTGGAAGAGGCTGCTAAGATCAGAAGCTTGTCATAACGATCATGATGGCACAGTGAAATAGAACTGATGTTGCTCAGGAATGTTTTTGTGCTCTTTATGAAAGTGCTTTCATTGAAATTTACATGTACGCAGCAGGCTCTCAGCAGAAGAGAAACTTAATGTAGTTTCTGTCAGGAGATAGACATTTCAGCAAAGAAGATGTCTGAACATAGGATGTGATTCTGCGGGGAAGTTGTTTATCCCATGTTCAGATTTTTATTCCTTATGCTGGTAATACTGTATGTAGGAGTTTACAATAACACAGGCCCCAATCCTGCAAACAATTAAGCATGCGTTTAATTTTGTGTACCTGACTAATCCTATTGGCTTCAATGGGACTCCTCCCATACTTAAAGTACATGGGGGGCTGCAGACTGGGGTTGTAGTTGGTCACTAATAAATACTGCCATGTTTCCTGTAGAACAGCTGGATTTTGTTTTTCTTTCCAGATCTATCCCTAATTTCCCCCAAAGGTTTTTTTTTTTTTTAAATGCAGAATTGGGAATTAGGGAGTGTGAACTGTAAGGCACATATGCCTATCCACGCCCCCAGGATGTTTCAGTGCACGCAAGAACTGGTTATGGGCTTAAACTTATTGGGTTAGAAGGCCTGCTTTTTCTCTAGGCCTGTCAACCAGCACTCACTCAGATATGCTGCGTCAAGTGGATGCTGGCACTCCAAGGGGAGACGAATGCTGCAGTCCAGTTGAGTCGGGCTCTGAGGGTAAGGTCTTCCCTCTTTTCAGTTATGTTTGAGCCTATGTTTATTGCAGTGACTTTGTTGTCTATTGGTACCAGGAGATCTGGTGGTAATGGGGGCATGAGACAATAATAAATTAGCACGACATCAACATTATCTGCCCTCATCTCTTTTCACAGGGGTAGCTACCTGTGGACAACATTGCTAGGCGTGCACACCAGCTCATTTCAGTGGCACTCACACTGCCGGTCCTGGCCACCGGCCGGGCCGGGCTCTGCATATATTTATTTAATTTAAATGAAGCTTCTTAAACTTTATTAAAAACCTTATTTACTTTACATACAACAATAGTTTAGTTATATATTATAGACTTAGAGAAAGAGACCTTCAAAAAATGTTAAAATGTATTACTGGCACGCGAAACCTTAAATTAGAGTGAATAAATGAGGACTCGGCACACCACTTCTGAAAGGTTGCCGACCCCTGCTTTTAACATTGCCCTGCTCATCCCTCCATTCTGCCGCATCATCTTCATTGTTAGTTTCTTGCACAAGCATCTCCTCACCATTGCTTATATTGGCACTTCCGATATATTGAGCTAATCTCCAAGACTGCTGCCTAGAGCTGTTTGAAAAATAAAATCTCCATCCATTCCGAGATTTCAAAATTTGATTTTTCCCTGAAGTGCGATGAAAAATTGAAATCTAGGAAATTTTTTGTGATGCAAAATATTGAAAAGGATAGAATTCTGCGTAGAAACATTTAGACTTTATATTATATTGGAACAAAAGTCGAAATGAAAAGTTTAGATCACTTTCTGCAAAAATGTAGATGAAATCAGTATGTTCCTATGAAACATTTTGACTTAGTCAAATCTGTGTTTTCTGATAACTGTTCAGTCAGAAAACATTCAGCCAGCCCTACTGCTACCCTTGCCACATGCAGATCCTTTCCTCTTACTACCATAAGCCTGACAAGAAACTACTGGACTGACCATGATGAAGTTTTCAGGTATTTAGGGATGGTTTATGTATTTGTAATGCAGTAATAAAAATTGTATTCTCATGATGTGGCCATTTGGCCACTCTGCTAGAATGTTGCTTTCTTTTCCTCACTATTTTGTCTATTTTAGTCTTTCTAATGTGTAAACAATTTGGGGTGGGGCGGGGTCTGTGCTTTCTTTTGTATTTGTAAGCATCTTGGACATTGTCAGAGCTATTGGACACAAATAAAGCTTGTAACTTATGTAGTGATGAGGGGATGTTTTCTTATAGTTAGAGAAGGGAACTGGAAACCAGGCCTTTAATTTCTAGTGGTATGTCTACACAACAGAGACTGTTACTGGCATAGCTATGTGGGCATGGCTTTATTGGAGACGCAGCTACACTGAGAAAGAGTTTTTCCGTTAGTGTAGGAACACAGGATCCCCAAACGAAGTTAGCTATGTCAATAGAAGCCCTCTTCTGTTGACATAGCTGCATCTGTGCTGGTTTTTTTTTTTTTTTTTTGCATAGCTAAATGGGTCAGAGGGGTGGCTTTTTCACACCCCTGACCAAAATAGCTAGGCTGATATAACTTTTCAGCATAGACCAGGCCTGTGACTTGTAATTTGGCTTCACACAACGGGGGTGGGGGATTAACAATACAAAATGGAATATTTTTGTGAAGAGTAAGAAAATACTGGTACGAGGTCGGAAATGGAGATTCATTCTCTGTTTTGTAAAAATGTGCTAGATATAGAAAACAAGAAGACACTGATATTGGAGAAAAACCCTCTTGCATATTTCTGCTGGAGATGGAGCAGAGCAAACTAGCCCTAGGGATGTTACATGCTATGTGACAGGCACAGTGCCTAGACTATGGAAAGTATATTGGAGAACTTGTGTACAAATGGGAAAGGAGGCGTTGAGTACTCAGGCTGGAGAGCATTCAAAGAGCAACCCAGAGCTCGATCCTGTGAATTACACCATCTCAGTTTCTTGCCAGCTCTCTTGTTCACCAGCATCCTACTGCGCTACATTGCCCCAGCCACCTACAGAAAATCATTCTGCTAATTAACAAAGTAAAGCTTCAACAAATGCATGGACATTCTTCCTTCTTTCACTTCTTTACTGAGACATTTCTAGTGCCTTAATGCCTGCATCTACCAAACAAGGTTTTATAAATGTGTTTATGAAATGTAATATTCCTATGATCTTTGCTCCAGAAAAATGGCACTTCTTGAAAAACAGACAACCTTTAATGGTGGCTCTGCTATTATTTTAACCACTGTTACCCTGGCTATCATTTGGGGTTACTCTTCCCCAGGTATTGCCTCCCCTACCCCGAATGTTTGAGGCTCAGATTATTTTTCCCAGATGTGTGGCCTTGCAAGTGCAAGTCCCTTTATTTCCTGCCCATATTTCCACCCATTGGATCCCTCTTAGTTCTATGTAGTTATGTCCGTTTATAGTTCCCAATTTACTGTGTGCAAATTTAAGTAACGTGCTACTTGTTTCCTCTTCCAGCTGCCAGATGAAAATGTAACATAAAACTGGGCCTAATGCTGATCTCTGTAGTCTCACTTATAACTTCCTCCCTGATTCAAAATACTGCAGTCCATCATTACCCTTTATTTGGGACCTCCAATTAATTTTCAAGCCATGTGACAATGTTCCTGTCCAAACCAATTTGAATCAAACATTTCAGTGATTTTTTGTGAGGCACTGTATTAAATGTTTTACTAAATTGTAAATATATTACATCTCCTCCTGCATTTTCTTCCACTATGACTTTTCTAGTTTGAGGTAACGAAGCAATCAGTTTTGCCTTGCATAATTTGTTGTTTATTGGTCACAATAGTATTCTATTATACTCCATGTTTGTTGCTTATGGAATTTTTTCTGTTCGACCAAGGATTGAAGTTGAATTCACTTGATAGCAGTTATCAGGATTACTCTGCTTACCTTTTGGAAAGATTTAGAACCACATTTGTTTCCCCATCCCCATGTATACACACTGAATGAAAATAGAAAAATCATGTATAGCATATAGAGAAATGCAGGCTTTACCATACCGTATTAGACCATCCATAGCCTAGTATATTGCTTTTGGAAATGACCGGTCACTGATTAATTAGAAAGAGATGACTTTGTCCATCCTATACTTAGCTCTAGATGGCAACTAGCCGGTCATGCACTCATACAGTATCATTTGTTACAGAGGATTGTTTCCTGACCCTCGCAGTAGTTGGCCTATATCCAGCTCAAACATCCAGTTACCTGTATCTTAGCATGCAGTTACAAATGGTATTGATCGCACTCGTTGCATAGAAGATACTAACCCTGAAGTTTTTGCACTAATCATATTTCCCTGTTTTTAATACAGCTGACTTCCTTAGTTTCTTTCAGCAACTTCAGCTGCTGTTCTGGCTCCTCCAGCATCAGTACTGAACACCCCATAGCATTCAAAAATCATGACATGCCTGCAAAATCAAAAATTTTGCTTTAAAATCATGATATTTTACAAAATAAATTTTGGGTCCTTTTTTTCTTTGCCACTTGTTGTCTGGGCCTTTAGGTTACATTGGGCCAGATTTTCCAACTGTTCTTCCACAATCATGTGGACTAGAAATCTCCATTAAGAAGAAAAGCTGAAATTCTCATGAAGGCAGGAGCTGGGGTCAATACAGTCAGCTTTATACAATACACTTGTGAGTTGTCACTCCAGACTAATGATTTTATCCAACATCCATTGAAGTCAATGGAAAGACTCTTGACTTCAGTGGGCCTGACTGTACAACTCTTACTCACAGGTGAGCACTTCCTTCTGTAAAGAGTTCCACTAATGTCAAGTAAGCATAAGTACTCACCAAAGGGAATAAAGGTCACAGAATTGGGCCCGATGGGAGCTGGATCAGACTCTACATGAGGTTATATACTTGCAAGTTTCTGCTCTCAGAGGTTCTGTTCCAAGGCCTTTGTTACTATGTTGTAAAGATGGCTCAAAATAGTCTTATTTAGATAAAGGTGACTACAAAGCACGTTCTGAAGCCTGTGGAGTGGTTTCACTTTGCTAGCACTAATAGAGGAGCCAGCTGATATTAACAATAATATACTGTATTACACAGAGCTGATAACTAGCTCCCATTGGCAATCGCTCCAGAGACTAATTGCATGACAAGCTGCGTTGACTGAAATTCAAGTCGCTGCAGACTTGAGGGACCAAGCCAAGGGGAGTTCACTAGCTTGTGCCAGGGCTGAACATGTCCTGAACTATCTTACAATCAATCCCCATGAATATAAATTCTTGAATGTTCCCACTCACTGCCAGTAAAATTACACGCTGCAGGAATCCACTGTGTTGCTGCCATGCTGATCTTGTGACAGTGTCAACCAGTTCATAGAAACCCATTACTTGAATGCTACTCCAAAACCAGTGCATGCCTCTTTCATCAAATACAGGCTTCCCTAATGGCAAAGGGAAGTGAAACACAGGAAGCTATTATCACTGTAAGAAATGATGTTTGTAAATGTAGCAGATGAATTCTTAAGTCCAGGGAACCCCCTTCAAGTGAGGAAACCTAAGAGAGGAAAACTCTTAGAGTCTCAGAGCTTATTATAGAGGTAGGGAGGGAGGATTTACCCCTCCCATGAAAGGAAAGTGTATTCAGCACCCAGTCTTTATGGATCCCCCAAGGTCTTCATGGTTTTCTGGGACCAACTGGAGTCATAGCACCACTGGTGCACTGCCTTGAGGCCCCATGCTGGTCTCCTTTAGCTTCCAGTCAGCATGACTATGCTGATCCACCTGGGAGCCACCTTGAACATGTGGTGTCACAGCTGTACAACATGGCACTTTATGGTGACAGAAGGGCTGGAACTCACATCACTATCCTCCAAAATCACAGGCCCCTGCTGCTGGTGCTCAGGGAGAATTTCTGTTAGCCCCATAGCACCCCAGCTTTGGGTCTCTGAGGGATATTGCCTGCTAGTGGCCAACTCACAGATAGGCTATGCAACCTACTGCTGTTGCTAGCTGACGGAGTTCTCTCTCAGCTTAGGAGGTAGAGGCTGTGCTTTTAGAGCTGAAAGACCTGGATTCTAGTCCCGGCATCCTGTGTGTTGCATAATAATTTTGTTTCTTTGCAGCACACAGATTTATTACAGCAGGGACTACGTGCGTCACACACGTAATCAGTTGTGACTCCCACCAGTAGAATGAATTGATTAAACATACACTCAGCAGGAGCTCTGGGGGTCAGTGTTACATCTATACATACCAGAATTAACAGAGAATTCACTTTTGCATTTGGTTTGTTGCTCTGGCCACTGGATTGGCAAAAGACATCCTGACATGAACTGAAATAGCTTCCTGTTGTTTCCTGGAAAATTGGGCAGTCATTTGCCAAATTGCATGTGCTCAGACGCATGATACTTTCAAATAATGAAATGAGTAGCATTCCCCTCAACAAGTAGGATTTATACCAATTGTTGTGTGTGCCTGTTTTTACCCCCAAAAGGAATAGCTGGGTAAAATATTGTCCTTGGGACAAAAAATTTACTCTGATGATGAAATAATGCACTCAGTCTTTGGCTGGCAGCGTTATATCACAACCTGAGGACATTTTTCATTCCCTCAGGCATTATTTTACAGCTACGGTATTGACCTCCAAGCCAGACTCCATTTACTACATGTATTTATAGTGGAAGCACTCTTTCTGAGATTCTCTGTAGTATATAAAAATGAGGAAACTGCCACAAAAATGGCTTTGGGTTACTTCTGAAGCTTGCAAAGTAAGTGTTAAAAGCCAAAGGTTTAAAACAACAATTTCGTAGCTTTCACATCTGTTCCCCAGGGCCACTCACAGGATTCGGGGGCCTGGGGTCTTCGGTGGCGGGTCCTGGAGTGGAAGGACCCCCAGCTGCTGAAGACCTGGAGTGGAAGAAGCTCCGGGGGCCCTGGGCCCGCAAGAGTTTTCTGGGGCCCCCGGAGCGAGTGAAGGACCCTGCTCCAGAGACCCAAAAAACTCTCATGGGGGACCCGCAGCCCAGGGCAAATTGCCCCACTTGTCCCCCCTCTGGGTGGCCCTGCTGTTTCCCCCTCCCCCTGAAGCTAGTCTGAACTTCACGTTGAAGAGTTGGACTTAGACACTGCATTCTCTTGCTTTTAACTCTTTCACCTCCCCACCTTGAGACTACAAACCTGCTGGCCCAGGTATAAACTGATTTGTAGTGTCTGAGACTCTGGCCAATATTTTTCGTATTCTTCAGGTTATTTTAAACCAGTAACTTAGAATCCTTGGGACAGGGACTTGATCTTCCTTCTTCCAGCACCAAGCATACTACTGGCACTTAATAAACAATACAACAAAACTGTGAGTTGTAAGGACACATCAGCATTTAAGGACAATTTTACTATGCCCTGCCAGGCCCAGCTTCAGCAAAGGACATTAAGTCCCATTTGTTAGGAATAAGAACTTGCAACTGTGTCTGCCCAGGCTCTGGGCAGGTTATGACCATAGCTCAGCCACAGCAGGATGGCCTGATTGCCCCTTCCACCTGATTGGCTGAGGAAGTCAGAGTCTGCTCTTATGCCCAACAGCAACAACTGAGCTCTGGCTGTTTAATGCTTCTGCTAGCTGTAGCTGTGATTGTGCCTGGATCTGCTGTGCCTCTAGCCCTGTCCTTACTTTCTTGCTGGCTTCCTGGATCTGATTACTGGCTTCCTGACAGTGGCTCCTGCTTGGACTACTAGGCAAGATTGCCTACGTTCCAGTTTGTGACACTATTGATTTGGGTGTGTCTATCTTAAGTACTTATATGGCCCTATTGCTATGGTGTGTGAGTACCTCAAATCTTTTAAGGTAACATCTCACAACACCCCTGTGAGGAGGGTAGTAAGTGCTATTATCACTGTTTTTAAAGATGGGGGGCGGGGGGAAGTGAAAAGAGATTGTGATTGTCCAAGGATGTCAACCGAGTCTGACACAGCAGGGACTTTCCCAGATCCTAGGCTAGTGCTCTAACTGCTGGTGCATCCTTCCTGGCTGTGATGGGATGTGAGTATGTGCCCAAGTGGGCTGCAGAACTGGGCCTATAATGATTTCTATCTTGTGGAATGAGCTCCCAATGCCTGTAGGGTCAAACACATTGTCCGGAGTGATTCAGATTATAGCTCGTCAATTTACCTCCCCCTCCCCCCCGTGAAAGAAAAGGGGAAAAAAATCGTTTCTTGACTTTTTTCAATGTCACCCTATGTCTACTGCATACGGCTGGTAGACGCGATGCTGCGGCACTGAACAGCAGCATCCTCTGCCCTCCCCTCCCTGGTGGCAGACGGTACAACATGACTGCTATCTGTTGTCATCATCAGCCCGTGAGAGCTCCTGGCTGGCCTCAGGTGAGGTCAGCTGGAGGCGCCTGGGTAAAAATAGGAATGACTACCGGTCATTCCGTAGAGGACAGAAATGGCTGGTGACCGTCTTCATCATCGCAACTGGGGGCTGAGCTCCATCAGCCCACCCCTTTATGTCTACAAGAAAAGATCTGTACTGCCTGGACTATCCATAGCAGCGGGATGCTGGCTCTCTCCCGCACTGTTTAATGTCCGCCTGGGCTATCATAGTAGCTTGAGGCTGCCTCCTCCCTCATTTATCTCACAAAAAGTCAAGTGTTTCGTATTCCTGCATTCTTTATACTGCATCACACAAATGGGGCACTGCCAGACGCAGAGGGTTGGGGAGCAGGGACACGGGTGGGCGTTGTTTAAGGGAACCCACAATAGGCATGTACTCATCATTTCCTGCGGGATCTGCACATGGAGTGGCTGTGCTGCTCGGTAACTGGTTCCTAGCCACTTGCCCCATATCTAGGCCAGACTGACTCTATTTTTAGATACAACATAAAGGAGGGAAGACCTGGGGAGTCATTCCCATTGTTGTCTTGTCACCTGAGCCGACCCTCAGCGAAGGTCAGGCTAGGAGCACCCATCGACAGCAGCACGATGGTAACAGAACAGACTGATAACCGTCTCTTGTATTGGCAAAAGGCAAATAATGCTGGCTGTGTAGCACTGCAGTAGCGCCTCTGTCAGCGGTCATCCAGTACACACAGGTGAAGTGACAAAAGGCAAAAGGGCTCCATGGTGGCCATGCTATGGCGTCTGCCAGGCAATCCGGGAAAAAGGGCGCGAAATGATGTCCTGCGTTGCTTCACGGAAGGAAGGATGAGTGAGACATTACCCAGATACCTGCGACACTATTTTTGCACCACCATGCATTGGGATCTCAACCCAGAATTCCAATGGGCGGGGGAGACTGCGGGAACTATGGGATAGCTATGGGATAGCTACCCTCAGTGCAACGCTCCAGAAATCGACGCTAACCTCAGTACATGGACGCACACCACCAAATTAATGTGCTTAGTGTGGCCATGTGCACTCGACTTTATACAATCTGTTTTACAAAACCGGTTTATGTAAAATTGGAATAATTCCGTAGTGTAGACATACCCTCTGTGTCTCCTCCTAACTGCCTGTGTTCTGTACCCTCTGTCCTTTTCCTCTAGGTCCATATACAATATGTGAGCTTGGACTCAAACCAGGTGCAAGATTACTTTGTGCATCATGCAGAACTCCAGAGGAAAGGCTTCCTCACCTTGCTTGTTGTATCTCTTTAGCAGAAATCTGGCTGTCCTTCAAGAATAATTCCTTTGCCCATTTTGCAAAAAGAGGGTGGAGATTTTATTACATGTTTTATGGGAACACTTTAATATCTTCACCTTCCACAGAACACTAACCTTGATCCATGAATAAAATTTCACCATAAGTGTCCTTTTGAAGCTATATTTTCTTCTCATAGTTATCCCAGTTTTGGTGCTGGGAGTGGTCAGTAAGCGTTGGGTATGCAGGGAAATGTGGCCCCTTGAGATCTTGCCCTCAATTCCTGCTCTCCTGCAAGACTGCTTGTATACCAGCTGCTCAATGCCCTTGTAAACTGTGTTGACGTGCATGATAGCATACCAACTTCAGCAGGTAATAGGTGCTAGGGGTTAGATGGACAGCTTGCCTAACATTGTGTCTGTAAATTTAGTTTGCAGAGAATTGCTTAAGGCCTAAACTCCAAATCCTTCTGGATCTATTTTAGGAGACAATGGGAGGGGAATTGAATTCACCAGCATGATGTTATGGAGGGTAATTCATAATAAATGCATTATTTCTCTTCAGGTGAAGTAACCCAAATTCTTTGAGGCCTGCATTTTTGAAAAATAAAAGTCATGGACAACCATCATTCGTTTGTCCTATGATGCTAAGATAATGGATGTGTTGTGTGAGCAATAAAGGGAATGGAGACTGCTTTGCATATAAAAATATTTGCTTGTGTTGTAACCTGTTCAATGAAAAACACAAAGGAATAAAAGGCCTTGGTTTAGTTGCAGAAGTGAGGTTTGAACTTTGCAATGTGATAGCAAGGGAACCTTGACACTTGTGGTTTATTAAGGTATTGCTTTACCGTGCTGAGGGGTGGAACCTCTCTGGGATTTTGATAGCGTATGGAATTTGACAGCTCACTCACTTGACAGGAGTGACAGCTGGAATGAATGTGTCATCTGTGAGATAAATGTTACATGAGCTCTGAAGCTGGATTTCTTATTCATCAGTGGCTTTTTATCTCATGATTTTTTTTTTTTCACTCCCCAGAGCATGGTAATTTACTTAATGTATTATGAGGTATCCATTTTAATGTTGAAATGAAAGTGGTTAGATGGGAAAGTGTGGACAACAGACCTATCATAAAATGAATTAATATATGAACTAGGGAATATAGTCATTATGATTCAGCATCTGAAGGGTGCACGTTTTTAGTAGATTTTTACTGCCAAGGTATGATTGCTAGGTTCGCAGAGAATATTAGATACTCTTTATTAAGGACTGAAGCCACATCATCTTTAGCGTTGCCATGTGTCTGGTTTTTGACTGGAACACCTTGTTGAAAAGGGATCCGGGCAGCTCTGGTCAGCACCACTGATTGGGCCTTCAAAAGTCTGATTGCTGGAAGGCTGGCAGGCTCCCTGCCTGGCTCTGTGCAGTGTCATCCCTCCAGCTAGTAAGCATAGGGGTGGCCATGGGGAGCTCTGTGCACTGCCACTGTCCCAAGCACCAGCTCCCATTGGCCAGGAATTGTGGCCAATGGGAGCCGCAGGGTTAGTGCCTGCAGGCAGGGTAGTGCACGGGGCCATGTGGCTATGCTTCCACCTAGGAGCCAGAGGGAGATGTTGCTGCTTCCTGGCAGCTGCCTGAAGTAACCACTGCCTGGAACCTGCGCCCCTGCCCCAGCTTGGAAACACTCCCCTGCACGCACGACCCCTTGGCCCCAGCCCAAAGCTCACTCATCCTGGCCCCAGCCCAGAGCCCATGCCCCCAGCCTGGAGCCCCCTCATGTACCCAAACACTTCATCCCTACCCCCAGCCTTCACCCGCTTCTGGACTCCCGCCCCCAGCCTGGTGAAAGTGAGTGAGAGTGGGGTAGGGAGGGAGGGAGGAGGGGCAGGGGGCCTGGGGGGCAGGGCAAGGGTGTTCAGTTTTGTGCGATTAGAAAGTTGGCAACTCTAATCACTGTGTGTTGTGATCTGATTACATCTGGAAAGCTGACAAGTTGGAATGGGCCACTACATGGATGGGAGGCCTCAAAGAAGCCTGGTGATGTAGCAGGAGGTATCAAGAATTCTGTAGGTATGTTTCTGCACAGTCATTCATGAACCAATGTCCTAGCATGGTGTTATGTAGCATTGTGCTGATGGAGGTGGCATCCTTCAGATGGGACTTAAAATATTTAGTGACTAAGAAGTTTTGTAAGAATAGGGCTGTGAAGCCTTGTATTCTGAACAAATTCTAGATCAGGCAAAGTCAAGAATGTAATCACTTGGAACTGTTGTGTTGCTGTATGCTGTTAATCACCTAAAATATGGTGTTATGCAACACACTTTTTATGACTGAGCATGGGGGATACATGAGTTGTATGCTGAATACAGGATTTCCATAAAGTGCCTGCCAGTCTAAAGAAAAAAGTGGTAAAGATTATTGGTGAATTCTGATCCAGCTGATCAGGAAATGAGAGGCAAGCCCAGAAAATATAAAATGCAGCAGAGAATCTGGTGAGATTGGACAGCAAGTGTGAAATATTGGGATGGGAGTGGGGGTAATATGCTTCTATATTTTAAAAAAAGCCTCAAACATCAGGACTGTCCCTATAAAATCAGGACATCTGGTCACCCTAGGTAGGGAGCTGGGAAGAATAGTTTCTTTCTTGAAGGAAGTGGGTATTGGTGGCTGGATCTTGTATTTCATGATCAAATTCTCACTGATATCAGTGGTGATTCAAGGAATGTAGAATAGGGCCTCAAAATCTGCCTTTTGACTACATAGAATAAAACAGACATGAGGGCTGTTGAGAAATTGGCATGCTGTAGTCTCTTAAATACGTGTAAAGGTAGCAGATGGAGTATGTGGTTATCATGGTATCAGTTTACTTAAATGGCCTGTAATTAGGCTAAACAATTGATATTGAGAAGTTATTAATGAGCAATGTGAATACATTAAAAGAATGGCTTTAATAAGCTTTCTCGATGGTGCTGTTATTATAGAAAGACCAATTATTTTGTAGGTTCTGGATGTGAACATATGGAAGCAAGATTTTAGAGATTAAATTTGCCTCCACAATGTGTGTAGCACTAGGTAATCTTCATAGATCACAATGCTGAAGATGGAGATCGTGTATTCAGCCAACTTATTATTTGATTAAATTATCACAGTTTTGCCTGTTAGGTGTGCTTAATTAGCACTTTGACATTTTACTGGGCTGGTCCATTTATCAGCTCTCCTTACTGGATTTAAAAGAAACATTCCTTTATAGAATTCCACTAATATCCTCATTTGTCTGGTCTCTTCTGCTGGAGTTTCAGTAGAACAGAGAAAATATAAATTCTGTTTACAAATGAAAGAAGGTAACCTACAGTGTGCAGGCCAAATTGGATTCTCTCTCATGTCCGTAGCACTCCATACTTAATAAATGCTATTAGGATAATGGCGGGAGCTGAAATATCTGATCAAGTTTTAATAAATGGATTCTCTCTCCTGGCAAACTATAGCCATGTGTTTACATTGCTGCTGTTTTAGTTTTCACTACTTCTGTCACTGGCCTGGCTGAGATTCCCCTTGTGGTAAACTCTTTCCCAAATTTGGACTTTAGCGTACAAAATCTGGGTGCTTACTGTGAACCTTCCCAAGCTTATACCCAGCTTGGCTCTTATCTCGCTGCTACCAGCTGAAGTTTTCCAGGGTTTCAGCCCCCTCGGGTTCCCCAAACCTTTCCTTGGGGGACCCCTCCAAGACCCAGAGCCCCTGGGTCTCCTCTATCTCATCCCCCAGCTTCCCCCCCTTTCCTGGGTTAGCCGGTGCGATGCTGTCCTATTCCCTTTGAATACAACCAGAGAGGCAATCTAGCTTCCCCGAGGCTATGCATTCAAACCTAGTCAGCTCACACAAGAGATTCACCCCTCCCTTTGTCCCGTAGCCTTTTCCCGCCCTGGGACAATAGGAAAGTAAGACACAGAGCTTGGGCTTTTCCCTCCCCCCTCTAGCCTGTCACCGATATAACAGAGCTCTGGGCACAGAAATTCCTCTCCCCTCTGCCTCACTAGGAAAAGAAACTCCCACAAGTTTTAAAAAGAAACTTTATATAAAAAGAAAGAAAATACAGAACAATAATACTGCATTAAGAAACTCAATACAGGAATATGGCTTATAAGAAAATAGGAATAAACAGTCTGATTTAAAAGATAGCCCAATTAAACCAGTCCAGCAAATCAACACCCATGTAAATACAAATCAAAGCACATCACAGCCGATTACTTTGGTTCCTTTGTACTCACACTTGATAGTAGAATATTTGAAAGAAGATGGAGTTAGAAGAAAAGCTTGTTTACTCACAGCCGAGGAACAAAAAAAGACCCCGAGTTTCCAGTTCCCTCCCAGACTCTTAAAAAAAATCCAGGTCTCTGATTGGTCCTCTGGTCAGGTGTTTGGTTCCCCCTTTGTTCACCCTTTACAGGTAAAAGAAAATTAACCCTTACCTATCTACTTATGACACCCCTCCTGGGTGTTTGCCAGGCAGCTATGTTGGGACCAATATGCTTATAACAGTGGTCCCAATGCGGTGCCCGCGGGCGCCATGGCGCTCACCGGGGCATCTATGCGCACCCATGTACTGGCCGCTATAGACCCAGCTATGTGGACAGAGTGCTTCTGTGAGCGTAGCTAATAATGTTGGAGAAGGTGATGTTACTATACTGACAAGGAAGGAATACTCCTTCTGTCAGTGAAAGCTACATCTGCAGGTAAGTCGGTGCTACGGTGGCACAGTTGCAACTATGCTGCTGTAGTGTAGACACTAGTTGTCAAGGTTCCTTCCCCACTCTGAACTCTGGGGTACAGATGTGGGGACCTGCATAAAAGACCTCCCAAGCTTATTTTTACCAGCTTAGGTTAAAAACTTCCTCAAGGCCCAAATTCCTTTCTAGCCTTAGTATCGCTGCCACCACCAAGTGATTTAAACAAACATCCAGGCAGGGCCACTTGGAGCCCTACCTTCCCCAAATATCCCCCCAAGCCCCTACACCCCTTTTCCTGGGGAGGCTTGAGAATAGTTTACTCACCAGTTGGTACAGGTGAACACAGACCCAAATCCTTGGATCTTAAGAACAATGAAAAATCAATCAGGTTCTTTAAAAGAAGAATTTGAATTAAAGAAAAGGTAAAAGAATCACCTCTGTAAAGTTAGGATGGTAAGTACTTTACAGAATAACAAGAGACTCAAGAACACAGAGGATTTCCTCTCTAGGCAAAACCTTAAAGTTACAAAACCAGGGATAAACCTCCCTCTTAGCACAGGGAAAATTCACGAGCTAAAACAAAAGATAATCTAACACATTTCTTGTCTATTACTTACTATTTCTGCAATATTAGATGCTTAGTTTTGATATGTTTTAGGAAGATGTATTTTTTCTGCCCTGTTTCCTTGTTGACTCCAGGAGACACAGGTCAAAAAAACTTTCCCCCGCAGATTTTAAAGTATCTTCTCCCCTTATTGGACCTTTTGGTCAGGTGCCACATGGATTATCTGAGCTTCTTAACCCTTTACAGGTAAAAGAAGAGTTAACCCTTTACAGGGTAAAGCGGGGTTTTATGCTACCCTTAGCTGTATATTTATGACACTAGTGACAGAAGGGTTTTTTTGAAGCCAAGGAAGGAAGATAAGTAGTGAAAGGAGGCTAACAAGCAGAAAAGCCGTGACATTGAGGGAAAACTTTGCCTAAATAGAGCTAAGAATTCCATCAGCCACAGGAGGGACCCCTCAACAGGAAGTGGTGGAAACTCCATTTCTTGGAACATTTGAAACCAAATGGGATGATAACTTAGTAAATGCCGAACAGGTAACCATGCTGTTTTGAAGGGAGATGACTAGCAGATCAGAGAATTCTCTTTTCTACCAGTGTAACATAAAACCCATTCCTAGTTTTAGTCTAGGAGGACATGCTGGATAAAAAAAGATCAATTGTTTGTGGGGAAATTTTGAAAAACTTTATTTTTTGTTGCAATATCCTGTAAAATATTTTCACTTTTTTTCCAGTTTTGGTGTTTCCTCAAACTGTGCGTGGCATGGTGTGGATTTTTAAATTTTTTTAAAGTTTTGGATATACCTTTTTATTTTGGTTTTGAAAATCAAACCCAGAAATCTATTACCAAGAAATTTTGATTCTAGTTTCTTGGCATAGCAGCAAAGACTTTTTGTTTTGAAAATGAAAACTTCCTGCAAAAATGTTTATTTTTCAACAAAAGAATTTCCATCAGTTACTTTTTGACAAATAGTTTGACCCCTTCTCCTTTAGTTTTTATCCCTTTTAATGGGAATAACTGTTCAAAGCAACACCTGAAGTCCTGCTAATGAACCAGGAAGGGATGTATTAAAAGGTTTTGGTTTCCTACAAGTGAAAGAGTATTTTGATTGATTTTTTTTTTAAGGGATGTAATTACAAATCTTTAATTTCACTTGTGTTTTCCCTGCAGTCCAGTCGTGCAGCATTATGAAATTATGAAGCTACAAAACCATAAAATCTGCAAGTCCATTCAGTAAGGATACAATCTTTGAACAAATGGTGCATGTATCCAACCACTAGCACTCAATGTTTCCGTTCTCTTGTTAGTAAATGATTATGTAAAAAAATCCAGGGACTTGCCATCAACACTGTCTTTCTCTCCTCGCTTCTGTATACACTCACTTTCATTCATTTCCCACTGGTCTTATTGCTGGACTATATAAGAGAGAAGCTCTGAAAAACAGCTTTCATTGTGACCAGATACAAGGCATCTGACCAAACCCCCCCCCGCCCCAAAACCCTCATTATGACTTTTCTCTAAGATCTGCTTTGGCTTAACGTTTCTATTGTAAAAAGAGACCTGAGCCCAGCATAATACTCTGAAGAACAATAGTATTTTTAAATATTGGACTGAATGCACAACATGAAATGTTTGGTTACTTTTCGTAAAGAAGCAATGCTTAACTACTAGTGAAAAGTCAGCCAGCCAATGTGCCTGAAACTAGATTATAATCTTAAATGTTAAATTTAACCTCCTCCTGTGCTCTAGGATTTTACAGACAGGGTTATTTAGGTCTTCATCCCTATCTCTGAGGGAATCTAAGTATGTGCTTGGCTTTTCAGTTCATATACTGTAGTGATGAGCTCAGTATAAGAACCTGAGCAGACTACAGTGGAACAGAATCTCGCTGAAACTGTAAAGAAAATATAGGAAGACAAGATACAGTTATCTCAGATGGAATCTGGTAAGGCCATAGCGGTTATGGCGCTTAACAGCATCAAAAGTGCATCCCAGTCACTTACATTTGCTTGCAAATCAAGCTTTATAGCCAGTACGCTTTACAGAACCCAAGTTAATAAAAATAGGAGTATTTAGACAACCTGTAGTGCTGCCACAGGTTGAAAGAGTAAGGCAGCTAGGAGAAGTCTGAAATAAAAAAAATAAAGTTTTGATGCTAGCTAACCTAATTGTGGCTGACTTTGAGCTTAGCTTATCTAGTAAGAAAAGTCCAAATTGCTGGAAGATTTCTAGTTCTATATCTAATCAGTGATCACACAACTGCAATCAAGCACCATTACAGAGCAGCTAGCATTGTATATGAGAAGAAAAGCAGTCAGAAAATACTCTTGCGAGCAAATCCAATCTACCAATTGAGAGACAGTTAAGGTAATAACCTTCCTCCGCCAAACTACTAGCAAGCAAGAAAAAGTGCTAAAACTAGGGCTTGAGAACTGCAGTTCTCGTACTGTGGGCTTCCTCTAATGAAGTGAGCATTCACTAAATTTCTGAGCTCCTTGAGTTCTAAGGAAATTGAAAGCTCTAAGCACATCATAGCATCAGGCAGCTGTCTTCATCCTATTTCTCCATTTTTCTCCTTTAGGTGGCCTTCATGCTTGTGTCTTTGAAGTTTTGACATTGCTTCAAGGTTCTGCAGAGCAGAATGATGGTTTTACTGTCTGATATGAAATGAATCCACTTTCACCTGTGGCCATTTTAATTCCCTTCCAAGACTATAACTGTCACTGACAGAATCTGTCTCTCTACCATGGCCAGATCTTCACTGGGTTTTTTCCTGCTATACATGCTAGGAATCCCCTCTGGGGAACATTGAAGAGACTGTAGCAATGTGAGTTCCAGATCTCTTGAGATTTCAAATTGTCTTGATCATGCTGTCCCTTTAAGGCTGGCTGTGGGAAGAAGTGACAGAGAATCCCCCAAATAAATCAAACTTATAGTGGGTGGATGAAGTGTGCGTGTGTGTGTGTGTGTGTGTGTGTGTACACACATACGGACCCCATGCCCGAAAAGTGAGTAGGCAATTGCTGATATGTAAGACATGGTTGAACTCTGGTGCCCTTTCAAGAATTGTAAATTAACAGGAGTGAATGTCTATGGTGCATGGATCATCTTAAGTAGTGTATAGAAATGGTGAAATGAAGGGTGGTGAAATGGCAGAGGACCCAGTAGTGACGATACATAAGTGTAGAGCAATAAAAAAAAAAAAAAGATTAAACCTCTCTTCTGTCCCTTTCTGGGCCTCCATGGGTAGACTTGGGTGTGCGTGTAGGCCTGGAAGCCAGTAGATTGGTGCCATCTGAAAGGTCAGGCAAAACTGACACATGGGGGAACTTAGTCAATTTTGGAGCTGTTGGTAAAGAACACAATAGATCTGATTCAAAAGAGCATATGTGCTGCCTACCTAGGGGTAACTCAACTATTAGGAAGAACTTTATAATGAGATGGAGAGTGAGTTGACTCAGGGCAGTAGAATGAGATGGCTCTTTGGAAGCCAAGAGAGAGAGGAGGTTTTGGCTGTAAAAAGAATCTGAGCAAAACCCCAAACCACACAGCATTGATCACATATCTAACTTTGAGTCCTTAAATCTAACTTTTTTTTAAAATGCTACAGTACAATTGCATGAAATTGTAGCTGTCATTCAACATAGTTTGTTGGCAAGATGTGGCTGTATTACCATCTGAGTTATTAAATTTGAACTTTTTTCCTCAGTGCAATTATGGTGTCCATTAACAGTATAATAAAAAGCCCTGCTATCCATGGGGAGCAACATGATCTACAAAGTATCTTCTTCGAATAGCTCTATCAGGGACCAAATTTCAGCTGTAAGAATAGACGTTCCATTGGTGTTTAAAGATCAGTCCATGCACTTATTTCATTTGGAGTTCTGTGTTTGTGACTTATTTCCTAATGAAACAAATGTACTTCACATAAATCAAAATGTAACTGAGGTAGCAGTACTGTTATCTTGAATTATGGATCTCCTTCTGCAGTTAATACTGAATAATAGTTCTAGCAAATATAACTGCATAATCCAAATGTCACACCGAAACTTCTGATGTTTAAAAAAATTGAATTGGGTACATCTACTTCTGAGTGCAAGTAACATTCTTGCTGTTCCAAAGAGCTGGGTGCATTGGTCTGCATTCCAAAGAGATTCTTTTTCTCAAGACGTGACTGTAGATGTCAGTGTTTAACTAGCAGAGTTTTACTGACTCGGCTCCTGTATTAATTTAATTCACCATTTGAGTCTTGCTTTCTACAGCAATGGGAGATGTGTTTCTGAAACAAGGATTCAGCATCCTGATAAGAACACATTCCTTCAGAAAAACAGAATGTATGTTTGTTTTTTTAAAATCCTCCTTTTTATTAAAGAAGTCCTTTTTCTCTGAGTTTTCATCCTGCCACAATAGGTTGGTTGTATACATTTGTAAATATACATATTGGATTTGAAGCTCTAAGCCATGGCACCCGCAGGGGCATCTAAATGCGCCCGTGTCCTGGCCAGCAGTCGAGCATCCACCAAAATGCCACTGAAATTTGGTGGCATTTCAGCAGCAACGCCTCTGGATGACGCTGCCTGCTGCCAACAAGCAACGTCATCCAGAGGTGTCGCTGCCGAATTTCGGCAGCATTTTGGTGGATGCTCGACCACCGCCACATCCTTCATCTGGCACCTGCCAGACGAAAAATGTTGGGGACCACTGCTCTAACTATTGTGTTTCATCTGAAAAGGGTAGCTTTTTTCAAAACAGCTTCTATTCTGTGCAATGTAAAATAGCTCTACATTTATGTCTTAATATTTTGGAATTCGTGCCAGAGATTTTTATTTGCTTTTTTAGCCAGTATTTGTTCAGTTTGAAGCTTAACTAATATATGTTCTTAATGGGCTTCAAGGGGTTTTGGGTCAGGCCCCAAAATATAACTATCAAGCATAGTAATTTTTGCACAACATGTATAGTTTGTATAATATGTCTCTTTAAATAACCTCTGATTTGGGGGAAATAAGGAATTTAAGCTGTAGTTTTCTCTTTGATAACCCTAAATATCTTTTTTGAAGATGAATTTTGGTTAAACAAGTTTCTTATCAAATTTGGGATAAGCTACCTAAATGTACAGTTGACATTCCTGTTATGTGAAGGTCTTAGAGAAAAGTGATTTAAAAAGTATATTGTTTTTCATATTGGACATGCTGCGTGTATTAACAATCTTGTGTTTATGGATTTTTACATAGGTGTCTTCTATTATAACAGACTCTGACCTAGACAATTGGATCTGTCTAGTTTAACCCTTTAAAATGCCTTTTTGCATTGTACTGTAGTAATTGAAGTATTAATAGCCCTCAGCATGCTGACTGTATATATTGCTAAAAGTGAAGTTCACAAAATGTTTGTACGGTACTCATTTTTAGAGGATTATTCTATTTTCGTATGTAGGTGAATAAAATCTCTTCCAGTTGCAGTGGCAAAAGATGAGTGCTAGTTGAAAAAAATATGATGCAGGGAAGAAAGAAATGGAATATCTTCTTTGTGTGCTAATTCCTTGAATCATTATAGTCAGGGCTGGTAGTGCTGCCTATTAAGGCTGATCAATATTTCCCCCTATTAAACTCTTTCAGTTGCTTATGATTTTGCCACCCTCTAACTGTTCAGGCTGAAAATTTTCATGCCAAGTTTCTGTCTCAGGATGAACTGTTTTGGAAAATTTCTGCCAAAATTTCTGCCATTGCTGAAAACAAGATTAGGGGAAAAATACATTGTTTTGCCCATATTAGTCTGGCCATCTTTTATCTGAAAAGCTCTACTGCCTCCCATGCTTTGGAGCAAACACTTGAAATGTGGAAGGGGTGGGGGGGAGTAGGGGCCTGCCTTTTATTATCTTCATCAAATTCCACCCAAGTTTGGCCAAGTTATGAGCCTTGGAAAGACTGTAGTTTGCATGTGCTGCGTAGAGACTTAGATTTTAGTAGCTAAATTCCCCTTGGGCTGAGCAGGGCTTTTCCCTGCAGTTGCTGCTATGGGCTGCCCTAAGCCATGCCAGGCTAGATCCAGGCACTTGAATAGAGACCAGGATGCCTGAAGTGGATCCCCATCCTGGGGACAGGCAGTCTGGAGGGTTGATTCCCCCCCACCCCCGCATTTAAAAGCTACACTGGAGCCAGGATGGGGGGGGGGGTAGACTGGGATAAGGAACCTGGTGGGAAGGCTGGCACTGGGGGTGGGAAGGGAAGGAAGGGGACTGGGAGTTGCAGGTGAGAGGGAGACTGGGGCTACCTGAGTAAGGGCGGTGGGAGCTGGAAGGAGCCGGGAGGCAGTTTGCAGGGGGGGTCCGAGCAGGGCGGTGGGAGCTGGAAGGAGCCGGGAGGCAGTTTGCAGGGGGGGTCCGAGCAGGGCGGTGGGAGCTGGAAGGAGCCGGGAGGCAGTTTGCAGGGGGGGTCCGAGCAGGGCGGTGGGAGCTGGAAGGAACTGTTGGGTGTGGGGAGGGGTGCGGGGAGGGGGCTGACTGGCTGGGCAAAAAAACTGGGAGGAGAAGCCTGAGATGTAGAGACTGGCCTAGCAAGGTGAGGAGAATGGGATGGGAATGAAGAGTTGGATGTGGGAAAGAGACACGAGTGTGACAGACTGGAGGAGACAAGACAGAAGGGGTAACACTTGGTGGAAATGGGCAGAAGAATCTGCGCTCACTAGAGAACACTGACCTCCCGAGCCTGGAATGAAATCCAAGATTCCTGAATCTCACCTCTCCTCTGTCAGCAAATATCTGTGAAACCGCTTGCAAAATATGACTTTCCCCCTCTAGTGCTGGGCCATATGGAGGCAACAACCTCATGCAACAGTCATAGTTACTTCATTAGCTCATGTGGCAGCGATGACTCTGGAAGATCTAAAGGTTCAAACCCTGCTGATCACCCATGTGGGAGTCAATATGATGCCCCATAAGGGAATCTTTTTTTAAATGTAGGAAAATACACCTAGAAACTTAAATATGATTGTTGCAAAGTCAAGCACTCAAAGTTGGAAGTTCCAGAATTCAGGTTGTCTGTGCAACCTGAATTCAGCCTCCTTGTGCTTATGCATTGATACGGTCTTGAATTACATCACACACTCCCTTGCCCCCCCAATGTTTAGACAGATCTCATTGCAGAAAACCATTAGATCCTTGGTCAGACTGATTATGAAACACAGTTGAGCTCTAGTCTACTACAGATGGGCACCGATCAACCTGATTTTTGTATTAATATTCAGTGCTATACCTTTATAGCTGATCATTGTCTTATTGAAGCCAACAGACCTTTGCATGATAGACCCTTGCAGCTGGGGCTGCATGAATGCAGGATCAGGGCTTGTGATTGTAACTGGATTGGGGACAACTTAGTTATGACATGACTATCTGACATGATTGTATTTAGGGTCTAGATATCTTCAAGGGGATTGAAAAGGCCCACTACTTGGCTATATCACCAAGTCTGTCTTTATTACCATGATCTGCAAAGTGCTTCCACATAATTCAAAGCTGCACCAATCTACTAGTAGTGCCAATGGTGCCATCACTAGATGGAAAGCTAAAATCAGACAATTGTCTTTATTCTGCAACAACAGTTTAATTGATGTTACCTTAGCCAGACACAATCAATATTCTGAACTGATCCAAAATATGACAACCTCTTCTGGGGGGAACATTCACCTTTTATTTATCATTCCCTGAATATTATTAGCTTGCTACCATTCTCTTCCTCACTTTCTCAGCCAAATGAATGTATTAGGAAAACGCAAATTATCTTCTGTAACAGCCTCAGTCCTGATCAACTTAAATTTTGTAATTAAATGTGATAATTAAATTAGACTGGTCATCAATTGGTTACTGTCATTGAAATTGTTACATGATGGTTAAAATCTGCAGAGCCTGATCCTGCAATGTAAACTCAGGCAGCTGTCCTTGGTGAGTAGCAGGATTAGGCCCTGAAGGTAAGATACATGTTCCTACAGGACAATATAGAGCCTTCAGTAATACTACACAGGGAATTGTTTCTTCATGTCACTAATGATCAATGATTTAACTACAGCAGGTTTGCCCTAGGAGGCTGCTGTTTGTATGCAAGGTGTTGAGCTTTGACTATACCATGGTTCCTTCACAGGAGGATTCATTTTAAATTTAATGTTGACTGAGTACTGTGACTGGAGCATCTCATTGGAGGAATCTTTCGCATCAAATGAAAGAATAAGAAGAAAAGGTTTCCCTGTGGGGGGTTTTCCTAGCTCATATCCAAGCCTAGGACCACTCCTATGTTGTACTTTCCTGCAGTGAAAACATATCCAGTTCCTGTGCTGCATTGCTGTTTTAGCCTTAATCTGGTTGTGTTGTAAGCTTTGGAAGCTTTTTTGCTTTTCAAAATCATTGTTGAAGTAACTATATTTGTTAAAATATGATGCCAAAATATTAAAAATCCTAGAGATATTAAGGGGTTCTCAAACTGGGCGTTGTGACATCTCAGGGGGTCACAAGGTTATTGCATTGGAGGTGTCAAGCTGTCAGCATCCACCCTCAAACTCCATTTTGCCTCCAGTATTTGTGATAAATATTAAAGAGTTTGTTTTTTAATGTATAAGGGGGGTTGCACTCAAAGGCTTGCTGTGTGAAAAGGGTCACATACAAAAGTTTGAGAACTACTGTTTTATAAATACATATATCTCCAATTATTATTTATCTCCTAGAACTGGAAGGGACCTTGAAAGGTCATTGAGTCCACCCCCCTGCCTTCACTAGAGGACCAAGTACTGATTTTGCCCCAGATCCCTAAGTGGGCCCCCTCAAGGATTGAGCTCAGAACCCTGGGTTTAGCAGGCAAATGCTCAAACCACTGGCTCAGCACCTCTTGGCCTGGTTATGCCTCTGCTCAAGCAAGTCTTTCTGGTTGTCACCCACCCAAGGAGGAAACTCAGCCTGTTGGGGTTGCAGGGAGACAGTTTCCTCCATTACCTAGGATATCTCTTGAATATCTGATCTTGTGCTCAGGTGAGCGGCAGTCACCTTCGGTGCCTCTGAGGAAAATTTCAGGTTCAGTAACCATATGGCTACTAGAGCTTGTCCCTCATCATGATGAGAGTTGGGTTCCTAAATTCATCCAGTTAGAGGCTTAATATAGCTTTAAATTTGAAAATGTCCTCGATGAACAAGTAGGACATCTGTAATGCTTTATATCACTTATACTGATGCAGATTTGCTTAACTCTTTTTTCCAAGGCACCCGCCCACCCAGGCTTAGTCAGATATTTTGTTCATACCACTTCCTAGCATGACAGAATGCTCCCCCTCCTTAACTACGGTTCCCAGAGACTGATTATATAATACTTGTGCCAGACTTCACACTATACTCTTAGACTAAATAATACACTCTCACTCTGGCAGTGGGTGTAGAGCAGAATTTTTGACTCATCGAGTGTCTAAGTGGCAGGTGCAGATTTATGGGTATCTTAACAGTTTTTATAAATGATTTTGGGGTTGCATTGGGCAGAGCATCTCTTTTATCTTGATAAAAGGATGTTAAAACCCTAGACTTTGGAGGGATACTGATGGATATTCCCCAGCATTTAGAATCTTAAAATAAAGCTAGCTCAGAATATGAGAACTAAATGACTTTGGAATGCTGCTGAAACATGGCAGTTTTTCATATTAATACTGTGCAGTTCAAGAGTCACCTCTTCTGTTCACAGCTTGCCTTGTCTTAGTCAACCTAAACTAGGGGGTGCTCAGACTTGCCCCGTGGAGCCAGGCAGCTGGCGTTTGCCTGCACTTTTAACACAGCAGTTCAGCCCATGCAGACTACAGGTCCTAGCGTGCAAACCGTCCTCTTGATCAGAACTGGTCTGTTCAGCTGCTGGCTGCTCAGATCAAGATCCTTGCTGAGACTTCCCTCTCTGAGCTGCACCTCTGTGTTGGAAATGAGCATGGCCATGTGTTCCATTGTAGAACTATGGGCTGCACTGGATGCTGGGCGTGCTCTTTAGCTACTCTCAGTTGGAACATATTCTGATTTTGAAACCTCTTTGTGGCACTGATGTGTTTGCTGCTCAAAGCCTTTCAAATATGTTCGAGGCAGGTTTTCCAGTATTTGAATTAAAGATTTAAAATCTAGAGCAAACAGGACTAGGCACTGGGGGGTTTTAAAGGGAGGGAGTAGTAGATTCAGTGATCTTCCAATGGAAAGGGATGAAGGAAGCCTGGTTTACCAGGTGGTGCACTGGACTGGGGGTTAGGAGGCCTGGTTACAGTCCTGTCACTGCCACTGACCTGCTGTGTGACCTTGGCCAACTTGCTTCCCCTCTCTGTGCCTTTGGTTCTCCTCTTTTGTCTATCTTGACTCTTAAGATTGTAATCATCTCTGACAAGGACTGTCTGTCTGTACAGTGTCTAGCACAATTTGGGGGTGGGGGGCATCTAAGTTTGAACCTCTAGGTGCTACTGTAAAAGAAATCCAGTAAAAGCTTTGTTATCTGGCATGTTGGGGAAATGAGGGGGTGCCAGTTAGTCAAAAATTTCTGTTAACTAAAAGTTATATTTACAAGTGGAGGGAGGGAGTTTGGATGTGGGAGGGGGCTCAGAATAGGGGATTGGGGCACAGGTGGGGTTTCAGGGTGCTGGATTTGGGTGGTGCTCACCTCAGGTGGCTTTCCACAAGCGGCGACCTGCTGCTCCTAGGTGGAGGTGTGGCTAGATGGCTCTGCATGCTGCCTCCGCTCAGAGGCACAGCTCCCATTGGCTGCAATCCCTGGCCAATGGGAACTGTAGAGCCAGTGCTCAGGTGGGGGCAGCGCACGGATCCCCTGTAGCTGTTCCTCCACCTAGGAGCAGCAGGGACATGTCACTGCTTGCAGGGAGCCACCTGAGGTGAGCACTGCCCAAATCTGGCACCTCAATGCCAGTTTATAGAACTTTCTGGTTGGTACAGTGCCAAATAACACTGCTTTTACTGTAATGGCTCTTGCAGAGTAGCATAATTGTGATCTTTCTCAATATCTAACTAGCGCTTCTTATGGTGCATTCAAACCATGCCCCCAAGAGCCTCCAGCAGGGCAGAGATAGGAGATTTACATCTGTTGTGATCTAAACTTGCTAAAGGCAGTAAATTCCTACCCCAGTGAATTGGTGTCAGGAGCTAACCAATGTACAGTCCACTGGAGATGATAAGCAAACTTTATAAGGACCAACTAAAGGAAATCTCTATTGGCCCTCTCAATTTAACTCAGAGGTTCTCAAACTGGGGGTTGGGACCCCTCAGGAGGTCACGAGGTTATAATATGGGGGGGGGTCACAAGCTGTCAGCTTCCACTCCAAACCCTGCTTTGCAACCAGCATTTCTAATGGAATTAAATATATTAAAAAGTGGCTTTAATTTATAAGGGAGGGGTCACGCTCAGGCTTGCTATGTGAAAGGGGTCACCAGTACAGAAGTTTGAGAGCTACTGCTTTAACTGAAGCACAGAGCTAGTGCAAGAAGTACAACTCCATAAATACCTGTGAAAATGCATCCATTTACACCCAGTCTAAATTTGGCCCATTGTGTATGGAGACATATAGATACTGTGCACTGGGCAATGTTAGCTTGTAAGACATATTTTTTTTTTTTGGGAGTTGGGGGGCGGGGCACTGCCTGCTTCTCAGCACCAGCTTTGTATGTTAAACATGGCTGTGTTCCATGGCAGTGATGAGGGAAGAGATCCTTTCCTACCTCCTGGGAGTTGAGAGGAGAGGTGTTTGCCAAGTGCTGTGAGATCCTTGGCTGAAGGGCATTTGATGTGGTATGAATGCAATATACGGTCAGATTGTACCAAACTGTATGAAAGAGTCCAGGAGTGACAATAGCAGAGAGCCTTCAAGCAACTCTTTCCTGTTATATACATCTTGAGTTTTTTCCAGTCAGTTATTGAAATTCATCCTCTCTCACTCTACGCTCCCCAGACTGAAGGAGAGCTCTATGTAAGCTCAAAAGCGTGTGTGTCTCAGCAGCGGAAGTTGGTCCAATAAAAGATATTTCCTCACCCATCTTGTTTCTAACCTGTCCCATTGTCGGCCAGAAGCACCTGTGAACTCCAGTTTATTTCACTATCCAGGTACTTTATGGGGTAACTGATGCATTGAAATGTCCCAAGACACATGATGCCAGTGCTTAAGTGCTGACACAGAGAGGATTTCACACTGAGGGTATCTGACAGCTGCCCATTTAAACCAGTCCTTTCCAGTTAACTCTGTCCTGCAGGTGTCTAAATGGATTATATCTTGAATTTACTCACCTACAGTGAAGTAGCTAAGGGCCCAATTCTGCAACTCTTGTTGATGTAAGGAGACCTTGCTCATACAAGTAGTCTTTCTGAAACCCACATGGCTGCTTACATGAGTAAATGTTGCAGGATTGGCCTCTGTTAATGCATGAATCCCTCCCCTGACTGCAAAAGACTGCACAGATTCTGAGTTAATGTTAAAATTCACTCCTCTCTTGGTGTTTGGCATTACTGGTAGCTCAAAAACAATAACACAACATCTCATGCACAAGTCTGTGTTCTTGCAGCTACATTATTTAGCCATTTGGTGTCTCTCTGTGCTGTGTAGAGTCCCAGACAGGGTGTAGTTTCTGATCAATAATGGAGGCATAGCTGGAATTCAAGCTGTATGGAGGAAGCCAGTTTGTTTATAGTGTTAGCTCTTTGCTTATTAAATGCCTCCTGTTAATGACTGATAGCGATTCCATAGGATAGGGTTTAGTCATGCTCTATCCTAAGTTTCCTCCCTAAACTTGACTTTCTCTAAGGTTTCCCTTCAGGTCTTCCTTTTCCCTAGTTGGTCCTCCTCTGGAAAGGGCACCTTTCTCGTATCCACCACTGCTATAATGAGCCACTTCTGCTGCAATGAGAGAGGATAGCTTCCACAGCTCTCTTTAAAAGGTTCTGAATACCTGCTAACAGGGTGGGATAACAAAGAGCTCTGTCACTCCAATACAGAGCCCAATGCAGCCACTGTTAAGTAACATTAACATGTTCAACAATAAGAACTTGGCATTTATGGTGTTTGTGCTCCTGTTTGGATAGGATTGGGGTTATTGCAAATAAAGTTGATGAAACAAGGAAGTATGTAAGACTTGCCATCCTCCTTTGACTTACCATTTGGTGGGGACAGCTCTCAAAAATAGCCCCAAGCTAACGTCTGTTGCTAGGTCAACTTTCAGACTACATAGCCCTTTGATTTAGAGTAGTGCATAACTTTTTGTCTGAGCTAAACTTAGGTAGTAGATTTTTCACCTTGTGCAAAAAGATTACCTGGTGTTTAATAGAGGAATGTCAGGTAACTTTAAATATATTTCAAACACATGCAAAGTCAAAGGTGTTTTTGTTAATCACACTGTACTAATGAAGGATTATATAAAGATCCTGGAAAGACTCATATGGAGCTTTAGAATGATGGGGAGATTCCTTGGGAATACTTCAAAAGAATTAGGACTATGTGAGAGATGAAAACAATAGCAGATTTTACTGATAACTTGAGGGTTAACATGCTGGTTCCCATAAGATACCCATAAAATGTATTATTGAAGTAGCACAAATGTGCCTATTCTTGTCTAAGAGATACAGTGAGTAAAAGTAAACTTGGAAGGATTATATTTTTTATCAGTAAATGTAGGTAAACCTTGATTTCACTATACCTGCACAAACCATCACAGTATATTTCCATCAATAATAATTGAAATTTACAGGCAAAGTAAGAAAAATGCTGCTCGAGAATGTAGTAGAGTCAGAATCCAGTGATCCAGACTTTTGAATTAGGCTTGTTGTAAATGAATAGTAAAGATTAATATGTTGATTTTAAGGATATTTACTTTGTGTATTTTTATGTCATGTTGACAATTTGTGCTTTAATAGTTTATAAAGCTTTAACTTTTTGAATTGCAACATCTATTGTCATTACATAATTCTTACATCCCTCCTCTTCCCCCCAATGATAAAAATGATGCAGTGAGAAAACTGACGGGTTATTCTTTTTCACACTAAACTACAGCTAGTCTTCAGAGGGATTAGCAAATGTTAGTTCTGCTTTGAATACATCTTCTCATTTAAACGCATTTGCATACATTTTCACACATTTTAGAAGAAAAAAGCTTTTGGTGCTTTGATTTTCTGCACAGCTTGTGTTAATATTTGTCCTTAACCAAAGAGCTGCTTACATTTTTTTGTGTGTGCTCAGGGGCCAGATTCTGATTTTTTTTTTTTTTTTTGGGCTGCACCACTGGGTCAGAGCCTGGCCTTTCCTGCGGATGCTTTATGTTGGCTTAATGGAACAAAGCAGCTGCAAAGCTGGTTGAGCTGTCTGCCTGGGGATTCAATAAGCATAAGTATCTGCGAGTGCTATAAGGGCAGCACAGCTGAATATATACCACCTCTGCCGAGGCCTGCCCTCCCACTGCAGCCATGTCAGGGGCATGATCAGGGAAAGTGGGCATGACAGGAGTGCTCTGTGCCCTGGTGAAGTCCAGCTGCTGGAATGGTCCATTTGGTGGTCTTTGCAGCCAGCTGTCACTTAGAGCACTCTCAAGGCTGTTCTAGCTTGCTATCCTTTCTCTAACATGATAGTTTTTCTCTGTTACATCTTTTATATAGCTGAACTTGGCTTTTTTTCCCCTCTGAGAAATGGGTTTGATTATATTTATCCCCAGCCATAGAATCCAGATTCTGTTACAAGTTAGACCTAATAATTTTAGCTGTAATAAAGATGAACACTTTTAAGAAGCTAGGCCCATAATGGACTTGCTGTGAAAAGGCATCAGTGATATTTCATTTGCCATATTTCTCCTTCAGCTGGTGACAGGGCAGGTTTCAGGTACACTGAGTGTTGGTCAGATCAAAGAGGATAAAGTCCTGCCCTCATGAGCTTAGCACTGAAGAGCCAGGTGATAGCACTTAGCCACTTTCTGAGTGGGGAGTAGTGTGGAACTGATTGGGTGGGAATGACCCAAAAAAAGGACGCTGCAGCCTCTTGCCTATGATGTACCTGATCTGTTCTTCTGGGGTTTCCTGCTCACCTTTCTCCAACTTCCTTTGGGGCACAGAAGGACTTCAGTTGTGGCTGGCCCTTACATCCTCTATACATAGACAGGGAGGTTCCTTATATTTTCTTTTCTCCATGCACTGGCATAAGAATCAGCCAAATAATTGTGATTCCCAAATAAACAAAAGGATATATACATGCCATTCTCACTCCTATAGACTAGTACCTTGCTCCTGGAGAACTCCCAGATGGCTCTGTTTCTCCTTGTACCTACATAGCCGCATCCTGGGTATATAAGTGACACCAAATGTACCCAAAAATCATTGCAAGTGCAAACAAACTGGCCTTACTAGTGGCAAACTAGAGATTGAGCCCTTAAATGTCAAATGAAGTAACCAACCTAAAACCTCTCTAGTAACTTTCACTTTTTTTTATAGTTATTTCCTTTGTTTCCAGCCACTTTTTCCTTCTGTGCCATCTTGCTGCTTAAGTGCTTAGTAAGATACTAGGCCTGACTGTCTCCAGGGAGATAAGGATAGATTTTGTAATGTGCTAGCTATTCCAAGTGACTAACTGGAGCAGACAGTTCATCCAACCCTTCCTTTCTTGTTACAGTTCATATGCCATAAAGACTACTATGCTGTGAGATCTATATGTGATTCACTTTATATTTATCTGCAGTTAGAGCCCTCATGAAGGCAGACCATTTTGCCACAGGAGGGGAAAAGATGTTGAGAAGAGTTACAGCTTACACAAAGGACCCTTTTGCAAGAGACTGTAATTAGCTAGTTATGGAATGGCGCAAAGTGGGATTTGCACTCGTGCCCAGGCTTTGCAGCATTTCTCTGGGGAGCAGCATTGACTCACTGGAAGATCTGCCATGAACAAAGAGCACCTGAGGAGGTGAGGCTCTTGAACTGGGTGAGAGCACCTGCGTTGTCTTGCATATGATCGTTCCAAAGTGACAGACTGGCGAGGGCTATTGAAGCAAACCCTCAGCTGGGATTTTTCTTTTTAGGCAGTTCTCAAGAAGACCAAGATGCTGGTGCCCATCAAGTCTTTGGCTTGGAAATATCAATGACTCTTTTGGGGGGTGAGGGGGTATTGCTGGTCAGCGTAGGAGCCTGGGGGAAGCCAGGTGTCTCGGTGGCATGCATTGTACAACCTCCCTATGCTGTTTTTTTTAAAAAAAGCGCAAAATCAAAATGAAATGAAAGGTTTGACCCCAATTCTATATTTTGAGCTTAGTGGTTTGCTGAAAACTTTGAAAAATTGCTTTTGGGTCGACTTGAAATGATTTTTTTTTCTTTTTTGGAACTGCCAGTGAACCGAAAAATCAATTATTTGTACAGCTCTAGCTAACACACTTTTGAACAACATCTTTCTCTACACTAGGTGCTGAGTGCTCCGTAAAAATGTGCTCGTGTCTTAGCTAAGGTTTTTAAAATGCTGCCCATTTTCCTACTTTTAGCTCTTTGTGTCTCAGTTTTCCTCTATATAACACTGGAATTAAAATATTTTTACTGAATGGGGTTGTTTGTGAGTTAATATTTGAAGTGCATTGAAATCATTTTAACTGTAGATGTTTGTGGTTACTAGTTATTAAAGTATGTGATGGGGTCAGAGGCAGCTCTAGGCATTTTGCCACCCCATGCACACCAGACAGGCTGCCTTCAGCAGTATACCTGTGGAGGGTCTGCTGGTCCCGTGGCTTCGGCATGCCTGCGGAAGCTGCGGGACCGGTGGACCCTCAGCAGGCAGCCTGCCTGCCGCCCTCGCGGCTACCGACAGAGCGCCCCCAGTGGCTTGCTGTCCCAAGCATGTGCTTGGTATGCTGGTGCGGGTATAGAAACCCTGCACTAGTATGGAAGTGGTTAAGGAGTTAGAATCATAGATTATCAGAGTTGGAAAGGGACCTCAGGAGGTCATCTAGTCCAACCTCCTGCTCAAAGCAGGACCAATCCCCAGATGGATTTTTGCCCCGATCTCTAAATGGCCCCCTCAAGGATTGAACTCACAACCTTGGATTTAACTGAGTTGCTCTGGACTGTAGTGACCCCAACCTGCCACATTTGGAAATCATGCCAGGACTGAAGGAGGAGTTCAAAAGAGGGAGTGCTGCTCAGATAGGGGTAATCTTGGTAAGGGAAGAGGCCAGTGAGCTTCTCCAGTCATGAGAGCATTGACAGCCGACAGAGCCCCTGCCCTCGCAGAAGGAGGGTGCAGAACCCCTGAGTCGAAAGGGGAAAAGAACTGAGACTTGTACTTGAACCCCAGTGGACTCTGAAGTGGGCGGAGATCCTCCCAGAGCCCCTCTGAAGGAAAATAGGCCCACATCCTGGGAGGAGCTGCTTACAGCCTTTTCTTTACCTTGCTTTTGTTCAACCCTTTTTGCTGACTATGGGCTGTTTGGTGGCATAACTGGGAACATGGAGAGGGGATGAGAAAGCCAAGAGGCCCTGGCTGGAGTGCGAATGCTGGCCTGCTAGTAAAAGGCGCCACAGTACCCGCTGGTGTGGGTGTGGAGTGATGGACTCACATGCATGCACTCCTCCTGTAGCCTAAAGAGGGCATTCTACCAAGGACAGTTTTGTGACAGTATTAATAACAATTTACTCTTTAATGAAAGTAAATATAGGAATATAGTATGGTCCTTGGAATATTTCCAGCTGCATGTCTTGACCCCTGAATATATTTAACCTTTGGTTTAAGTTTAGATATCATGTGTCTGCTGCATTGTCTGAAATGGCTGCTCTCACCTTAGCTAAGATTCCTGGAACTTCGCTTGTTAAGGAAACTGACCAAACTCTTCCAGTGACATTAATCACTGCTTGCAGCAGCTTGAAAAGGGCAGAGAGGAGCTGGCATGTCACTGAAACATCATTGTTGCAGTTCAATTTATGTGAAATGAACAAAAGGGGAAATATTTCTCCATTTTAATGTAGGATTGACTTGAGCAATCTTAATTAAACCCAGTTTGGAAGCTTCTTGCTAAACAAGTTTTTTTTCAGTTAAATTATCCATTTTAATTTGTTTAATTCTTAAATTGTTTTAACTTTACTCTGACTTTTCTCCATGTCAGTTTTAAATTTGATATGCTCATTCCAAATGGAAATAATGCAGCACTCATACATGCTAGTGTTTTTATGTTGGTGCAGTGAAACTTGTGGCAATATTCTGCAAGCCAAGGTGGTCTTTTGGATGAGTCTTTTAGAATCCCATGGTCTTCCAGGCCCCTCTACATTTTGTAGTAGGAGGGTTTTTAGCCAGGGGGGCTTTGGCTACAATATCTTCTCCCTTGCCACAGTGTGCTGATTGACTGACACCAGCCATACTAAAAGTAGCTGCATTATACCCCACCAATCTGATGCCAGCATTGAACTCAAGAGCATTACTCACATGTTTAAAGAGAGGCCCTGATCCTTCAGACACTTAAATATGTACTAACACTTACCTTGGAAGGATCATCTCCAACACATGGAGCTCTTCAATATAATTTTTTTTCTTTATTTTTAATCAACATAATAGCATATTGTGGGCAAAAATGTGCTAGTATCCAGTTAAATCTAATCAGGTTAACGTTCCAGGATAATGGTGGGTTGAAAACTTTCTGCTGGTTTCCAACACTCTGGTAAAGTCCTTCAGCAGCTCCTCACTGCATGAAGCAAATCCACAGCTATGTTCCAAGATCCCCAGTTGGCAATTCAGGAACCCAGATGCTAAGCTCCAGAAAATAGTGTCATTATTCCTAGGTCCTTTTGTGTGTTTCGTAATGTGTTCTGGTAACTTTTGACCTGTTTGGTTGATTATCAAAGGATCTGTTCAGCAGAAATATTAGCCAGGCCCTATGCATGAAGAGGTATGCAGAATGGAATCTCTTGCCCTTTGCTCTACTGTACACTGTGGATCTAGGACCTGTGTTCTTACACACTTCCCTGGTGGCTTCACACAAAGAGCCCATAGGAGAGGAAGAACTTGTTTAATTTCTTCTTTGCCCCCTGTTTCAACATTATTCCTGATTGAATGAAGTCCTAAACTCCTCTTCAGCAATTATCATGGTAGTTAATCTATGCTGAGGCAGCAATATTGATGGCCTAATTTTCAAAACCTTGTAAACTCAGGTCTACTGGCAAAAGTGCCTATGCTGTTCATGTCTAATTTGCATTCATAAGTGTGTAATAAGTAACTACATCTCTGCACAAATTATGGCCCTGATTCTGCAAAAGCATTTTTGGTGTATAAGATGAAGACACTCGATGTGGAGGACTCTTGATTAAGGAGGTTTGGATGAGGACTTGAGGAAGTTTACGGGGTTACCCAAAGTTTTATATGTCTACACTGCACTTAGGCACCTGGGGCTGGCCCATGCCAGCTGACTTCAACTCATGCTGCAGGGCTGTTTAATTGTGATGTGGATGTAACCCACACACCTCCTGGGTGTGGTGTTCTGGCTCATCTAGTGGCACCAAGACCACTTAAAAAAGAGATTGAGGCTACTCTACAGCCTTGGCTAATAGCCATGTGGTTTTTAGCTCATGCAGCAGAGGCTCATGCATTTAGCTCTAGAGGTCCCAGGTTCAATCCAGCCTGCTGATGACCAGGGTCTGTCAGTGTTATAAAATATTTGGGCTTGGGCTGGAGCTGGGCTCTAGGACCCTGTGAGGTGGGAGCGGTCCCAGAACAGGGGCTGCAGCCCCAACCTGAACATCTACACTGCACACAAACAGCCCTGCCCCATGAGCCCAAGTCAGCTGGCATCGTCCAGCCACAGGCGTCTAATTGCAGTGTAGACATGCCCTTTGTAATGTGTGGGGTGTATATGTGTTTTGTTTTTTGTCTGAACTTCAGCTACACTGTAGCTTGTGCTCTTGCTTCCTTCGTGGAGCTGCACTAGCAGTGAATTATAGACCCTAACTCTCCTGCTGCAATCCAAACCTAGTAGTGAAATAGTGATTTGATGAATTCCTGTATATGTTTTCAGTACATCCAGTAGCGTAAATGTGGAAGTGTGGGTGACATGTCTAAGGAGATGGATTCTGTTATAAAACTAGCAGTAGGTGAAACACTAAACATATAAATATCTTTTATTAACCACTGTCAATCCGCATATGCAACTAAAATGACAATGTGTAAAGCATTAACAATTAAGACATAAAACATACTCTGAGGACTACTGGTGGGACAGTTACTCTATACTCAAAATGAAATAAACCTCTCCGTAGAGATTCCAAATCACTAAATTTGGCACAGCCATGATTCTACTTAGCACTTGCATTGCGCTTTTCGTGTTCGAAGTGCTATACAAACATTAACTAATTAATCCTTACAACAGCCCAGCAAGGTAGATAAGTATTATTACCTATTCTAGTGATAGCCCTGGCAAATAATGCAAGCCGACTAACATTGCCTGGGTATTACAATTTTTAAGCACAGACCCATCTATGTAGAACCAAACTGCCATTTTATTCTCACCAGAATGGGACTGTATTTAATATCTCCTGTTAAATCCCCCTGTCACACATGTTTTATCACAGGGGGATTTGTATGTGGATGGCTTCAGGACTGTAAACTAGATAATATCCCTCTTCTGCTAGTGCTGTCTTGACAGGTGCAGCCAGATATAACCCTATTCCCCTCCCTCCCTCCCACAAAAAAAAAATCTAAAGAGAAAATAAAAATAATTCTGCCATAAAGCTACAGCTGGGTCCTCAGCAGTGAAGCTCATATTTGAGGTTCTGCTTTGGGCCCATCTCTATTTAAAATTAACATATGGGCACTTATGGATTTTTCTGAACACTTTCTCTGACCGATGTGTGAATGAATCAACAATGCCATGGTCCCTTGTACCCCACCGTATTTCATCAGTCTTCAACTAACTCAGTCTTTATTCTGCAAGAGCTCTATCGTGTCCTTTCTGTGGCATATGTGGTTATGAAAATATGATGTGGTGATGATTGGGTGTTTTCTATGTACCAGACTTTTTATATTTCTGGGAACTCTTCCTCGTGTGCAGAATTCAACAGCCAATTTGTTAGCAGTGTTACTGGTCTGTTTGTACTGGATGCCCACACTGTGCTGTCTCATGGATACGTTAATTTTCTTCTTTCTTATTGTTTTCCTTACTCTAATGCAGGGATTCCCATCTGCGCAGCATGTACAACTGGCGGTATGCAAGCTTGATGATCCATCAATTCACTTCACGACAGTTTTTTTAAGATGATGATACATGAACCAATACAGCTTGAGAACTGCTTGCTCTAAAGTAAGTCCTCTTATACTGGGAGTATCCAGGGTTGCCAACTTCTGCAACTTTATCATGAGTCTCGTGCTACTTAGTATTTTATTTAAATCCTCTCTTCCTGTGGCATTGGATTAGGTGAGACTCTGTTTCCATTAAACAAAAGGACATTCTAGCACTTGTGGTTGCAGAGAATCTTGAAAATTTGACTTGAGTCCAGCCTGAAACCTCATGATTTTTAAGCTAGTTTCATGACTTTTTGGGAGGCTGACTTGTGATTTTTGACTGCTTGGGGTTTGTAGTTTTGAATACCTATAGTGCTCTTAACCTGGGGATGCATAACATTATTATAGTCCACATGTGAGAATGTGGCTGGTTTCCATTATGAAGAGCATCTTGTTATGGGGGAGCTTGATTCAATAATACCTGGCTCTCATCTAGGCAGGGCCAGCTCCAGCTTTTTTGCCGCCCCAAGCGGCAAAGGAGAAGGGGGGGAAAAAAAAAAGCACAATTGAGTGATTGAGCTTCCGCTGAAGAGGAAGCGAGGCACTGAAGGACCTGCTGCAGACCCAGATGTGCCTCCCCAACAAGGGATGGACTGCCACCGCCCCTTTCTATTGTCCACCCCAGGCACCTGCTTCCTTCACTGCTGCCTGGAGCCAGCCCTGCATCTAGGAGTGTGGGCCATTGTTTCTCATTTCCTTTTTGACAGGGACACCAGGATGCTTGTAACATATTTACAGACACAGCATTCAGGTGTAAGTCACAAGACAGTTGTTTCAGGGGCACATTTGGAGCTGGGAGAAGACTCTATCCCCACATTCCTCGTACACCCAGAACTCCCAAAGGCTTCAGCACAGGATCAGATTCTTGGTGTGTACTTGGATATGTAAGGTTGTCTCTGAATTTATACTTGGAACAGTCAGTCAGACAATAGGAAAGATCTCCCGATTATGGTTATTTTAATCTGACGTAAGCACCTCCATTATCAGTTGTATGTTGATTTACATATTTAGACTCATAGACTCATAGGTCAGAAGGGACCAACATGATCATCTAGTCTGACCTCCTGCACAAAGCAGGCCACAGAACCCTACCCATCCACTTCTATAAAAACCCCTAACCTATGTCCGAGTTATTGAAGTCTTCAAATTGTGGTTTGAAGACCTCAAGCAGAGAATCCACCAGCAAGTGACCCATGCCTCATGCTGCAGGGGAAGGCGAAAAACCTCCAGAGCATCAGCCAATCTGCCCTGGAGGAAAATTCCTTCCCGACCCCAAATATGGCGATCAGCTAAACCCTGAGCATGTGGGCAAGGCTCCCCAGCCAGCAGTCAGGAAAGAATTCTCTGCAGTAACTCTGATCCCATCCCATCCAACATCCCATCGCAGACCATTGAGCAGACCTATCTGCTGATAATCCAAGGACAATTGCCAAAATTAAACTATCCTATCATATCATCCCTTCCATAAACTTATCAAGCTTAGTCTTAAAGCCAGATATGTCTTTTGCCCCCACTACTCCCCTCGGAAGGCTGTTCCAGAACTTCACTCCTCTAATGGTTAGAAACCTTCGTCTAATTTCAAGCCTGAACTTCCTAGTGTCCAGTTTGTACCCATTCGTCCTTGTGTCTACATTAGTACTAAGCTTAAATAATTCCTCTCCCTCCCTAATGTTAATCCCCCTGATATATTTATATAGAGCAAGCATATCCCCCCGGAGTCTTCTTTTGGCTAGGCTAAACAAGCCAAGCTCTTTGAGTCTCCTTTCATAAGGCAGGTTTTCCATTCCTCGGATCATCCTAGTAGCCCGTCTCTGAACCTGTTCCAGTTTGAATTCATCCTTCTTAAACATGGGACACCAGAACTGCACACAATATTCCAGGTGGGGTCTCACCAGCGCCGTATATAACGGCACTAACACCTCCTTCTCCTTGCTGGAAATACCTCGCCGGATGCATCCTAAAACCGCATTTGCTTTTTTAACAGCCATATCACATTGGCGGCTCATAGTCATCCTGCTATCAACCAATACCCCAAGGTCCTTCTCCTCCTCCGTCGTTTCCAACTGATGCGTCCCCAACGTATATCTAAAATTCTTATTATTAATCCCTAAGTGCATGACCTTGCACTTTTCACTATTATATTTCATCCTATTACTATTACTCCAGTGTACAAGGTGGTCCAGATCTTCCTGAATAGTATCCCGGTCCTTCTCCGTGTTAGCAATAACCCCCAGCTTCGTGTCATCCGCAAACTTTATTAACACATTCCCGCTCTTTGTGCCAAGGTCAGTAATAAATAGGTTAAATAAGATCGGTCCCAAAACCGATCCTTGAGGGACTCCGCTAGTAACCTCCTTCCAGCCTGACAGTTCACCCTTCAGTACGACCCGCTGGAGTCTCCCCTTTAACCAGTTCCTTATCCACCTTACAACTTTCACATTCATCCCCATCTTTTCCAATTTAACTAACAGTTCCCCATGCGGAACCGTGTCAAACGCCTTACTGAAATCGAGGTAAATTAGATCTACCGCATTTCCTTTGTCTAAGTAATCCGTCACCTTCTCAAAGAAGGAGATCAGGTTGGTTTGGCACGATCTACCTTTAGTAAATCCATGTTGCAATTCGTCCCAATTACCATTGACCTCAATGTCCTTAACTACTTTCTCCTTTAAAATTTTTTCCAAGACCTTACACACTACAGACGTCAAGCTAACAGGCCTATAATTACCCGGATCACTTTTATTCCCTTTCTTAAAAATAGGAACTACGTTAGCAATTCTCCAGTCGTACGGTACAACCCCCGAGTTTACCGATTGCTTAAAAATTCTCGCTAACGGGCTCGCAATTTCACGCGCCAGTTCCTTTAATATCCTCGGATGGAGATTGTCCGGTCCCTCCGATTTTGTCCCATTAAGCTGTTCAAGTTTGGCCTCTACCTCAGATGCGGTAATATCCACCTCCATATCCACATTCCCGTTTATCATCCCTCCATCATCCCTAAACTCCTCACTAGTCTTATTAAAGACCGAGGCAAAGTACTTATTTAGATATTGGGCCATGCCTAGGTTATCCTTAACCTCCGTTCCATCCTCAGTGTATAGCGGCCCCACTTCTTCTTTCTTTGTTTTCTTCTTATTTATGTGGCTATAGAACCTTTTACTATTGGTTTTAATTCCCTTTGCAAGGTTCAACTCTACATGACTTTTAGCCTTCCTCACTTTATCCCTACATGTTCTGACCTCACTAAGGTCACATTGACACATTGGGCCATGTTATCTCACTGAGGAATGTGCAAAATGCCCCTTCATTCCAGTTTGCGTGTGGTAGTGTAACCCACACATCTCCTGAGTGTGGTGTTCTGTCCATTCTAGTGGCACCAAGACCACTTAGAGCTTAATGAGTCTGCTCTGTAGCCTTAGCTAAGGGCCAGTTGGCTTTTGGCTCATGCACTAAGCTGCAGAGGTCGCAGGTTCGATCCCGCCTGCCAACAACCAGGGTTTGTTGGCGTTGCAGTAGGCTATAAGACAATGCTAAGTCCAACTGAATGTTTCTATTGATACATCCTGCTGTAAGGTATTCTTAGAATGTTAGTGGCTTCAGTCTTGCCTTTGTAGCTGCTCCTTTGCTAGCTGCTCTACATCCTGGAAACTGGATTTTAAAGTGCCATATAAGGAACATTTTTAAAAGAAAGAAGCCAATCACAAATGCAAGAAAGTTCATGCCATTAATACAGGTTTATTCCAATGTGCAGACTGGAAAGTTCCATGCTGAAAAGGAAGTTGTTTGGAAGGATCCTTTTATTTTGTCAAGTACTGTAAATGAGAAAGAGTTGAACTGGAAAAAAATGTGGCTAGAGGTAGAGGGAAAAACATCTGCCTGAGTAAAGAAGAGTAAAACTAACTAAAATATTTATTTCTACTAGCTTGGAAAACAGCCAGATGTTAGGACGACTTTTGACATTTTCCAAGCATAAACTTTAATATGTCATGCGCTGCTACACATGGTGACAGATAATCCCTACAGCAGAACGAAGCATTTGGTGTGCGCAGGGTAACGGATGTGGAGTGGTGTTTGTGTTTAAGAGGAAGTTGGCATATTTTCCATTGCTTTTGACAAATGCCATGATTTTTATTTTCTACACAACTTGTGAGGTATCAGACATGTTCTAATGAGATTCCTAAACACCAGGCTTATAAATATTAATAGGCAAAGCTCTTTTTCTCTCCTGCACAGAGAGAGACTTCATTTTGCAATTATGAAGTTTCATTCATGTGAACTGTACTGCAATTGTTCTTCTGTCTCTTTCACAGGAGAAACAAAATTCAAAGTTATGGTGCAATCTCTGTTCTCAGTCAGCCCTGTTCTGCACCTGTATATTGTACCTGATAAGGAATTTAAAATCACCCCATATTTGGAGGCTGTCAAACAGTGAGAGAGTTTACAAAGCCTTACAAATGCACAGGATGAGGAGACTGTAGCCAGTTTCTGTCAAAAAGTGAGAAGAATGTTAGGGCTAGTCAAGAGATTTCTATTGAAACTGTATTTCTGACAAAATGGTTGTGTGTGTGAGAGAGAAGTCTCTGCTTTCCACAGAAAATTTTGACTTTTCATAAACTGATTTTGGGGGGAAAAAATGAGTTGTTTTGTTTTTTTGTTTTTTGTTTTTTTAATGAAACACCAATCTTCTGCAAGAAAAGAATGAACCAACTTTCTGACCAGCTCTTTAGAGTCTTACTTGGGTGAGGTGCTGCAGTTTCTAGACATTTCATGCTCCCATGCAACACACTCTCACTGAAGTCCTTAACCAGGCAGCACTGGTGATTTTAATTTTCACATAAACTGCAGTGATTGTGTACTACTTTGCCACCAAACTATCCCACACCTGTCTTTGTTAAACCTGTCAGAATAAAAGCAGTTTGGAGTTTTCAGGGCCAACCATGTTCAGATATGACGGAACAGAAAACAGTAGAAATCTTCCCAAGAAGGGAATTAGTTCTTTTTTCTTTTTTTGGAATGCTCCTATTTTATGAATGCCTTTTCCAGTTTGCCTCGTACTTAAGAAAAAAAAAATCTACCCTGACAGGACCCTGCTTGTGGATTTTCTTAATTTTTGAAGAAGTTGTTTCAGTATGGGTGCCAAAATTGGGCTTTCTGGGGAAAGTAGCTACAGCCTTTTCTTGTAGAGATAGGAGCCTGTCTCCATATATCTGAACAGTGAATTGTTCTGAGGGCAACCAATAACCAGACTGGTTCATCTAGAACCTTCTTTCCTGTCTTCTAGCCTTTGATAAGAAGTTCTCCTTATTTGTATGTAAGACGATGTTCACTGATTGCAGAAGTATATTGCAACATGACCAGGTGCGGTTTATTTACAGTATCTCCCAAGCCCAAGATAAGATGCATGATTTGGGAGCTTAAAATAAGAGGTATTTAAATCAAAGGCTTTTCCTTACTTTCTACCTGTTATAGGGCTTGGATGGAATTGAGAATTGAAGAAATGGTGGAAGGCAGAATAAAATGCAGTCAGTCAATGGTGGTAATTTGAAGAGTCCAAGCCCCTCATCCCCCCACCCCCCGACTCTCCCATTATGCAATATAGGGAAACTGTTAAATGCTTACTGTTTCTAGTCCATTTTTACATTATTTTTAAAAATATGTATTGGCTTAAAAGGCAGGGGTGTGTGTGTGTGTGTATGGGGGACCTTGGACCCGTTCTGGGCACCATCAAAAATGATACAAACCTGCTGCCCCTGTAGATAAGTGCCAGCTGGGAAGTTTAGCCCAGAGGAAACCTCCGAAGCTCAGCCCTGGTCTGAGTTGCAGTCTTGTCTTGGATGTATCTCTGCTTTAGAAATCATTTAGTGCAAATAGGTATTAAAACGGCTTCCCCAGGAATGGACTGTAATAACGCTGGCAGTGAACTTCTGATACATCAATAACGTGTAATAAGCTGCATGAAAGAAACACTTGAATAGGTAAAACCTTACTTAAATATTTGTTGAATTCTTTGTCTGAGGCAGAATATGCAATAAAAATGCATTATGCTACTTGTCCATGAAAGGTTGCAAAAATAGATTTCTTATTAGAATATTACTTTGCAGTACACAGCAAGGCCATTGGCAGGCATGTTTTCTAGGTATTTACCTGTGCAGACTTTCATAAGCAGATGTATTGGCTACCTTGAATTGGTTCAAGGACATGTCCCTCACAGAAATAGAAAAATTTGAGCGGCTCCAGGCAGTGCTTTTATTACAATCCAAAATTAGAGCTAACATATTTTTCATAATTGGGGATAAAAGCTGGAGTAGCTGCATAACTTTTAAAAAAATTATTAAAGAATGGTTGAATATTCCTGGCAGAAAAGTGTACTTGAACATAAATTATTCTTTGGGACAGCAAATCTTTCCTCTCAATGTACATGACAGATTTTTCCTAGGACTGTTTGCTTTCAGTCAAGGCTGTATTTCAGGGCAAGAAAAATTAACACTACATGGCACTCTGTTTTCTCCCTATATTTTTCTCCCCATATTACCACTTGCAGATGCATAACTTCTGACAGATTTTAATTGGACACAGGTGTACCATACAGAACATCTGCTTATTTTTGGTACAATTATTAACACTGCAGCTGATGAAGATGAATACAAAGGAATGGAAACTTAATGTCACAATGAATCAAACTGCAAATTGCGAACTAAAATTAGCCAGCAAAACAGCGTAAGGGGTGGGGGAGGGAAAAGAAGAGAAAGAAAAAAATATTAGCATATGGGTTAAAATTTCCCCTTAAGGGATTGCATGCAATTTCCCCAGAAAGAAATCTCTCCCTCCCCTACTCTAAGGAACTAATGCTGCCTATATAGTAAGACCAAGATCAAGCTGCCATTATTTGTAATTTAAACAGCAGTAATCACTAATGCCGAAGTATCTCCGAAATATCTTCTAAAAAGATGATCAGGCACATGTTGGACCCAATGTCAAGTATTTCACTAAGATTACAGTTCTAAAAGCTAAATCAATGGAGTTGTAGAATCACAGGGCTAGATCCAAGAGCAGCTCTAACTCCCTCCTCTGATGTAAAATCACTCAGGGTCATAGTAGTGGTGTACTGGGCATAGTATAGCTCTGCTCTGACACAGCTCTCCCCAGCAAGCCCTTGACATGTCTCTTCCTTCCTCCACCACCATGCCAGGGCCTGGACTGGCTTTCCCCCTCCAAAGCTTGTTGTCAACAGAAAGATGCCCTGCACAAAGGTAATGCTCCCCTGGCCATTTCTGGCCACTTTAAATCCACTTTGTGCTACTTGAGTGAGTGCCAGAAAGTGACTTTAGCAGATCAGAGAATCCAGCCTTAGCTATCGCAAAGATTTACTGGATCATGCGGGCCATCCACCTGCCAATGCAGCATTGTTCTTTTGACACTTCTAGGGCCTTTTTGGTCCAATCTATATTTAAAACTCCCAAGTGAAGGTTCTTCTATTACTTCCTTCCAGAAACTGTTCCAGGGTCTAATATCTGTCACTGAGAAGAAACTTTTCCTGATATTCAGCCTAAATTTTCCCTTTCTTAAGATCATCTCACCGCTAGTTATGGATCCATGTATCATAAAAGAGTAGAATCCTTTAAGGAGACTCCTTGTATAATAAGTTTCCACAGAATCGCATAGAGCAGTGGTTTTCAAACTGGGGTATGCAAGCTCTTGTCAGGGGGTATGTCAGATGGAGGTAGGCAGCAGACATTTTTTGGAAAGGGGTATGCAGTCTAAAAAGTTTGAAAACCACTGGAACAGAGTCTCCACTGCTCAAGTGTCAGTTTCTTAATCATGAAATTTGGTTTCATACAGTAGAAGCTGTTGTACAGTAAAACTAGATCTTGATATTTACATTCTTGCACTTGACTTGAATTGTCTTTTTTTAAAGAATGAAATGATAGATGTGATTGTTAAACATAACAAGTGATCATATCTCAAATCAGTGCATGCAATAGCCCCAAATGTGCGGCGTTATCGTATTAAACCCTTCTTGTTGTCTGACCTCTCTATCAAATGACAGCTTTGTAAAAGAATAACACAAGTAAGAAAAGAACATTGCTGTCATAATGGTTCTTGTGGAAAGCTACGCAGCATAATAGGCTGCATACAACACTGTTTTAATATGCAGAGGACGAAGCAGGGGAAGCGGAAGAATATATGTAGGTCATTCAGAAGTAATAAGGCCATAATCGTTGGATCACAAAGCTAATTTTCACTATTGCTTTCTGACTGTTACTACTGTTATATTGGTCAAACATAATTTTTTTTGTACTTTACTGATTTACTAGCATGCTGTTAACTGTCCAGTAATACTTGGAATGTGTAAACACAAAGAGCCTTTCCTTGGTTTATGTATTTGGACCACGCTCGCAAGGCTGGGCAGCTTTGTTAAAGGAAAACACTTTTGTAGGTGATCCAGTATGATCACTACTGGGATGGGTGCAAAAAAACCAAGGACGGAAAGATCACTTTAAAAGATACTATGGGGCAGATTTTCAATTTGGATTACAATCACTGGAGGCCTGGAAGTGGCCCAAGCTGTTGAAGACACCCTGTAGCAGCAGGTCAGTCTGCAGCAAGAATCCTGTGGCACTAGTCACTTTGTACCCAAAGCCCTGTGAACTCTGCAGCACGGTCAGACCAAATTCCAGAGCAAGCATCCCTTACGCTCTGCTACAATCCCTTACGCTCTGCTACAAATTCCAGAGCAAGCATCCCTTACGCTCTGCTACAGAATTGAGTCTGTCCTCATGAAACACTTCCCATTCCCATGTGTCTGCCTTCCCATAGCCCTGGCTTGTAGTTGAAAATAACCATTGATGTAAAATCCATCAATGATTATATTTGAAAGTGAGGATTTTTGACTGCGCTGTCCAAGTTGTTGGGCTTCTGGGGTGTTGTGCAAATGGCCTAGCACAAAGCCTCCTCTGAAGGAAAGGGAGGGATGGGGTGTGGCCTGCTGCTGTGGGTTACTTCCCAGGCTTCCTGTCTGCTGTGTTTTTCTCTGTGGCCCAGCGTACAATTTTGTTTCTCTCCATTCCCTGCCTGTAAACTGGACTCCAGCTCTGGCTTCCCAGCTCCCTGCTGCCTTGAGAAGCTTGGGGGAAGAGGCTGAGCAGAGACGTAAGAGGGGGGTGAGGTAGCATCTTTCCTCACAAGCGGATCCACAAGAGTGCCTGGGTATCACCAGCAGGCACAACAGAAAATCAGATTGACCATGTCTGCATTAGCAAGAAGTTCAGAAGATCCTTGCAGGACGTTAGAGTTAGAAGAGGAGCAGACGCAGCGTCCGACCATCACTTAGTAGTGGCTAGATTGAAGCTGAAGCTGAAGCAGAACTGGATAGATACGTCAGACAGAAGAGTGAAGTACAATGTCAGCCTTTCTGAAGGACCATAAGACACAGGAGATTTTAGACTGATGCTGAAGAATAATTATTTCAGTATTAACAGGATCGGTTCCTGAGGAAGAGGAAGACAGATGTACTAATAAAATACAGATGGCGAAAGTGAAGAGAGACTTAGGTTTATGCAGGAAGTGGTTGAATTAAGAAACACCAGCAGAAGAGTGGATCACAGCAAAGACTTGACCAAAGAATAGAAGACAGAAAGAAGAAAGGCAGCAGTCAACAACAGGCAGGACTAGAGTGCAAAGGCCAAGCTCAAAAAGAGTATGCGGAAGCCCACAGGGCAGTGAAGATGAATATTAGGAAAAGACAAGAGAGTATGTGGATGAAACTGGCAGCAGAAGCGAGCAGGCAGCTATACAGCGTAACATGAAACAACTGTATGAATACCAAGCGACTGTCTGGAAAGTTCAGCAAGCCAGAACGTCCGTTAAAGACAAGAGGGAAAGTCTATAACAGGAATAGAAAACAGAATGGAACAGTATGGGCGGAGCACTTTGGGACTCCTGAGACAACACGCACAACACCATCCCACATACATTTAACCAGCCAACGAAGACCTCCAATTAATCTGCGATAAAACAACCAGAGATGAGATCAGAAAAGCCATCACCATGATGAAGAAACAGGAAGGCGGCTGGACCTGTATGAACATCCCAGCAGAGGCCTTGAAAGCAGACTGGAATTGCTTCAGTGGATAATGCATGTACCCCTCTATTGAGAATATGGGCAAGGAAAGTGATTCCGGCAGGACTGGAAAAGAGGATTTCTATCATCAAAATCCCCAGAAAGGAATCTTAGCAAACTTGTTGCCATTATAGAGGATCACACTCCGTCGTGCCAGGAAGGTCTTTCAACCGAGTGCTCTTAGAGAGAATGAACCGATGCATCAATCCACAGCTACGAATGAACAGGCGAGTTTCCGACAGAATAAAGATCATGCACGGACCAGCATACAAGCTTCGCATCCTTGGTCGAGCAGTCTGTGGAGTTGGAACTCCTCGTTGTACATAACTTTGTTACATGAGAAAAAGGCGTTCGATAGCGTGGATTCGAGAGACCCCTGGAAGCTCCTTGCACTACGGAGTTCCAACAAAGGTGGTCAACCTGAATCAAGAACTCATATGATGGTATGACAACTGCAGAGTGATCCAATGGAGGGCAAGTCACTAACAACTTCCAGTGCGAACTGAGTCAGACAAGATGCTTGTTGTCACCACTTCTCTTTCTCCTCGTCATCGATTTGAATTATGAAAGACGATCCATTGTACGAGCGTAGGAATGGAATCCAGTGAGACGTTGTGGACCCAGCTTGATGACTGGACTTCTCGCGGTGAACGATCTTGCACTCCTTCGCCAGTAAAGAGCAGATGCAAGGAAGACCAACATGTGGCAGCCCACTCATCGACAGGTTGGCCTCAACATTCCAAGGACAAGACCAATTATCCTTAGGATTAATCCAATCAGCAATGACCCATCACACTGAAATGGAACCCTTGGAAGAAGTGGCAGTCCTTACTACCAGGTAGCATCAATCGACCAGCCAGGGTGGCACAGATGCAGACATCAAAGTAAGGATTGGTAAGGCAAGTAGCAGCCTCTTACAGCTCAAGAAACATGCGAGCTCCAGAGAGCTGTCTTTGCAATAAAAGATATCGACTGTTCAACTCCTAATTGTGAAATCAGCCTACTGGATGGAGCTGGAACCTGCGAGGACAACAAACAACACCGACGAATCCAACCTTCATTAATAGCTGCCTAGAAGGATCTCCAATCCGGCTGGCCAGAGCACCATCAGAACATCCACATCCAAGAAACACCTGGCAACGCGACCTTCAGGCTGATAGCAAAAAATGGGCTATACCTGGAACCAGCTAGAGCAAATGGCCCAGGATAGAGGACTCTGGAGATCTGTGGTTGGCGGCCCATACCCCGATTGGGGTGACAGGCATGAGTGAGTGAGAGTGAGGAACCCCAGGTTGCAGAGCATGCAGCCAAATAGCTGAGGAGGAGACTGGTTGTAGGGGTTAAGGGCTGGAGGAAGTTGGTTCTTGGGGTACTCCAAAGAGGGGCAGACAGGGTTGCTTTCATTCCCTGGAGCGGGGAAAAGACTGACAAGTCCTCAAGGGATAGCTGTGACCCCAGGGAGCGATACTGGCTGAGGAGTCGCTGCTCCTCGAAGGAGAGGGAAATGCTTAGAGTGAAAGACTGGGAAGATGACTGTTCATTAGGGGCTTCCATTCATTTGGGACCTTCATTGCCCTATGAAGTATGGAGCTATGGTTTAGCTGAGGAGCTAAACCCATCCAGGGGGAGGGAAACTGAAGACGGGCCGCACTATTACAGCTACTAGGAACCCTGGGTGGAGTTTAAAGCTGTTGCTCCCCGGCAAAACCCTTTGCCTCAGCCCTACTTTGGCTCAGGGCTGAGTGCCAGTGCTGGCACAGCTGCTCCCAGCCCATGTATGGGGAAACAAGCCCATTACCTGGCTCTCTCAGCTCTCCTGTGAATTTGGTGCTTGATTTTTTGAGCCCACAGAGAGCCTGCATCACTTGCTTTTCTTTAAGGAAAAATATGTCAAAACAGAAGGTTTTGAGGCCTATGCTATATCAGAGCAGCACTGCCAGCAGCTTAAAATTACTTTGCAGTCCTGAATTGTGGAGGAAAAAATACTTAACAGATGTTTTGTTTTTCTGTACAGTCAGTTACTCCTGGTGTTCTGCTTGTTAATTAATATTATTGGTTTCCTCGTAGTACTATATTTTTTGCACTGGAAAGTAGGTTTTTTTTATATTGCTAAAAGTGCCTCTTTGCTGTCTCTAGAGAGTCATGTCCCTTTCGTGTAGGAGCTGACAGTCCTTGCTGGCATTTGATCTAGACAGATGTGGAAAAGGTGAGGCTGGTTCAGCAGTCATAGATAAGGACAAGTAGGGAGCTCAGCCAGGGTGAAATGATGATGTGTGACTGAGAATTTCTTGCGGAAGCGGTTATGGGCTGGCAAACTGCGACTTGATGGGCACTGTGTGGAGTCTCCTTTAGAAGAGATTTCCTAGAGGTCTCTGCACAGGTTTGACACTCTGCAGTCCTTTGCTTTTCACTGTGTTCAGTCTGGGGAAATTTGAGAATAGAAGAAGGAATTCTCCCCCCACCCCCGTTGAATAAGAGAGAACAACTACAGTACTAGTTTCACTGGAAGGGGGAAAACAAGAGACAATCACAGTTTGGGTACATTTGTAGCTTTAATGCCATTTCTGATACTTGCCTAATTTATGTTGACATCGTTTAATTTGGAATTATACTGATACATGGCAGATCTTCCTTAATTACTATGACTGAAGCTTTGAAAGTCTGGAACCCAAACAGGCTCTGACGGGTAAAATAAATCAGGATGTACTGGATCTTAATGGAAACTAACAAAATATTTGGATAGGGTGAGAGTTTCCTTTCATTGAACATATTTTGACCCATTGGCAAAGCAGATCTCCCCATCCTGGGCAGCATCAAATCCTTTCAGATATTTTGAGAAAACCAACATGCTAAATTTTGCTTTGGTTAACCTGTGTGTTCTTACAATGGGAAAACGGGCTATCCAGGCACACTTTAATTAGGAAGCTGGTGTCTGAGGATCAGTATTAGGAGATATTAGGATTTAGAGGATAATTTGAAAACTTGCGGGGAGTAAACGAGCGTTTTGGAAAGGTGGGGATAATAGGTCAAGTGTACCTCAAAAACATGATGGGAACTAAGCAACAAAGATTTAAAAGCAAGCTTCAAGGACCTGGGTGGCTTAGGGCATTGGTAATGGGCTATAAGCTTTTAGCCTCTAAACTGCCATTTCAAATCCAGCACAGATTAACCGTAAGAGTGTTACCATCTGATGGCTGTTGATAATGGTGCTGGGCTGTATGTACTATGGAAAGTCAAGTGCTGAATCCCCTTTTATATGAATGACTGATTTTATGAGCCTTCTCCCAGAGGTGCCGGAACAATTTGTATAGTGGGGGTGCTGAGAGCCATTGAACCAAACTGTAAACCCTGTATATGATAACCAATTCAAGCCAGCGGCAGCACCCCTAGTTCCAGCTCCTATGCATTTTCCTCATACACAGTTTATTAGGATAACCGATATTCTACATTATAGGTGAGACTTGCCGAAGCTGGCCCTAGCTCTGCGTCCATTCATCAGTGTAAGAGTATGTCTATGCTGCAATTAAATACCCATGCCAGCCAACTTTGGGCTTGTGGGGCTTGGGCTGCAGGGCTATAAAACTGGTGTAGATTGGTCTGGAGCCTGGGCTCTGGGACCCACCCTGCACATGGAGGCTGGAGCCCAGGCGCTAGGACCTCAAGTCCCATTGTCTATACAGCAATTTCACATCCCCACAGCCCAAGCCCTGTAAGTTCAAGTCCAGAGCTCATAGAATATCATGGTTGGAAGGGACCTCAGAAGGTTATCTAGCAGCTGACATGGGCCAGCTGCAGGTGTTCAACTGTGGTGTAGAAATGTCCTAAAAGTCCCCTTGACTTCACAAGAACAGGGTTAGGCCAGCATTGATGTATTGTGAAAATCTCTCCCTCCTAGCATGCTTATACTTGTGGCACATAGGTATGTTCTTAGCCTCCGCCATGGTATTGCGAAATCCCAGCTCTGTCATCCCTTGTGTCAGGTCAGCATGTTGCAAGAGTCTTCTTTTTGCCAAGGCTACTAGCAAGGGATTTTTGTGTGGGGCATAAATGCAAGGTAACAAACCCTAAACCTTTGTGGTCGCTTGTTGCCAGTGACTTTCACCCTATGAGAGACTGGGGTTGTGCCGCTCACCTTTCCTCAGATTTGCTACAGAATGCACATAACACATTGCAGAGGTGGTAATGCTTGGTTATACCTCAAAGTGTGTAAGGTATTGGTGGTGATTTGTTCAGTGCTTTAATAAATGGCGTCCTTCTGATGTATTTAAAAAATTTCTTTTCATGAAGTATAAGTTGATGCTGTGTATTCAGAAGCCATCCCCTTTCTTTTGGAAAGGATGTTGTATGAGAAGCATAGCAGTGAAGCTGGGGTAACATAAGCAGCAGAACAGGCTGTATAGTCCCACTTGGGAGCCTGGGTACGTACTTGAACTGTCCCCCATGGTGCTGCAACTTCACTGCTATTGTTATTTGATCTTGCTAGATCAAAGCTAGCTCAGGTATGTCTAGACATACTGCAGTCTCACCTCTGACCTTGAGCAGTTTGGGGAGTTGATAGTATAAAGTGCTCTGTGGTCTTAGTCCACTTTTGAGCCCAGGGACATCTACATCATAGCAAGAGATGGCCAAGCACCTCAAAGTTAAGGATCTGTATAAGAAATTTCCGAGAGTTGGGTGTTCAGATATGGGGTTCTAATTTGGGAGGTTTAGTTCTGGCCGTTATACAGCTGTGAAATCAGGGACTGGCTGTGGGTTTAAAATCTGAACACACTCCAACATCCAGGGTTGTCGTGATTTGGGGTTTCAGGTTTGGGACCCCCTCCTGTAGTAAGAACCATTCATTTAGGCAAAATGGATGTAGTTACCTTTTGCGCTTCACCTACGGGAGTGTGTGGTCACACACATTCCTATGATTGGTATCTCAGGCACTCAAAGACCAAATAAGGAGCTAATTTGGGATTTACAGTGAGAACCTGTCCATATTTCCTTCTGACATTCTGTAAGTGGGATTCCATTTTATGAGTCTGTCTGTAAGGATGATGGCCATGCTGTTTGACCCCTCACAGCTGAGACTAAAGCTCTCTGTTTGCTTTCTCTCTCTGTTGAATCAAGTCTGCTCCAGACTACACCAGTCTGTGTGTGCTTTCTGGCTGAGATCGTGCTCCATCAAATAGTCCTTTGTGTTGGCATGTCTGCAAAGATTAGCGTGGAACAGGACTGAAAATGAAGGCTGATGAACACTGAGGAAGAACCATCAGCACCTCTCCTTGCTGCACGATGTTGAAGATGTTGCATAGCATCTAGTCCAGAAGCATATGAATTCTCTCTTTACTGGTATCAAAACTGCTTTCTGCTAAGGCGTGTGGTCTCAAGCGGTTGGCACAAGTGCTGTGGGTAAAAAGCATTCTTGAAATTACAAGTGGCTCAGTGGAATGGGGAGGGGACTGTTTCATTACAAGCTCCTGGAGGCAAAAAATGTGATGCTGTTTTCCCTTTTGCTCCCAAGACTTTGGCTCATCCTGCAGTTGACCAGGCAAGTGATCCTGAGTGACAGAGCCACTGAATACTGACATCTCAGAGTGTACAACATAGGAGGAAGAAGTTGTAGTTTCCTTCACCAATGAGAAAACAACTGGTTTTATGGGAGGTCAAGTGTCTGTACAAAATGTTGGTTTGCTACCTAAACTTCTGACATCTGGTGGAGAACCAGTGTACTGTACAAAGAGCAATGAGGTGTGTAACTTGAGGCTTGGTGCTTAGAGCTTGGTTATTTTACACATTAAATAAATGGCTTTAGAAGAAAGAAATACACCTCTACCCCGATATAACACTGTCCTTGGGAGCCAAAAAATCTTACTGCGTGATATCGAACTTGCTTTGATCCACCGGAGCATGCAGCCCTGCCCTCGCCCCCTGCCAAGCATTGCTTTACCACATTGTATTTGAATTCGTGTTATATCGGGTCGCATTATATCGGATAGAGGTGTATTTCAAGAGATATAGAAGAAGCTAGTTCAATAAAGAACTGAAAGGTTGTATTTCTTGTTTTGTAGTCTTTCATATTCCAGTTAGCTCAGCATGGGCAGAGCATATGAATTGCAAAGCAACTGCTTCTGACTGAGCTCCATAATTTCAGCTCATAACAGATTCCAAAAATACATTGCAAAAAACCTTGTTTTTCTAGTGTTTCCTAGTAAGAGAATGAGGTTTACTGTGCTATAGAACTGGTTATTGTGCAATGATTTAGTAAGTGTTTTAAGAATCTATTTATTCAAAGTGAAGAGTCGTACATTTTTCTCCTGAGCAGTATTTTATTTTGCTGCATCCCAGGTATTGCTGATGGATACTTTTTTCTTTTATGGCTGGATCACTTGATTTGTTGGTTGTATGTTAATTCAAAAAGGGTTTGATATTTTATTTTTCATAATTAAGTACCTACAACTATCAAAGCTCTAGCAATGATCTTGTTGTAGATTAATTCATTGGGTAATGTTAGACATGTATCCCTAGTTATCTGAGCTTGGAGTGCTTTTACAAATTCATTTTACTGTCTTCTTCTTTGAGACCCTTCTGCCCATGGTTTGTTCTCATGTCCTGGTTGCTGTATTCAGTAAAAACAAAATGTCAGAGAGATTGCTCCATACCCTCTACTTCTTAGCAAATTGTCCTCTGTGTCCTGGCACCCAAAAGCAATTGATTATGCTTCATTATGTTGTTCAGTAGAAATTGAGCCTCCAGAAGGCTACAGTTAGGCTTCCTCATTGTCTGAAAGGCACATAATTTAACTGCAACCTCCTTGGTCTTTCCTGAAGCTGAGAGGGGAAGAAAGATCCTGGGCCAAAGCAGTGACAGCAGAAGACATTTTGATAGGCTAGTTTTGTTTTATAACATCACTTCCCTCCCCTGGGTTTAATGTGTTTAAATGCTTGTGAAAGTAGGATTCTTCACATGAAAGAGGCTGTCTAACCTGAGACAGGAAGGATGGTCTAGAGGTGAGGGCATTATTCTGGGATTTGGGACTCCTTGGTTCAAGTCTCTGCTTTGCCACAGATTTACTGTGTGATCTTAAGCAAGTCATTTAGTCAGTGCCTCAGTTCCCCATCTGTAAAATGGAAATAATAGCACTACCTCATCTCACAGGGCTGTTGTGAGGACAAATTCATTAAAGAGTGCGAGGCCCTCAGATAATGTGGTAATGAGGTCTGTACAAGTACTTTACATATACCAGATATATTCCCCACCCCCATACCATATACACATCCACAAAGGCAGAAATAGGGGGAGAGAAGATATGACCTGCGAATAGAGTTCTAGAACACTGAACAGAAGTTCTTGGTGGTTCGGGCATGTGGGGCTTGGAGAGAGTCTTTTTGCATGTTACAAACTTCAGCAAGCTTGGCTACCCCTTGCTTTGTCTGACTGGCAGTCCTGTGTCTCACCTGGGAGTTCCAAGGTGAAGAATGAATTCTGCATCAACATGTTTGGGTGCTGTAATGCTATGCTGCACTTTCTAACAAACCCATGAAAGCTGTTCTCTTGTGATTCTGATTCCAGTGTCCAGGCCTGTTGCAGACAGTAAAAACTACTTATTTTAAATTTGTGACTGCATTTTCATAAGAAGAGGTCATGAGTTTCTTAAGGCTTCTGCTCTATTTTGAGAGTCAGTTAAGTGGTATGTGTGTGTCTTAATATATTGCATCTTAAATTCTGCCTTGGAAATCTGTAGTGATAAAAAGTAATACAATAACAGCTGAAATTCACAGGGGAGGAGGATATTCTTTCTGTTACTCTGTGTATAATGATAGGTTATTTGTGATGTCTCTCTGAGCTAGGATTATGTGCCAGGATCTTTTTTATCCCTTTAATAGCTTCACATAAAATAGCAGCTAAGTCTTTGGAACTATTTTTATCTATGATTTGTAATTAATAGACTTATAGACTCGATAGCATTCTGCATAACACAAATCAGATGCTGGGGTGAAGAGCCTCATATAAATATCTAGCTTGAAATCAAAGGCCATAGTTCAAAAGTGACCTGTGGTCCTGTTCAGCCGGTTTCTGCATTCCTTTATAGCCTCTTTACATTGCCATAACCCGGTGGACCTGGAGAGCTGGGACTTCCTCCTGCATAGGCCAGGGAAATTTCTGAGTGGCACAGAGATGGTGCCACACTAACTTCACAATCTGCAGTTATTGGGTGTGCTCAGACTGTTCCTTATGGCTGGAATGGTCCCTTAGGGTGATGGCCTCTGGGTATACTGTTTTTAACTTACCCTGGTGGGGGTGAGGGTGCGAACTGGTTATTAGCCTGGCACCTTTCACAAGCAATAAGTTAACTTTAAAATATATGTTAATATACTGTGTGCTTTATCACTATGCAAGGCTGTGGGAGCCTGAAAATTGGGCTTTCTGGTAGTTTGAGAGGTAGCATCATTGGGTTGAGCTTTTGAACTGGACCCAGGCTTCAGAAAAAACCAGCCCCTTCTGAATTTCAACCATTTCAGTCAAACGTTTCCCTCATCCCAGCCAGTGCCAAAATTTGAGTGTTCAAAATTCAGCCCCAGTCGTGAAAACAAATGTCATCTTTGCCACATCAGCTAACACTTCAAGAGAAACAACTGACTCTCCAAGTGTCAATATCAGCAGCTTTCCAAGTAGCATCTTGTCCCAGGTTAAATTCAAAATGGGAGGAGTTGGCAAGCTTTTCAAAATGAGCCAGGGGAGGGAAGTTCAAATCACCTCAGTCCAGAGATCTTTCACTCTAGAAGGAAGTCATTCCAGCTCCTGATGAAATAACTTCTTCCCCTCCTCTCCACTGTTTATCTTCAGTGAAATAAATGGGCATTGGAATCTCATTGCCCCTACTGCCTAATATCCTTGCAGCAACTCGAGAGTTCTGTCTTGTTTCTATCAGAATGTTACTTTGTTAGCATGGCTATAGTGACAGGTATTGCTTTTCAGCTCAGTTGGGATAAATTCTAGTCACAAGTTACAAAAGTTGCCAGAGGAGATGATTATTGCCTAATTCTAAACTCTGCTTTGCTTTCATGAAAAAGCAATCGCTGTTTTACTGTCCAGAAGTCTTGTTTTCATGTCTGAAGATGAGCTGAATGCCTGGTGAGGCTCTCTCTGCATTAATTTCTCATGTCCAGTCCCAAGGGTTGTGTCTAGTCATGGGAGAAGTCACACTGTAGTAAGAATTTCTAGACAATATAATTAAGGTAATGCGTGTATGCGCCAGGGAATGAACACCCCTTCGTCCTGGAGTGGCTGCGGTTAGCCACACCCTCATACACATCCAATGCTGTCCTTATGCAAAGTGTAGGTGCCCAAAAGTTGGGCCTGTAAGAGACTCCCAACTGCTCCCACCCTCAATCAGCTGCCTCTGCTAGTCCTTTTTCTTGCTCTGTGTTCTGTCTCCATCTCTCTTCTCCAGCCCCTTTGCTCCCTGGCTTCCTGAGGTGCTCCCAGGCTGGTTTTGGGGCCCTACAGCATCCTGTGGTGATGGGGTCTTTGTTCTCCTCCCCTCTCCATAGCCCAGCCAGGCTAGCCTCCAACAAATCACAGTTCAGCTGTGAACTCTGTCCAGCAACTCTAAGAGCAAGTCACATAATCACTCCCTCTCTCTGCTTCAGTTCTCATCTGTAAAAGGGGTGTAATTCTACTCTCTCATCTCACTGCGGGGGGTGGGAGGTGTGGGGAAGGATAAATGAATTCATTATCTGTTTAGTGTCCAGTTACTGTGGTGATGGGGGTTGTGTAAGTACATAACGTGGTTTATTTTCTTTCCAGGCACTTCCTAAACTTCATTGTCACTTCTCTGCTTTTAAAGTAGGGTCACCTTTTAAATATGATAATATAAACCCCACAATGCTGTCTACGGAGAGCCTCCAATATGTCATTATTTTGGCAATCATTATTCGGAGGAAGAAAAGCAAGGTGCGAAAAGATATGCTCACATTAAGTATCATAACACTAGCTTCTGTTAAATGAAGATTGATATTCATTTAACAGAATGAATAGCTTTCAGTTATAATACGAATAAACTTTTCTCCTACATGGGTTTTAATGCAGGAACTTTTAGCAATGCTAAACAATGCTAATTGGCCTCAGTGCCTTTGAAAGATAAAGCCAAAAAGGAATTTCTGCTTTTGCCTACTTCCTGTCATTGAACACAAAAAAGTGTCAACCTACAGGAATCTCTTCTACCCCTCACCCTCCCACCACCCCTTCACATGGCCTCTATCCAGGCATTGTGATGCTCATTGCCATCCCATTCTCTATTTTCTGTGGTGTAGTGTTGCAAGCACTGTTAGATAGCTGCCTTTCTCTCTCCCAGAGGCAGGGGCGGGGAAAGCCTATGGACCAGGAAGACTTCTAGGTTGTGGTGAGACCCATATCTGCTCATTTGCTTTGTTTTTGCTGACATTTAAGGTTTTGCTTTGAGAGTCAGCTAGTCTGTTCCTCAAGTGATTTTAATCTTGTCCTGTAAATTACAGCAATGATATTACCTGACAGGCTTTGTCACTGGTAATCTGTTCTCTTTAGACTGGGCTCTCACATGGGGTATGTCTACACTGAAGTGTAATTGTAGCCTGCATAGGCATATCCTCACTAGCTTTGGTTTAGCTTGCACAGGTAACAGTAGCAATGTACAGTAACTCCTCAAAACGTTGTAGTTATGTTCCTGAAAAATGCGACTTTAAGCAAAACGATGTTAAGCGAATCCAATTTCCCCATAAGAATTAATGTAAAAGACAGGGTTAGGTTCCAGGGAAATTCCCCCCCACCCCACACTGTAAGTTTTAAACAAACAATTTAATACTTTCAAGTATCAGAGGGGTAGCCATGTTAGTCTAGATCTGTAAAAGCAGCAAAGAGTCCTGTGGCGCCTTATAGACTAACAGACGTATTGGAGCATGAGCTTTCGGGGGTGAATACCCACTTCGTCAGATGCATCCATTACATCTCTTAGTCTATAAGATGCCACGGGACTCTTTGCTAATTTAATACTGGTACACAGTGATGATGACTGTGAAGCTTGGTTGAGGTGGAAGAGTCAGAGGGTGGGATATTTCCCAGGGAATGCCTTACTGCTAAATGATGAACTAGCAATTGGCTGAGCCCTCAAGGGTTAACTCTCACACTCTCTACAAGGCGGCAGGAATGGAGGTAGGGGAGACAGCATCGCAGACAGAGGCAGAGAAACACACTGTGTGTGTGTGTGTGTGAGAGAGAGAAGTGCATTTCTCCTTTAAGTACACCGACCCTACTCTTAAGTACATTCCTTGTTAATTAGATCAGCTTGCTGAGACCGCAGCTGCTGCCAGCAAGCTCCCTCTGTCCTGACCCCTGTCATGTCTCCCCCCTGCCCTATGGAAGATGGGGTAAGTGGGGTGCAGGGGGAGGGGACACTAGCCCCTCTCTTCCTACCTTCTCCCCTCCCTCGCATAGCAAGCAGCAGTCTCGGGGAGTATCTCCAAGGCAGAGGGTAGGAGCAGCACATGGCAGTGGGGGGAGGGACAGCTGAAATGCAGGCAGTTGATAGCCTGCTGGGCAGCTGCTGCACAGGGAACTTGGAGGAGCAGGGAGCTGCTGGGGGGGGCTGCCGGTCCACCCTGATTCCAGGCCCCCACCAGCTAGCTGCAATGGGCTGCTCTTCCTGCAAGCAGTGGACAAGGCAGGTGGCTGCCAAACGATGTTAGAAGGGAGCATTGCACAACTTTAAATGAGCATGTTCCCTAATTGATCAGCAACGTAACAACGAAAAAACATTTAACCAGGACGACTTTAAGTAAGCAGTTACTGTTGATGTGGCAGCATGGGCTACAGTGCAGGCTATGTGTCCAAGTAAATAACCAGAGTCTGCGACCAGCTTGTACTCGGGCAGCTGAAACCTGTGCTGTTACACCTATGCTGCTGTTGTTACCTGTCCTAGTTAAATTAGATCTAGTCCTACCTGCACAACAATTACACATTCATTTACAGCATAGACATACCCAGAGTCTGTTGTAGCCACCTCATGTTGTGACATGCCTTTCAGTCCCTGAAAATCAAGTTCAGATGTAATCCCTCCCCCCTTTTTGGCAGCAGTGTCTCCATTACTAGAAGTGTTACATCCCTGAAGCTGTGACAAAGCAGATGATGATTTCTTAACCAAGACATGTTTTTAACTGGTCTGAACAACACAATCCTCCTTCCTGGCATCTCTTGCATGTTGACATTTTATTAAATGCCTCTCCTATAATTCACTTTCCCAGTGACATCAATATTTGTCCACTCCAAAGGTCTGTTGTTCCTCTTTATGCATGTACTTTGACTTGCTTGGCTTCAGTGGCTTTAACAGAACCTTTGACTTCTGAATGAACTTCTAGCTTCTGTACTTTTATGGTGTCTACTACTGTAATATCTGAGTACCTTAGCACATTTTTCTGCTCACAACACCCCTGTGAGGTAGGGGAGTGTTGTTATCTACATAGACAAACTAAGTAACTTGCCCAAGATCATATCAGAATTTTGTGGTGGAACAGGGAATTGAACCAAGTCTCAGAAGTCCCTGGCTAGTGTCTTAACCCCAGACCAGCCTTTTTCTGTATATGCAGAAAAGACCATTAAGTCATCCTGTCCATCTCCAGCAGATTCAGGGTTATTTCCTATCCTACATTCACTGGTGTTTGCAAAGTCTAATTCTATACCTGCAGGGCAATGGAGTTCCTACCACTTCCCATGAGAGGCTCTTCTGCACATCTCCATGTCAAGAAGTGTTTCCTGGTATTTAGCTTACATTTAGCTTCAGCCTGTGGTGCATTATATAGCTGTGTAACTGTAGGGTGGTGATTTCGTGGACCACAGGTTGAAAATCACTGCATTAGAACCACTCAAGTCCCTGGAAGTATTTGCATGTATCAAGTGAAGTACACACGTGAGTGTCTGCAGGCATGGAGTCCAGGATTGGTTTAATTTCCTTCTTTTTCTATAATATATTTGTGTTGTCCCTCCACCTCCCTCTTTTTCTTAGCACCTCTGCTGCCTTCCATGGCTCTATAAAGATAAATGGCAGTGAGACAGTGGTCAGCTTCAGTTCATGTGAAGTGCTCATTAGCCTAGCTGATGTGTTCAGGGAAATTACATCAGTGTAGGTCAAAGACCAGCTGAGAAATAAAAATAAAAATCACAAATACAAATGTTAAAAGGATCCAAAATCCCACCTGTCCCAGTGGGTGGGAAATTGTAAAATCCCACTGAGCTGTAAAGGGCAGTGTATGCAAGGAATGTTTGTTAGCAGCAGAAAAGACCCATAATGCTGACATTATTTTTATTCCCTTCAGCAACCGTAAGCTTTTTCCCTATTTGTCTTATAAAAAGCATTAGACTGAATCTCCCTCCTCAAGACTACTTAAGTGCTGTATAAACATCTCAGATTTCACCGTCTAATATCTCTTGAAAGGATTTTGAGCTGTCTGATGAACTCGCTTGCAGTCTAGAAATATTTTACTTCTACCAGGAGAAGTATTTTTGTCCCATGAAATGGACAAATAAATATTGTTGGCCTTATTCTCCATTTCCTTGCACCTTGCCAGATCAGGTATAAATGTAAATGACTACACTGGGGCTGAGGCAGTGGAGAATCAGGCTGTGAACTGCTCCTACCCTACTCCAAATAAAGGCCCAATCAATGGGGCTGTAGATGGAGGCAGGAGTCTGTCTGCATAGAGCTCATTGCAAGATCCAGGCCATAATCTGCACACACTGGAAAAGATAATACTCTCCTTGTTTCTAAGTTCAGCTTTTTAACAAAGATGCTAACAAATGTGAATTCTTTCCTAAGTCTTCTCCCCAGACTTGGCTGTTCCTTCTGTGGGACTTCTCTATCCATCATATCCAAGCGGAAGTTAAGGAATTGCACTTGGCACAATGAGTCAGCACGAATCAGCACCTCTCAGAGCAGGGGGAACCAAAGGAAGAACCCTAAATCCTATAATAGGAACCATTTGTGGACATTCAGGAAAGGTAATGTGAATCAGTTAAGGTGCAATTTCCACATTTATAAGTAAAAGCTTGTTAAACCCTGTGTGGATGCTCTCACTCAGGAGTAAAATGGCCTAAATTCCCTGTAAGTCCCAGGGTTCGAACTCAGGCTCAAGCCTGAGTCTTCTTCCATCTACACACAAATCATGCTAATCTAAGGCTCAGACCAATGGTCCCAAGACCTCAAAGGGATGGAGGGTCCAAACCTGAGTCAAGCTGGGACCCAGGGTTCATGCCCTATTGCTTTGTAGAGTAGATGCAGCCCTACTGGACTGTTGCTCCGGGAGTCCACCAAAAGTATCTCTCAATCCCATGGATTGACTTTCTTTGTCCTCTGGACAATCAAGTTTTCCCCCACTGCACCATGAGCAAAGGGATAGAGCAGCTACATTTTGGGAGGGCAGTAGGGCAGTCTGGGATATCGGAGGTTGGATTCAGGCCTGCATAATGCAGTGTAGATGCTGAAACTCCAGGATGGGACTCAGGGCTCAACAATTCTTAACCTGCATTACAAATGAGTGTAGACATGTAAGCCCTAGGTTAACAACCCAAGGGCTGCTAACTCAAGTTCTACTAACCCTGGGCTTATATTGCAGCGTAGGCAGATAAGGTCTGGTCTATACTTAAAAATTAGATCTACCTAGTTACATCGCTCAGGCCTGTGAAAAATTTTGCCAACCTAAACCCCGGTGTAGGCATGGCTAGGTCAAGGGAAGAATTTTTCTGTCAGCCTAGCTGCTGCCTCAGACAGCTGGATTAGCTACATCTACAGAAACTCTTTCCATTGATGTAGGAGGCATCTACACTATGGTGCTATAGTGGAACAGCTGCAGCGTCATGTGTAGTGGCTGTAGTTTAGACATGCCCTAAATTTAGGCCAGGTCTATGCTGAAAAGTTTTATTGGCTAGAGTGTGAAAGACCCACATCCCTGACTGACATAACTATACCAGGAAAAGAGTCTGTCATTGGGGGAGGTGGGTTAAATATATTGTCAAAAGAATTTCTTTTAATATAAGCTGTATCTCCACTAGGGGGCTCTGGGGGCATAGCTAAACTGCTTACAGCTGTTTTGACAAAGCTTTTATAGTGTAGACTAACTCCTAATACTTGTTATGGTAAACTAAGGCCATTTTACTCCTAAACAACAGCACCCACATAGGGGTTTAACGTGCTTTAACTTGTGAATATTGACTTCACGCTTTTAGCTGATCGGCCTTAAGTTTTCTGAGTGTCCCCTAGGAGACCAGTCCTTAGAAAAAATATTAGCTTATTTGAACTCTCCATTATTAATGTTTTAATGGGAGGAAATCCTCCTGATTCCAAATATCAACATAGCTGAATAAACAATTTTTTAAATAAAAGCCAGTGCTAGCTAGCCTTTTCTATGGGGCTCAATAAAATGTCTTTTTGGGCTCCCGGCCCGACTCAGATTGTAGCTCTGTGAAGAGTGTTTAGTTATTGCTTATGATGCTGAATCACAAATTATGAGATTGTCTGGCAAAAGGAGGGAGCTAAGGCAAACAGCTAGAAATTGTTGGTGTTGAACAGAGCAGTCACGTTAATTTCAGAATCAGTCAAAACTCAGGGAAAAATCGATGTTGGCCAAAGGGAAAGAATAAAGTCAATAGGGAAAGGCATTTTCTTTTCAAGCTACCGCGAGGGTATTAAAACATGATGAGTATAAAACAAACTAAAATAAAATTAAAAGCAATAAAAAATGTCTTGATGGTGTCCTTCTAAATCTTGAAATTGCTGGATTATAATGTTTTTGCAATAATGGAGAAATGATTGACATGGATTTGCAGTGACTTTTGATGTACAGCATCTAGAACTAGTAAATACACTGTCACCCTTGGTGACATTTATTGTGAAAAACGATAAAGAGGAAAAAAAGTAGCTCTGTGGGATATCTTATCAGAGTGAGAGAGAGTCCTATATAGGCAAAGAGAGAGAGGCCCATCAAGGGAAGAAATGCTAGAGACAAGCAGAGAAAGAGGCTTATGAAAATGGTAGACAGAGGTCTATGAAAGAAGAACATAAGAGCGTGCCAAGGTCAAAAGAGCCCATGATGGGACATATTTTCTGTTCAAGTTGCTGAGGGTGACTAATTTTAACTCTTCCCCCACCCTCCCCCCAAATGTGTGACCTGGGAGGTGGGTTGGAGGTTGGAGAGGTTTTCTCACCACTCTGCACTTCAAGGAGTCCACCTTCACTTTTCTCACACAGGGCTTGTCTGCACAAACAATTAGGCCAGGGGTCTCAAACTCAATTTACCTATGGGCCAGTGTTAGTCCTCAGATCCTCCCAGTGGGCCATTAATGTCACGCATGCTGCCCAGAACCTTCCCCCCCCAAACTCCACCCCCCAGCTGCCTAAGGCTCTGGGAGGGAGTTTGGGTGGGAAGAAGGTCTGGGGGAGGAGATTGGGGTGCAGGATGCAGTCTCTGGGAGGGAGTTTGGGTGCAGAAGGGGTGAGAAGTTGGGCTCTGGGAGGGTGTTTGGATGGGGGAGGGGGTCTGGAGTGCAGGCTCTGGGATGGAGTTTGGGTGTGGGTGCAGGCTCTGGGCTGAGGCAGGGGGTGTGGGTGCAGGAGGAAGGGGAGGGGGTGTAAACTCTGGGAGGGAGTTTGGGGGCTGGGGGTGTGGGGAGGGGATGCAGGCTCTGGGAGGGCTTGGAGGGGTGCAGCGCTTACCTGGGGCTCCAAGGCATGGCCTGCAGCCTCTGCATGCTGCTGCCCCCAGGCATCGCCCATGCAGCTTCCCATTGGCTGCAGAAGTGCTCGGGGTGGGGGCAGCATGCGGAGGCACAGCCCCGCTGCAGGGGGCCAAGGGGCTCTGCTGCACTGCCAGTGGTGGGTGGGACCCAGGGCCATTTTAAATCACCTAGGAGGGCAGCACTAGGTGGGGCCAAGGGAGAGATCTGGCCCCAAAATTGCTGGAGCCCTGGGGGCCACATTGGGGAGGTTCTTGGGCTGCAAATGGCCCATGGGCCGGAACTCTGAGACCCCTGAATTACGCCAAGGCAAACTGGGATGTGAATCTACCCAGTGATCTAAGTGCCAGAGTCTGTCTATGTGCATCCCTGCCAATGTGTGTTAGCAGTTCATTAAGGTGCTTTGAGTTAGCCCTGTTTCAAAGAGGACTAGCTCAAAGCACTCTAACACTTTCACGCATCAGCAGGTTACACATGGACAGTTAAACTGTGGCAAGCTACGGTAGGGCAGATTCACACTCCAGATTGCCGTGGTCTAATTGTTTGTGAAGACATGTCCTTATCCTCCCCGTTCTCAAAACCTCACTTTCATGCAGATGAGGAGAAAAGATTGAAGGCTCCTGCCTCCCTTTAGAGACTTTTCAGATCGTTCTCAAACTAGCCAAAGGGAGGTGCTACAGAGTGAGGCATCCTTCCTTCTGAAGGGTCTGAACATGCTGCTGCTTCAATATTACTGGCAGCTCCTGGCCCAGGCATAAAGTGCCTAACCCAGGGCTAGGGCATGAGCCTAGGACTGGAGAGACACTGGTTTAATTCCCTGCTCTGGTTTGAGCAAGTCACTTAGCCTCTCTGTGACTCAGTTCCCTGTAAGGTAACTGCCAAGATTCAATATACTTAGGCTTGGTCTACACTTGAAAGTGATATTCTGATAGGGACATTGGTAAGGAGTGTGAAAAAACCACACCCCGACTAATATGGTTATGGCGTTTGTGAGGTGTTTGACTTAGGGTATAGCCACGCTACAGAGACTATAGGAGCGTAGCGGTGCTGGCATGTCTCTGCTGGCATAGCCCCTAAGTGTAGTCTATGCTGACATAAGGAGATTTTTTGTTGGTATAGGAACACTGCCTCTCCAAATGAAGTTAGCTATGTTGATGGTAGCTCTCTTCCATTGACATAACTGTGTCTATACTGTGGGTTAAGTTGGCAAAGCTATGTTGGCCAGAGGTGTGGGTTTTTTCATTCCCTTGAGTGACGTACTATGCCAAGAACATTTCAGGGTGGACCAAGTCTTAGTACTGCATGACATTGTGCGCTATCCAAAATCAATAAAGTACCCATTAAATGGATTAAGAACTGGCTAACTGACAGATCTCAAAAAGTAGTTGTCCAAGGGGAATCACAGTTGAATGAGTTGTTTCTAGTGGGATTCCACCATGGTCGACACTAGGCCCGATGCTATTCAGTATTTTCATCAGTGATTTAGAAGTAATTTATAAAATCAGTGCAGATTAAATTTGCAGATGACCAAGCAATTGGCAGAGAGGTAAATAATAAGGGCAGAGCAGTCCTATAGAGAGATTTGCATTGCTTGGTAACCTGGGCCCATTCAAACAAAGTATGTGTTTAATACAGCCCTCTGCAAAAGTTATGCATCTAGGAAAAGGAATGCAGGCATACCTACAGAATAGGGACTCTATTGTGGAGAGCAACTGCACAGGAGCTCCCAAGCATGATGCAGTGGCTGATGCAACCCTTGGATGTAGAAACAGGGGAGTAGTGAGTAAGAGTAGGGAGGTGACTCATACTCAGTATATGATATTGTCAGATGAATACTGTGTACAGATCCAGCGCTCACATTTTTAAAAAACATTGAAAATCAGAAAGGGTGCAGAAAATAGCCACCCAAATTATTCAAAGAGGGAAAATGCCATACAGTGGGAGGACAGAGCTGTATCTATTTAGCTGAACAAAAAAAAGGTATAGAGGTTGTCATAAATAGATAGCTAAGGGTTAATGTTTCTTTTACCTGTAAAGGGTTAACAAAGGGAACCAAACACCTGACCAGAGGACCAATCAGGAAACTGGATTTTTCAAAGTCAGGGAGGGAATTTTTGGACTCTGAGTCTTTTGTTTGTCTCTCAGCTATGAGAAGCTTCTTTCTTCTTCTAATCTTCTGTTTCCAACTTGTAAGTACAGGTAGAAAAACAATATAGGTTTTTAGGTTGTTTTGGGTGTATTTACATGTGTGTAACTTGCTGGAATGTTTCAAATTGGATATCTTTTTGAATCAGACTGTTTATTCATATTTTTCTTATAAGCAATAGCCCTGTATTGTCATCTTGTTACAGAGAATATGTTTATGTCTTTTTTCTTTCTTTTTTATATAAAGCTTTCTTTTTAAAACCTGTTTGAGTTTTTCTCTGGTTAAGGAGAAAGGAAAGACAGGGGGGAGGGGAAACACTACGCTCTGTGTTTAACTCTCCTAGTGTCCCAGGGCGGGAAGAAGCTAAGGGGGAGGAGAGATAGAATCTCTTCTGTTTCCTTGTATTTGGGGTTTGTCTCTTTGTGGAATAGAGGAGATATGCTTCTTGGTATTGTGATGTAAAGAGATTGCATCAGTACTCCCAGGTTAGCCCAGAGAGGAAAGTCTGGGTGGGAGAGAGAGGGGGAAGGGAAGTGGGTTATTTCCCTTTGTTGTGAGACTCAGAGTCTCTGAGTCTTGGGGTCTCTCCAGGGAAGGTTTTGGGGAGACCAGAGGGAGCCAAAACCCTGGAATTTTTGGATGGTGGCAGCGAGATCAAAGCTAAGCTGGTAAGTAAGCTTAGAAGGGTTCATGCTAAGCACCCAGATTTTGGACGCTAAGGTCCAGATTTGGGAGAAAGGCTTATGATAGAGGTGACTTGATCATGGTGTATAAATACCTTCATGGGGACAGATTACAACTTGCTAAAGGGCTCTCTCATATAGTGAGGAAAGGCAGAACAAGAACCAATGGCTGGAAGCTGAAGCCTGACAAATTCATACTGGAAATAGGGTACACGTTTTTATCAGTGAGGCTGATTCCCACTGGAACAAACTACCAATGGAAGTGGTGGATTTTCCATCTTTTTACATCTTCAAATCAAGACTGGATGCCTTTCCAGAAGATTTGCTTGAGCCAAACGCAAGTTGTACTTTAGTCAACTGTAAACCATTGGGCACAACGTGGGCAAGGGGGTGAAATTTAAGAGCCTGTGATACACTGGGGGTCAGATTAGATGATCTAAGTTTAAGGCCAAAAGGACCATTAATGAAAGTGTGTGTGTGGGGGAAGAGCAGTGCCCTAGGGGCTGTAAAGATGCTGTATACTTGTCTGCAAATTGGAGATATAAATTCCCTCCTCCAGCTCAAGTACCACAAAACTCCCTGCACCTTACAGGCCTGATTCTGCACTCTTTTTTATACTGGGTTTGCATCAGTGTACGTCCACTGAACTCAGCTGGAACAAGCTGGTGTATTGGAATGGAGAGACAGGCCCTGGGTGAGTTTGCAGAGCATTATGCATGTGCACAGTGCTGCATAGATACTAATAATTGTATAAAGTATGAAGGAATGAGCTTATCCCCCTTCTCAGAGCACCTGGTGCAGATCAACAGGGTTTTTGACGTCACATTTGATGGCAGGAATTCATGCCTCAAATGTGGATGTCAGAAATAAGATCCTTAGATGGTGTAAACTGGCTACAGTGGAACTTGGTCAGTTTCTACCAGCTGGGGATCAAGCCTATTGTGCCTCCTGCGAAATACTAGCTGAAATGAAACATTGAATCCCGCCCTTATTCCACATACTGTGATTCATGAACTGTGGGGGATAGTCAGTGAAATTAGGGAACTAAGTAAATCGAGAGGATTAGTGAGAAGCATGGGGCTAAAGTGCAAGTAGAAAAAACACGTATCTTTGCCATTCTATGCTGTTCTATTGCTGATAGTCAAGAGACCATTAAAACAGCCACAGGGATTAAAATAGCTTTTAATAATTTTAATCAACTTCATTCCAAAAGAATGGCCTAGTCATGAATAAGCCTGTGCAAAGGAAGGGAACGGCTCAGTCAGTTTTGTCATCCTTTAATTAGTCTCGATAATGAGACCTCATTTTAGAGGAAAACTTAATTTAATGGCCTTGATATTGAATGACCTTGATGTGGTTAAGACATTTGTCTATATGTATGTGGGAAATGCAAATAATGGAGACAGTTTTGGCCTGCAGCCAACAAGCCTCAATAAGGAACTGAATGCTACTTTAAATTTGCTTGCTTTACAGGTCAGATTGAAGGATGCCTGAGATGAGCAATAAATTTTTTCCTGCCGTTGGGAGGTTGAATCTGCTGATTAATGCACCTCTCTCTCTCTGTCTTTCTCTCTCTCTTCCCCCCGCCCCCAAATGCTTGAATGCATCCTTCCTTTGAATTTTCTTTGTGGAGCTAGAGACTTCTTACATTTTTTGTTTAGATAAATGCAGACGTATCACTATGACTCATCAGGATTTGATAATTAAACCCCAACATGTAATTTATTTTAACTAGGAGTAGTATTAATGCCACTGCACAAAATTGCTGTAACTGATTGCTGTTGCAAGCTAGATTTCCCTTAAAATGATATGAGTCTTTAAAAAAAAATCTGATTTTTTTAACTTCATTGAGAGATGCACATATTGGGCTATAGTTTCACATTGGTACACTTTTCCTTAGATCCTGAGTCACTCAATGAATTTTGTGGTTTCTTTACCCTTAAAGGTACAGCATAAATCTAAAGTTTATTTTAACATTTGCTCAATAGCTTACATCAGGGATGGTCAACCTGAGCCTGAGAACGAGCCATAATTTACCAATGTACATTGCCAAAGAGCCACAGTAATATATCAGCAGCCCCCTATCGGCTCGCCCCTACTCCCAGCATCTCCCCACCCTCCGTCATCCCCGCCAATCAGCACCTCCCTTTCCCTCCCCGCACTTCCTGATCAGCTGTTTTGTGGTGTGCAGGAGGATCTGGGTGGGAGGGGAGAGAGCGAGGGCACTGCAGGCTCAGGGAAGGGGCAGGAAGGGGTGGACTGGGGGCAGGGCCTGTGGCAGAGCCAGGGGTTGAGCAGTGAGCACCCCCTGGCACATTGGAAAGTTAGCACCTGTAGCTCCAGCCCCGGAGTTGATGCCTATACAAGGAGCCGCATATTAACTTCTGAAGAGCCGCATGTGGCTCCAGATCCACAGGTTGGCTGCTCCTGGCTTACATCATCTGTTTAGTTCTCAGTCCCAAACGAGATTTTAAAATTTGTGTGTCCATTTTTTTGTTTTAAATTAATAAAAGCCTAGGCTGGAACACACAAAAGTGGCTACTGAAACATATTTAAACAATCGCAGGGTAAAGTCTTTCTATTGCTCTGTCATATCTCGGATGTGCATGTGATTTATATAACTGGAACACAAACTGGCATTGTACAGTGTGATCTAGTGGATAGGGTACTGGGTTGAAACTCAGGAGACTTGGGTACAGTTCCTAGTTCTGTGACCATAGGTAAGTAGTTCACACCCTCTGCCTCAATTGCCCTAGCTATAAAATGAGGTTGATGATACTGACTTCCTTTGAAAAGTGCTTTGAAATCTACAGATAAAAAGTGCTGTGTAACAGATAGGTATCATTATTATTTGTTTTACTATTGTCCAAGAAATGTTGATAATTGTGGAGAAGATGTGAATTATTCTAGGAAGATATGATTTATATCCTAAAAATTGTTCAAGAAAATATGGGAAAAACCAGAGTTGGAAATATCCAGAACTCCTCTTAATTATATTTTCCTATATTCACAGATCCTCAGCTCGTGTAAATTGGCATAACTATATTGAAGTCCATGGGGTTAGTAGAGTCGTTTCCATCAGCTGAGGATCTGGCCCATTTGTCTCCCCTGTAAATCAGCAAAGTGAAACAATTTTGCTGTGTTTTAATTGACTCTGACCTTTTGTTTTATGATGATTGTGGTGACTGAGGTTAGAGCTGGGGGCTGGGAGTCAGGACTTCTGGACTCCACTGAGATCTATGGCCTTGGGAAAGTCACACTATCTTTGTGCCCCACTTTACTCATATACAAAATGGGTATAACACCTGTTTGCAAGGGTGTTGTGTGGTTTAATGAATATTTGTGAAGTTCTTTGAAATCTTTGAATGGAAGATGCAATATGCGCCTGATCCAAATTAAGAGTCTTTTCATTGATTTCAGTAGACTTTGAATCAGATTCCCAAAAGATTAAAGAACTAGTACATAGCATGCTATAGACTAGCGTGTAGCACTGCATTTGCTCTACTGCCACCAAACAGTGAAGTGCTTTGAGAGACAGTTGAATGAAGATGGCTGAACTGAAGGGTTCTGTGCCCATACCGTAAATAGAATAGCACCTTTCCTCCATTGTAAAGTGATAAGGCAATATCAATGCGCTGTGGCCATGGTGGCTGCAGTTTTGGAGAGTAAGGGTGGGCACACGTATGGATAGCTTGGAATCTCTTCCTGGCTCTGGCAAGTCACATTGCCTCTCAATTTCCCATCTGTAAAATAGGGATAATGATCCCAGTTAGCGTTTAGGCCCCAGAACAGCGAGATTTTTAAGCATGTGCTTAACTTTAAGCGCTTGAGTAGTCCCACTAACTTCAGTGAGACCATTCCACCTGTTTAAAGCTAGGCATCTGCTTAAACAACGAGGAGTCCGGTGGAACCTTAAAGACTAACAGATTTATTTGGGCATAAGCTTTCGTGGGTAAAAAAACCCCTTCTTCAGATGGTATAACCATTTTAAATGAAGAAGTGGGTTTTTCTGTTAGTCTTTAAGGCAGGGCTTTGGAACTGTGCTCCTGCTCTGCTCCAGCTCCAGGCAAAAACCTGCAGCTCCACTGCTCCGGAGCTGCTCTGTGCTCCAGCTCCGGTCTCTGCTGCAAAGCCCTGCTTTAAGGTGCCACCAGACTTCTCGTTGTTTTTGTGGATACGGACTAACACAGCTACCCCTCTGATACTTGGCATCTGCTTAAGGAGCTTACTGCATTGGGACTAATTCACTGACATTTTCAAAGTGTTTATAGATCCCAGAAGGAATTATGGAAATACAATTTTTCATCCTACATATGTATTTTGTCCCAGAAATCAGTGGGCACCTTACATTTTGCCTATTAGTATAATTCTGTCCTGTTTCCTTAAAGAGAAGGTTATTTTCCTGCCCCATTGAAGCATGGCTGACATAGCCTTCAACTACTGGCCTGCAGAAATGCTGCATTGATTAAACCCTCTGCTCTTATGTATTTGAACATCTTCCATGTTGATAAAATCAGTGGCAAAATGCACAGACTTCCAGTCAGGAAGTTCATACATGCCAAACACAAGTAATATTTCACCAATGAGAAGAGTCAGAATAAGTTCCTGATTCTTGTACATTAATAATTTTATACGTGTTTTTTTCAAAAAATAAATCACTCAGACTGAAAGAAATGAAATCTATTTAATGACCGTCAAACTAGAGGGCATGTTACACACTGTTCATACAATGCATGTCTCTTTTCATTTATATGCATATATCACTGATATGCACTGTTTGTGTTTATAACGATGTCTTTGAACATGTTCAATAGAGCAACACTAATTAAATATTTTTAGTTAGTGCTCTTTTTATGCATGCCATATATTTGCCCATGCTGCTGTGTGTTTTGCTCATATTCTAAACATTTTGTGGTTAAAATTAATCCTTAGTTCCCATGAATTATGGTGCTTAAAGATTCATACTTTGATTCCAGCATATCCACAATGGTAGATTTATGAACTCATAAAATATAAAGTGCATTTCCTTGTGATTTGTGTCTGACCCTGTTTTTTCAAACATAATGCCTAGATAGAGTATGCTGTTGCCAGATGACATCAGCTCTCCAGAACTCTATAAAATTCCTCTTTTGTATAACTGACTTTATACTCTGTGCTGTGTCAAATTAGCATTTTCTGAAGATGAATAGGAAACACATAGATTACATAAGGCCTTTTAAGGCCCCTGCTTTTCTAGCTACTGCTTTTGGGCTGCAGCAAGGCAGGCTACAGAAACAGTCTTAGAAATGCAAATATATTGAGAAAAATCTCTAACCTTTTATTTTGCTCTTTTCTTCTTGAACTATTGTGATGGTTTGCTTAGCTTTCTTTTGAGATTCTTGCCTACCATTCTTAAACAGAGTAATGTGCTGCAGTCTAGATATTTAAGAATGTGGTTTGAACCGTTATAACAATAGAATTATATTTATAAAAGTTGCCCCTCGGGGGCAGAGCTTGGCTGCGGATGAGCCAAACTCAATTTCTTCTTTGCAATTCATTCCTGCTAATTTGTTGGTGTCTTTTGGAGCTTTCAGCTGAGTGAGAGAGACAAATTATTCTTTTTGACTGTATATTGCCCTGTGAACTTGGAAATGTCAAAGGGGATAATAAAAATGGAAGGCAACAACAAAAGAAAAACAAGACTTTTTCTTCTCAGCCTTGAAGCTCAGTGTGATCTGCAGCTTTTTGAACCCTACAGCTTAGCATCGACATGGGCATCTTGAAGCCAATTCTGGAATTGCTACTTCCTGCCTGCCTTGGCTAAGGAAAAATAGCCTGTTTTTAAATTGAAAGCGCAACAAGATGTATGAACTTTGTCTGACCTCATTAAACAGCAAGGTGAGGGAATACTGATGAGGCTGATCATAACGGAAGACTTAACTGACAGGTGAGATAGCTCAGTCTGGAGGATATAGGACAAAGAATCTAGAGGAATATGCCATGCAGGTGGCTGGTATAACAAAAGCCTGGTGGTTGTCAACTGCAATGAAGAAAACTTGGAATAGCAAGAGATGAATAATAGCATGCTGGAAACCTAAGCAACTGGAAATCCTGGGAAGGCCGTTATGTGCATTTTACTAGATAGAAGGGTGATGAATGCAACCTATGCAAAAAGAGAGAATTGTAAGATTCACTCAAAAGACCCATTAATGATGCTGCCACCAACAACACCATCACACCTACAACAACCCTGACAAGGATAGCCTTGAACATCTTTATTGATGATGACACTTTCTTGATAGTGTCTTTCTTTGCTCAATATTTCTTAGGTTTTTTTTTTCATCCAAGTATTTAACCTACGTTCTCTGGGCTGAAGCTGATGCCTATTATTTCTTCTCTGTTGATCAGTTACTCATCACCTTGTTTTTCCTTTTTATTAATTTGATAGTGCTGTATGTATTACATATGGCTTATAGTTCCTGTAGTCGACAGGTTCTTGATATGGTTAATAAGGTTTCAGAGTACATATTGTTACAAAGGTCATGGAGGCTACAACTACAATTAAGGTTGCATATTAGTTTCTATTCTAATTCCCTGTTTTCAGTCAGTCAGAATGCTGTGAAATTTCCACCTACTGGGCTACAATTTTTTAGGATTGGTCTCTGCCCAGGTGTAAATTTCTTTCTCAAAAGAATGTGGAAAACTTTTGTTGAGCACGTGAAAATTTCCAGATGAAGAGGTGGAAGCCTAGTGGAATCAAAATGCTATGCAAAGGACCTGTAAAGTCTTTCCCACTTAACTCTACCTATCTTGAAAGTAAAAGCAGTACAGCTTCTATGGTTAGAGGGAGAGGAGCTTACTCCTGCTGAACTTGTGAAAGGTACATGAGATTGAAGAGTCTGATGATGTAAGATACCACAGTGAAAGGCAAGAGGCATAAACCCTGAATGGAATAGAATGTTGAACCAAATAATTCTACAGTATGAAAATGATTTCAAAATGTTTTAACACTCTCCCAGCCTCCCTCACTCCTCTGCCCCCCTTGAGAATTCCATCGAAGACTTACATTAAGAGAACATTAAGGCTGTATGGTTAAGCATCCAACAACCCCCCAACATGCTGGGAAATCCCAGAACTAAGGTTACACACTAAGCTGAACTGCCCATTGGTGCATAGCAGAATGATACAGATGTTAATTACAGGATCCAATACTGTTTATCAAATAATATAATAAAATGTACCTTTTAGTACAGTGTTCTGCTCTATCTTCTACACAGAGCCCATTTAAGTCATTTATATCAACAATTTGTGTGAGATACTATAGATTAAATAAACCAACAAAGATTATTAGCAAAAATGTGCTGACATCTATGCAGGTAAAGTAGCTCTCTTGTGTTCTCAGCTAAATTAGCTTTGTAGTTTAGCTGCCTCATCTTCTGTATTGTGCCTTGTAAACTGCTTGAGTGACTCAGCAGAAAGAAAGGTCTCTTCCGTGAGGTAAATGCTCATAACGAAAAAGCAAAATAAATAAGCAGAAAAGGAGGTAAAAATCTCCACAGCTTGGACTTCAACTAGTTCTGTATCCCTGGGTGACCAGCCTGACCTTCATAAGGATCCAATTTATAATCCTGTTTCTGAGTACCTGACCAAGGATGGAGGGAAATTGAGCTGAGATGAACCTCCTTTTTACTGGGGGCCAGGTAATGCCCTTGAACCTGGACACATGTCTAAGAGAGGCGGTCTGCTGGTTGAAAAGAAATAGTGTAGGATGTGGTTGCAGACTGAATTATTAAAAATAAAATCTTAGACAGAAATAACTTGTATAAAAAGCCTTTCTACAAATATATACCACAGTGATGGTGATTTATGACAGTAACACCCCAAATGTGCTAGGCGCTGTACAGTCTTCTTGGAAGATACACTAATGTAAGTATGTAAGCTTGAATAAATGTTACAAGGCGCTATACTTGTATCTTAAGTTGTAGGGAAAAAGCACCTTGTATATTGTATTATCTGAGTAATAGTGTGTAGTCATTTAGTTAAAGATTATGTCATAAGGCAGACTTACAAGGGGGTCAAGTTAAAAGTTTTGTGTGTGTCATTGAAGCCATGGCTTTTCCTGACTTTTTTGAGCTTTACCAAGACCTAGTGCCTGCCTCAAAACTTGAATAACAGAAAATATTACACTAATCAAAGAAAAACATTGGAGGTTTTTTCGGCATAATCTGCTAACTTCTCTGACTCTCCCTGATGTATTGCAAGGAATCTGTTTATATCTCCCACCCTTATTTCTCAGCAGTTCTCCAGCCTTCAGGTCTATAAATGGGGTTGCTTGGAGGGACTACAGTATATGTCCCAGCAACCCAGCTCTCCTAGATATCTGCAAGAGGCCAACGGTATACAGCTAGGAGCCATCCTTCCCTTGCTCATGAATGGAAAAGGGAGTTCCAGCCCACCCTGCTCATGGAGCTCCTTTCTTTGGATATAAAACCAGAGCCAGCCGCATGGTCTTTAATCCGGTTTGCCGCTCCAGGCCAATGTGGGCTGTGGGAAGGACGGCCAGCACATCCCTCGGCAAGCACCGCTTCCAGCAGCCCCCATTGGCCTGGAGCGGCTGATGTGAAGCCTGCAGGATCGGGGTGTGAATAGGTTAGAAATTGCTTCCCCCACCCCACCACTCCAGAGCTGAGCTGAGGGGCAGAGAGGCTTCCCCATGGCAGAGCTGTGCGGGGCTTTGGCACATGCAGGGCTTAGCTTCTCCGGGCCTGTGCCCTGGGCCTGTGCCCTGGGCCAGAGGGTCTTGGACTTTCCCGGGATGCTGGCCCAGCCAGAGGCAGTCAGGGAAGGAAGGAGCCTGCCAGCCAGGCTGCTTGGTGAGCTGAGCACTCGGAGCAGGGGCTGGTTCTCCACACAGTGCTGGGAGCGGGATGTGCCCTGCCAGGAGGAATATTGAGAAGCAGTGAGGCTGGGGTGTGTCTGAAGGGGCAAAGCAGGGAGAGGACAGTGAGAGGGGGAGCACGTAAAGGGCCAATGAGTGGGCAGTAGAGGTGCCACATAACCGGTTGCTGTCTACCACCTGCCCACACTCACCTGTCACCACAGAGCTAAATGGAAACAGGGCGGGGGAGGGTGGTGAGGCCATGCATACCTACCCCCATCATCAGCCACTGGACCCTCCCACTCACCACTGGTGGGAGAGTAGCTGGTGATCAGGGGTCTAGCCAGTAGCAGAACCCGCCAGTACTGATGGGTGGGGGGACAATTTGGGGGAAAATACGGGACAGTTAGCCTATTTTTAAGAAAAAGTTGGGATACCTGTAGTAGGCTTTAAATACAGGACTGTCCCTTTAAAAATGGGACGTCTGGTCACCCTACTACAAGGTGCCTTGCTGATGTGGAGAGATGTAATTTGTACCTTCCTACATCAGTACTGCTGAATCTGAGGGAAAAAGTCCCTTTCTCAGAAAGAGCAGGCAGGAACATCTGTTTGTTCTTCCCATGGGATTACTCTTTCTCACTGTCTCTCAAATCCTGCAGTGCTTTGGTTTGTTCTCTTGGAGGGTGAGGAGCTTGTTCAAATTCTTCCACAGATATCCTGCTGAGCTCCTAACCCTTGTTAGTATATTGCGGGGAGCAAGGTTGTCATTACAGGCTGTATTCCTAGCAATCCCAGCAGCTTTAGCTGTGGGGAATCGGGGGAGGGTCTGGCTGCTTAAAGCAGTGGTTTATCCCTCATGTTGATTCCACCTGGGGGGCCGTTGCTTGTATCTCAGTGATGCTAACTTTGTATAAGGTATTGATTGCACCAGGTAGCATGCAGGACATGGGGCTGAATTTTAACTGCTAAGTGCTTTTGTGCTTTTTATTTTGCAAGGAAACTGCAGCTGTAGTTGAACATTGGTTTCTTCTTTGCAAATCCAGTCCAGTCTATACAAAGTGGACAGTCATTATAATGGGTTCTTGGAGGCTTTGCTGAGGGTCTGTAATCAGGTATTTAATGTGTCTGCTATGGATTTTATTGTGGTGGTGTTGCACTGATCTTGCACATTATAGTGAGCCGCGCTTGGATGACGTTGCCAGCCCAGTCTTGTCCTGGTGGGTGCTGGATCTAGTCAGTTATTTGGTGTATGACAAAGCTTCACGCAGAACAAAGAGATGGGGCTGGAGCTGTGATGTATTCATCTTCCTTGTAGTACGTGAGTTTAGCCAACTGTGGGGAGTCTGTTACCTGTACTCCTGTGAGAAGAGCAATGGTTACCATTTGTTGTGCTGGTAGGTAGGATTTTTGCGGCTGAATTTTGCAAGTGGCTGCTGGTGTTTGTATTGGAATCCTTGTCCCATGTGCGTGTGGACATTATCTTTGACTGCGGACAATGTTTTCCTGTAATTAGGGGTAACCCCCTGAGAACCCACCAAAGTCCCACAAAAGGATCACCCATTGGGTGACCAGATAGCAAGTCTGAAAAATCTGGATGGGAGTGTGGGGTAATAGGTGGCTAGATATCACAAAGCCCCAAATACTGGGACTGTCTGTCCAAAATTGGGACATCTGGTCATCCTACCTCCATATCACATGTTATCCCTTGTAATGGCACTTTTAAACTTCCGCCTACCAATGAGGTGTATTAGTTTTACTTCCTATGGTCAACTTTATTTGCTCCTTTATTTCTAATTCTCCTTCCCCCCTGTGTAAGTCCTTTCTCCTTTTTAGCTTCAGTGTGTTTCATTTTAGGTTTTGAGCATATTACTCTGCTGCTAGTTGTGCAGTGCCCTGACCATCTTGGCAGAGTTGAGGGAATGCTTTAAAAATAAGATGACTTGTTATCCTTATGTACTGTCCAGCAAGTTTACCTTTAGTCTGTTTTCATCTGGGTGATACCTGTAAGGAAAAGCAACCTGAAAGGAGAAAAAAAAATGGACCTGATAAACCATCATTTTTAACTGTTTTCTGCTAATATTATTATTGCAGAAGTAACCAATTTTAAAGCAGAATTATATTTGAATCTGGTGGGAAACTGAAAATTAATTGACCCAAACTACTGATCTGCATCAGGTCACATATGTATGCCTCATTTTCTGTCTTGGTGCTGCATTTTTGCTTTTTTGCTCTGTGCAGGAAAATAAAGGCTCTGGCAGCAGAGACTGCAATTTCCCTGCAGCCAGAGGCTTAAAGCACAAACATCAACCTAAGCAAGAAGATGTTCAAGGAGGAAGTAGATTTAACATTTTCTGCTTCTCCCTTTCACCTTTTGAAAGTAAACATGCCACCTTATTATGTGTAATTTGTCCAGTTTACAATCTGGCAATGACCCTGGTCGCCTATGACAGAAAACCTGGCGGACGGCCAATAGCACATGTGACAAGGAGAACATGAGGGTATGTAGCACTTCAGTGTAGACACTACTTATGCCAACAGGAGAGGTGGTCTCATCGGCACAGGTGATCCACCTCCCCAGGAGGTGGTAGCTTGGTCAGTGGAAGAATATTTCTGGTGACCTAGTACTGTTTGCATGGGGACTTGGGTCGATTTAACTATGCCACTTAGGGCTGTGGATTTTCCACACCCCTGAGCGAAGTAGATATGCTGACCTAATTTTCTGTCATAGACTAGGCCTAATATAATGGGGTAGTGAAGCCACCAGAAGTAAAATCTAATGGGTAGTTTCCTAAGTTCCAAGGGCTGTTATCCTTTAGGATTGTTAATTATTATGGGTGAAATCCTGACCCCATTAAAGTTAATGGGAGTTTTGCTATTGACTTTAATTGAGACAGAATTTCACTCAGTAAGAATGAGCTAACATCTGCAGCCCTTATTCAGACATTGCTCCAAGCTGGGTGTTTGCCAGAGTGGAGTGTGTGGGTGCAGCACAAGCTTTATGCACAACGTAAGTCACGCTGAAGCCCTCAAAATGGTTTTAAGTGGTACTTCCGACACTCTGCACATAGGTTAATTTCACTCGCTAGGACTTGACCAACAATAAGTCTGCATTCATATAATGCTATTCGTCCAAAGTGTACATCACATTTTACAAACTTTATGCAAAGAAGCAAACATTATTTAACTGCTTCAAAACACCTTTGAGATTGTTTTCACTATGCCCATTTTATGGACAGATAAAATGAAGAACAAAGAGAAGGGACTTGTTACAACACACTAAGTTCATAGGAGAGCTGGGGATAGAACCCAGGAGTCATTCATCCTAGCCCCACCCTCCAATCACCAGCTCATGCATTTCCTCCCACAAGACTGGCTGACAAGAAGAAGTTGTATGCAAATATGTATGTGTATAAAAATGGATGAGGAAATGAAAGGATAGGCAAATCCAAACACAGAAAGAGGAACTCAGTAATATGTTAGACATTTATATCAAGGATGAGAACATGCCTATTTATGTCAGATAGGATTAAAAAGCATTGTAGAAAGTCCATCCCAGGTTCAGAACATGGCCAGGCAGTAATTGCTTGGGCTTAGGAAAATTCTCCTGTGAGCTGACTGGGTCATAAGCGTCAATGTTTTTTTCTGAAGCTTTTGCCAGTGGCTGCTGTTAGAGACCAGACACTAGACTAGATGGACCATGATCTAACCTGTATGGCAATTCCTGTGTTCCTTTGCGCTCTATGGAGTTTATACAGAGCAGACAGTAGAGATCCATGATATGGATAAGAGTCCTGAGAGGAAGATTTTACCCCCCAGGAAGACAAATGATCTAGAACAAATATACGGGAAACATTAAATGGAATCAATGGTAAGACAAATAAATGGGGAAAAAAACCTCAATACAATAAAAGCGTAAAACCCCACAGTGGAGGGGGTAAAACAAAACAAAAAACCAGATAGTCACAATCTCAGGAGAGAAAGCTAGAACAAACCTCCTCACGACCAGATAGGACATTTTGCACCCCAGGATAAGATGTTGATGGGTATAGAATGTCCTGGCCCACCAAGACTGTCCTAGTCAAATGTGTTACAATCCTTCCCAGACTTTTTCAGATAATGTGTAGGTGGAATGGCCTATAACATGGGAGTATTTTGATGTTACCTGTCTGTTCTCTGCGTAATCAAGAATTTCAGTCATGGCTTATCTATGATATGTACTGAGAGTAACTAAAGCCATGGTTAATGACAATATCTGGCTGCGATTTTTCAGGCTGTTTGATAGAAGGTGAACAAAGCTGTACATGAATGGATCTAGAAAAAGCTCAGAAAACTTAATTTCATCTGTACTCATGTTTTTTGCCAGAATTCAAATCTCATTTCATTGTTCCCAGTATTGCTTGTTAATGAAGAAAAAAAGTTGGCATGCTAACAGAAATATTTCATATAAAATAAAAGAGAAGATACAGTATGTGTATGACTGATAGTTTGAGTTTTGAGTACAGTACAGCAGATGAGTGCAAGTATTTCCACAATATATCATCTTTTGTATTTAAGAATTTGACATTCCAGCAATATCTTAGTTACTTCTATTAATTCACAGAACACTTCACTTTCTTCTTTTACAATAATTTCAGAGTTATAATCAATGCAGTATATCAGACTATCTATAAAACTTGAAAGATCTTTGAATTTTTCCTCCTCTCTGGATTGTCCTTTATAGACTAACTGTCTCCTAGCATTGGATGAAAGATGTGAGTGCTTAACCTTTTTCTTTTTTCTTTTTAAGGACTTTGTATGGGATTTCGTATCTTTTTGTGATACATGGTTGATATTTGACTAAGTTGGTGTTATATCTTCAAGAGTTGCTCTTGTGTCATTGTACTTGGCTGGTATATATTACATTTCTGCTCACTCGTTTTCAGCCAAAGCAATATCATGGTTTCAATATCAGCACTCATAAACAAATAAAGGCATTTTTAGCCTATAGATGTTCTCTCTGTATCTGTACAGCTATAAAGGTAAACTCAGGGAATGAGCTTTCAGCTTTTTTGTTCATTTGGCTCAGATGTGGCAATGAGGTGACTGCATAAGAGTTTACGTGTCTTGCCAGCTTGTTTTTCATCTTGTGATTATGCTTATCAGAGAGGTGATTCCATATTAGGCTTTGATTTATTAGGGAGTGTATCTAAGACACACTAATTTAGCCTTAATGACAAGAAGAAAACAAATTAGAGCTGGATGTATTAATTTAACCAATCCTTTATCCCCCATTTCCACCTAGAGTTGGCACTTGCATGGTTGGGAGAAGGACTGGTATCGACATGTGTTATAATACTGGCTACTGGTGTCATTCTGATTGATTTATTTTTATTGGTGTTAGTTTCAGGATTAATAATGCATAATCTGTGATGACTCTTGAGGAAAATGCTGATGATATTTCAGCAGTAAATTATTTGTTGTTACTAGTGCTGACACAGATATAATATTCCTGTAGTTTATTCAGCTTCTTTGTGATTACAGAGGGGTCTTTTGTTCTTCCTGCCTGCTATCTTTGGAAAAACAAATTGCTGTCTGTATTAGTCTGTGTTTTGTGCTGTTAAGGTGTAGCATGCTATCTCGTTAACGACAATAAAGCAATTGATATTGAGAGCCCCATTCTGAATGTTTTGATATGCATACATAATCTCATATGGTTTATGGACTGTTTCTGTTGCCCAAGAAGCATGTACTTAATGGTATTCTCTCTCTCTCTCATAGAATCTGAAATATATTGGTGCCATGAATGGTGGGAGGGGTTTGACTGTCTTGTACATATCCTGTAAAATCAAAGAGATGCTCTTTATTTCATGCACAGATATAGCCCAATCAGAAATTTCTCTTTGTATGATTTATTCTAGTCCTTGTGCCACTGAGGAAAATATACTGGAACAGCAATTGTCCTTCCATTTCATCCTGTGTGTTTACTTTCTCTTTGGTAATTTGTAAAGACATATATTACATTTTGTGAAATTACAAATTATTTAATGAATTTTGAGCTTAAAGGGGGGGTGTCTGATACTATAGTGAGAATTCAACAGATGGAGTGGGTGCACCCTTTCCTAAAGTTAGTGTTGGAACTGCTGATCAGATCTTGCCTCATATAAATGGTGTTTTTGGACTTTTTAAACCTGTCCCAGTGCTCCTGAAGAGATATGGGAAGGGTCTTTATTTAATCTGGGGACCTGTCTTGCATTTCTTTGCAATGGTGAAAATGGCAATTGACTTAAACAAAGGACTAAACCCGACTCTGCAGGGGCAATGGGTGGGTTCAGTAAGTTTTGGCTAACAGATATTAGAGCAGCAGATAGAATGGGTGTTGGGTGTTCATGGCAGGAATCTTTGTTTAAGTGAATTGAAGCTTGTGCAAAGCACCCATTTGATAGCCTTGCAGTTTGAAGTCCAGTTTATCCTCACAGCAAGTACAGCATGAGGAGAAGGGTAGGTTTCCCCTCCCCCGCTATGTCTTCCCTGTACTGCATCTTCATCCTTACTTGGAGAGAGCATCATTAGTGCTGAGACTGGAGTTCTGTCTCTGTGGCTCATTCAGCCCTTCACAACTCTTTCTCAGCTGCCAATGCTACTTTTAGTATTGGAGACAGAGTGACTAGAACATGTGTTAGTATGAAATTAGATATTGGTGTGAGCATGATTATCTAATCATAAAAACCAATGGAGATATAACAGTGTGCTTATTTCTTATAATCATCCTTTCCTTGGTTTATTTAGGTATAACACTTGGAGGTGTCCACATAGGTAGACTTTGATGATAACACTCACATCAAATTTTATTTATAACATTTATTTATTTATAACATTTATTTATTTATAGAATGATAAAAATCACTGTTGGTACCTCAGACCATCTCATCCAGGTAACTGTGGAACAATTAGAATGTTGATCCTGTAGGGTTTCCTTTATGTTTTAGTTGCAGCTGAAGGCTTGTACCTGTGCCAATATACTGTATTCCAAACCAGACGTTTTCTCCTCTAAATTGTATTCAGTGATCCAAAGAAGCAGTTTTTGAAGCCTGCTTCTTCTGTGATTAGTAATAGCAAAATTTGTGCAGAGTAAATACAATTTTGTATTAGTGAGTGTCACTGGAAAAATCATTTTCAATATATTTGGAACAACTTATTACTTCGGAAAGAAATTGTTGTAAAATGAAAAAAGTTTTATTTTAATCTGTCACGGTAGTTTCTATCAATCTTATAAATTTCTTAAAAAGAAGTAGTTTAGATTGTTCAAAATATCTAGTCTTGCCCAGTGACACACATACTATCTTAGAAGTTAGAGAAGGTAAAGACCTTGTAGGTCATTTAATTTAGTCTCCCTGCCAATAAGAAATTGTTCACTGCAGTGTGTTTTCATAGATTTTAATGCCAGAAGGGACCATTATGATCATTTAGTCTGACCTCCTGCATAATGCAGATCAAACAGCTTCATCCAGTCTTTGCATCACACCCTGACTTCTGTTTGAGCATTGGTTTATCTTTCTGATGACACCTAGCCCTGACTTTAAAAACAGCAAGTGATGAAGAATCCAGCACATGATTTTGTCCAGTTTGTAGGCAGGGGTGGCTCCAGGCATCAGCATTCCAATCTGGTGCTTGGAGCGGCATTCTGCAAGGGGCGGCAGTCCTTGTTATTTTGTCCCCAAGTAGCGTGCTGAATTGCTGCGGCGGGGGCAGTCTGTGTGCCCTTAGGGCGGCTCACGTGTTTCCACAGTGGCGGCAATTCGGCGGCAGCTTCTATGTTTAGCTGTTCTGGGCGGCTTCAGCTAAACATAGAAGCTGCCGCCGAATTGCCACTGCCGCGGAAACACGCCTGCCACCCTAAGGGCACATGGACTCTGCCGTCTGTGGTGGCAATTCGACGCGCTGCCTGGGGTGGCGAAAACTGTAGAACCGGCCCTGTTTATAGGTGCTCCAATTAACAGAATTTTCATCACTTCCATAAAGTGATTATTCCACAGCCTGAGAGGTCTCACAGTTGAGAAGTTTTTGTTTTACATTCAGCCTAAACGTCCCCTTTTTATTTTTGTTCTTTTACAACTACTTCTATCTGCAGGCTTAGGATAGGATCTGTCTCTTTTTTTTTTCTCCTGCTGATGATAGCTCATCCCAATTGATTGGCCTGTTACAGTTGATATGGCTACTTCCACTTTTTCGTGTTCTCTGTATGTATAAATATCTTCTTGCTGTATGTTCCAGTCTGTGCATCTGATGAAGTGGGCTGTAGCCCACGAAAGCTTATGCTCAAATAAATTTGTTAGTCTCTAAGGTGCCACAAATACTCCTGTTCTTTTTGCCATCTGTCTGTCTGTCCATCTGTTATATTTATCAGGTGCCTATCTCCTTCATCTCTAAGTATTTCTAAGCTCTCACCTGTCCTCAAATTGACAGCAGCCCAAGTTGTGGTTCATGCCAGGTAAAAGAGTTGGTAAGTAGAATGCACTACCATGCTGTATTTTTATGGAGCAGTTGGGAGAAAGCTAGATTTGCCTAGTAAGGAAAGCATCAGCAGACTCAGCCCACTGAACAGAACAGTGCTACTCATGTAATTCCTTTTTTTCCAGCCTTAAATCTGTAACAACCACTCTGGCTGGATTATTTATAGTTTTGCTTCCACATGCAGCACGTCAGAATTGCATACCTCTGATGATTTAATAGATGTTTTAGGGAGGTTGGCACAGTACTTTTCAGAAGAAGAAATGCATTCAGTCAAGCTGGGCCTCAGTGGAATTGGTGTGTAACAAAGGAACAAAACCATTTGGCTTGAAACCCGTTTGGCTGGAGAAATGACGGTTCAGCTCTACGATGTGGCAGCACAATCTCTACTACCCCTTTCTTTGATGAGATGTTTAAGGCAGGTGGAGAAACTGAATGGAGTAATGTGGCTGGATTTAATAAAGGGACTGGATAACATCATAAATAATGAGCAAGCAATACAATTAGTAATTATCCAATCTAAGATAAGGATAGTTAGATCCCATCCACTAATTTATAAAGTGGTCTCTGTAGGGATCAGGAAGGAATCCCCACTTACAACCAGCTACACCATTGCACTGTTGCCTAGGTGCATGCTGGGGATTTTTGCTTGCCTCTGAAGCCTCAGTGACTGGCCATTGCCAGTTGCAGAATACACCAGGACTTTCTTGTACTTGGTAGTCTGATTAGATGCCTATATTCCTTTGGGTGAGCACATTTGGGGGGTGGGGGTTGAGAAGAGGATAACCCACTTATACTGGCATAGTACAAGAGCTGGAGGCGCCAAGCCTCAGCAGAAACTTGAATTTGAATGAGCTAACAATGGAAATGATGTGGAAATTATTTACCTCTCATACTGGTTGCTCTAAATTGAAATCCAACAAGAGGCTAAAATGGTCAATGTGAAATTTAGAAAGAGGTGCCCACCAAGCTAGTCTCACTTCTTTTGTTGGTCTTTGGAAAACACTTGAGTATGATTTTTGGTCTTGCTCTGCGTTCCGGCTGCCTTCTCTCACTCTCGCTTGCTCTAATGCTTCTGAAAGTGTAATTTGATATTTGTAGAAATGCCACTTGGTGGAGAGTTGCTTCAGATGGATGAATGATAATAGTAACACTTTGCCTTAAATAGCATCTTCTATCTGTAGATCTGAAAGTGCCTTGCAGACACTGTAAGCCCCCAAGAGGTATTAATAACTATTAATAACAGTACTTTAGAGAGAAATAAAATGTGCCACATAGCAGTTAGTTGATGTGTACGGGGTCTCATAGTAAGTCAGTGACCAGGGTGGCAATAGAACAGAGGAGACCTTGCTTCCATTCTCTTGCTCCAGTTACTACACCATGGTTTTCAGGTCTTTTTAATTTTGTGATCCACTCTCCTCTCATGAGCTATCTGTCCTTCCAACCCTCCATACCTCACTGCTTGGTTCTCAAAATATTTAATTTTGTGGACCACAAGGAAGGGCTTCATGGGCTACAATTTGAGAAACACCAAACTGGGCTCGACTCGCTAGGCATTGTAATGACTAGAAATTATTCATCACTCTAATACTTCTTTCTTGGTTTTTCAGAAATGAGAGGAGAGTCTCTCTTACCTGCTCACTAGTGGGAAGCACTTGTCTCAGTTGATCTTGGAGATTGTGAGGCTCAAGGCAGATCTCCAGGTAAAGAACATCTTTTGAACTTACCATGACTGGCTCACATCCAGACTCAATATATCTCGTAACTCACACACTTCTTGACAGGCTGTGGATCAAGCTTTGGGACTCAGAGATCTCCTTTAAACAAGAAGAAAAGGAATTGCCTTATGTATCAGAAAAAAATGGATATCTAGTGCTATTTATGCTTCTCTTCATTCTCATGCAGAAGAGAAAGTGCTTTACTCAGCTCTGAGCATTTTCTCTCTTATTTTGCTCAGCTTGCAATTGTGGTTATATCCTCAATAGGAAGTAAATGGACTTGGACTCAAAGCCATCAATTCTGCTACGTTGAGTGAAAAGACCACATCCAAATGAATGGATAACAACTTTGCCAAATGTGAATGGGATTCTGTATCTTTAAGGGTTTTCTCCTCCCACCAGTAGTTGCCAGTACAACATCCTCTCTTAATTAACGGGCTTGTTGATAAAAGGTGCTTTCTTTCCTCTCGAGGAAAAAAAACCCATTGCTTTCTGCTGTTAGAGCCCTGGAATTCACATTTGTTTCTATACACTGGCTTTATTTTACTTGACAGTTAACTGGTATATAAGACACCATTTTGAAATATTAAGTGCCACATATAGAGGACTTTCCAAACGGGTGTTAAAAGTTGAACAATTTTCAAGCTTGATATTCTCTGAGTGTTGTAATGTCTGGAAATCAATCTCTGGGTCTCCTAAACCTCCCTCTGAAGTGGTGGATTTTTGATAATTGGTTTATCCCATAACACAAGAATAAGGAAGCAGTACATGAAATTAAGAGGCTAGAAAAGATTTAAAATGGATAAAGGCAAATAAGGTTTTTAATTCCATTTACTATCTAGCTCTGGAACACACTGCTACAGGATGGTAAGTCCCCCTCCTCCCCACCCAAAAAAGTGTTACAGTAGGGCTACATTGACATTAGGAAATAGAGAAGCAATGGATGCCAGACCCTGAATCATGCTTCAGGACAAAACCTGATCCCCAGCTGGGGTCAATCAGAAATTCCTTATGGCAAAGCATTGTACAATTAACTGGCTGGTGAGAGCTGAACCATTGATATTAGTTTAAGATGGGATTTCAGACTAAATGGGCCATTGATCTGCCCCAGGGTTTCTCTACTGTTCTTATTTTTGTTCTAAAAACCAAACTCAGAACAAGAAAATGATTGATTTTGGCCAGAACACATTCCAGCACCTTGGAAGCCAGCCATCAAGGGACAGGTGCTCCCCTCTGCTGCATTATGCCACAGGGAACAAAGGAGAGGAACTTGCACTAGGAAGGGAGTGGGAAAGGGGGGAGTATGAAACCAGAGAAGCCCCTCTGTGTGAACCTTATGTGATTGGGGCACCGTGGGAGATTGGTTCTCCTCTCAGTCACTTCTAGGATACCAGTTGCATCTTCCCCAACTTCCTGACTGGCTGCCAGTGAACTGAAATGTGTCCTGGCCAGAAATGGCCAATTTAAACATGTGGATAGTTCCATTGACTTCTCCCATGGGACTTCTTGCCTGCTTAAAGTCAAGCGCATGCATAAGAGCTCTGCTGGATCAGAGCCAGAGTGCCAAGGACCTTTCAGGACTGAATCCTAAAATTCCCATGCAAAATACCTGCTGGTGACCAGCATTAACAACCTCACTGTGGCATTGAGGAGGAGGAGAAACTGTGGTTGGAGATCACAAGGCAGGTGACTCATACGTACAGCGGGAAGGGTACTGGAAAGCTCACAGGGCTCTGTGGACTGGCAGAGCTGAGACCTGACATTCCTATGGATCACTGGCTGAGGAGGATCCCCCTCCTTTCTCATTCCACCCGTGATAAGTCAGGCCCATATCGTCAAAGATATTTAGGTGTCTAAGTCTTATTGATTCAATGGGAATTAGGCACCTAAATATTTTGGAGGATCTGGACGTTGGTAATGCTGCCATTATGCGGGTAATGGCTATAAATTCTGATCTAGTCTGTCTCAGTAGGACCATGAGGACACTTTACAGCCATTCTAACCTTTCAGAAACATGCGCAAAAATGTCACCCTTTAAGGGATGATGGTGCCAGTCACACTTTTGCGACAACACAATTAATTAGCTGCTTCAAGCCTGAGGGGCCGGACTAAGCCGGACTCAGCATCCTACAGACCTTGGCTCTGGGCCTCCCACAGAAGCCTACAGACTCCTTGTTGTTCCATATCCAGACTAATCTCCCTCAGTCCTCTTATAAATCCCGTGTGAACACACAGCCCCGTATGGGAATCAGCTTGGGGGTTGAGTGCTTTATACCAGAGTCAGAAAGACTCAAACAGGCAACCCAGCAAGGGCTGGGAACAGGACCCAGAAGACAGGCTAAAAAAGGGCCCTGAAGAGCAAAGGAATCTTTTCTTTGTTTAAAGAACAGGAGCACTTGTGGCACCTTATAGACTAACACATTTATTTGAGCATAAGCTATTGAGGACTACAGCCCACTTCACTGGTATGTGTTTGGGACTCTTTAGCCACACTTTTGGTAATCTGGAAGAGGGTAAGATTTTTTTTTAAATCACTTAACTGCAGAGGGCTAAGCAACATCTCCAGCACAGACCAATGTGTGGAGAAATGTGGAGACACAACTTGTGAAGGGAAACTGAGGCAGGAAGTACAGCCAGTGTCAGGCTTGGCCACCAGGAGGTGCTACAGGGCAGCCATAACCCAAGACTAAAGGGAAAGTAAATTAGAGGGAAGCAATGGAATTATGATTAATGGTGGCGGTTGTGAAATTGAGTAAATGGAAACATTCAGCCCAATTTTCTCTGCCACCAGGGAAGTTGAAGCCTGTACCTTTCCTTTATAGACTCCAGAGTGCTGAACTGACTACTAAAGATAGAACTCTGTCATTCTAGTTAGGTGGAAAAACAAAAGGAAATCTCTGCTTGGGGAGTGCATTAGAAATGTATTCACAAGACAAACATTTTAGGATCAGATAGAAAAATACCATTACTGAATCCTTTGGATTGTATAGTTAAACAAATGGCAGAAAGTGTGTGTTTCTAATTGGCTAGTTAGTTCCATTCTGCAGCTTGAGGTCTTCAAACCACAATCTGAAGACCTCATTAACTTGGACATAGGTTAGGGGTTTGTTATAGAAGTGGATGGGTAGGGTTCTGTGGCCTGCTTTGTGCAGGAGGTCAGACTAGGTGATCATATTGGTTCCTTCTGACCTATGAGTCTATGAGGAGAATCGACAAAGTAAATTTTATTGTATGGAATGCTGTTTCTCAACTAAATTGCCCTGTTAGCTGATGGAAGGTAGCTATGTCTCCGCCTCTAAAAGAACCTGAAGTAGGTTAGCTGTGCTCATCTTGATTGTTGTGTGTCTCTTTTTTGTGTGTTTGTGTGCGTGTGTGTGTGTGTGTGCGTTTGAGAAATATGCTTTCCTATTGTTATCTGTGGCGGTGGACTGTCTTTGTGTAGAGTGAACTTTGGTAGGTACTTACTTCTAAAATTGCCTGTGAAATCATCTTGTATCCTGTTTGGAGAAGAGAAGAAAATGCTGTGGAAATGAAAAATGAATTTGTGTAAAAAGTTATCTTCCCTAGAAGAGACTACGGAAATAGTGTTTCACTGCAGGGTTTATTACTTTTTCCCTAAGATATATAGATGCATGTTATCAGTTTAACGCAGCTATCGTGCTCATAGCACAATTCCAGAGTTTCAGAAAGTATTTAGCAGAGCTTCTCAGAAGACCGAGAATTACACAACTTTAATGCTTAAGCAACTCAACTTGGGCTTTGTATTTTTATCTCATGGCTTTGCAAGTGCTTCTGTATAATTTATTTTACTAACTCCAATCTTCTGTACACAAAAGTATAACTAATACAAGTAAATACTTTTTTAAATACAATTTTCTCTCCAGTGAAATACCGAAGTATTCTAAATGCAAATGCCAAAGTGAAGAAATAAGAAACATCTCATCAGGTGTATTAAGCATCTGCACTAGCCACGTATTGTATAGGTAAGTACGTGTTTAAGAAAGGAATAGCATTTCTTCTGCTGGGAGGCAAATACTTTTTTTTTTCCTTCAGTCAAGAGATTGCCTGCGTTGAAAGATAAGTTTGAAAAGTCTCTAAGAGATATAATAGGGAATCACAGGATTTAAAACTTCAGTATGATCTCACATCCTGCCAAGATTACATAAAACATCATTGCTCTTCTACTTTCTGAATGAAAAGGATAAAGAAACAACCCCTTTCCTTTCCCCTGTCCTTGAGATTAGCATCTCCTCATTACATTTAATGAATGTTGTCTTCCTGGTTGTAATAGTTTCCATAACTTTGAGAGAGCGAGAGAGAGAGCGATATAGACCAAGAAGCTGAAGGAGACAATATAATTACAAGAATTACCATTATCAAAATATAGCTAGCAAGGTGCACAGAATCTCCCCATGATGTCCAGAGGGTAGGACAGCAGTTACATATGGACGTAGGAGTTACATATATAGAATATAACCTGTTGTTGGAAGTGGTGGTGATGGGTTAGGGTGGAAAGATGCTCTCCTGCTCCTTCACTTCAGCGGTTATAAAACTGCCTCTGTTAAAATCCATAAATCCATTCCTTACATTTTTATTTGAATGCAGTGAATCGTAAACGTTGACTTCCAAAAACATCAGAGGTAAATTGAACATCTCATTTGTAACTGTGTGGAAAAACATTACTGTTTAAATATGCAAATTGATAAACATGAAAACATTCTTTTTATATATACCTTGAAATTGCTAATCTGCTGCTGCTGAGAAGTACAGATGATTAAAGCACTAATATTTATCTATATTTAGTAGCACAGTTCTTGTGGGTATTCTACCACTTGGCTGAGGGCAAATTGTGAAGCAATGGAAATATGAATTACAGTAAACAAAGCCAATCAAAATGCAGTATTCGCCTGCTTTCCAACCATAATGTAATTACACTCCTGGATCAGTTGAAGGAGACTGCCTGAAGATATATGTTGTAAAAATAAAATCATTAAGTATGCCTTACAGGGCCATGACAATATGACTTACTCCTCAGCATTAACAGGAGGTGGAACAGCTATTAGTGCAAAATGGCTCAGTAAAATGTGAAACAACAAATGCTCATTTTAAGCATTGACCTTCGCAGAGCTCATCATTTCTGCCTGGCAGGGGAGTTACCATTGCCTTCTTGGAGCCTGATCTGTAAATTATTCTGCATATGTAAGATCTGCAGTTAGGTGGTATCTGTAAAATAACAAGTAATTGTGATGGACATTGTTAAATAAAACTGCCACACAATTGGTAATGATTATTATAATGTCTGCACGCCTCATAATGGATAGATCAATTATGTACTCCCCTTGTCTCCAGGTTAAATAATGAAAAATAAATTCAGGCTAATCAACTCAAACAGCCCATCCCTTAAAGAAAAATCCTATAGAATTTAATAGAGAAGGATAGTGTTTCTGTAGGTTTTTTTTTTAAATTAAACCAACCTATAGAAATCTAGAACAGGGATAGAATTATCATTGAAATTCTATGACTGGTTAAAGGATCTCAAAATAATTTCTTTAGTTTCCTAATAATTCCCTTCTTTTTGAATTCTATAGGACTTTCCCATAAGGGATGGGCTAAATGTTTGATCACTGAGAGACATTCATGGACAGAGGACAGTTCTCATGAGATGGACTCCACCTGAGTAGGGAGGGAAATAGACTTCTGGGATGGAGGTTGGCACAACTCATTAAAAGAACTTTAAACTCGGAACTCAGGGGAGAGCTCATGTAATCTCCATGCCTGATTTTAACACTGAGAGGGAGAAAGTCAAGTAAAAAAGGATACAACAATGAAGAAAGGAATAGCAGTGAGTAGGAGAATGGACATTAAGAGAAAAGAGAGTGCGGATACCAGTCAAGCGATACTGGCAGTTGAATGACTATACCCAATTGGGCAAGGAATATGGGCGAAGTGAAGCAGCAACAGTTAAGATATTTGTACACCAATGCAAGGAGCCTGGGTAGCAAATGGAGGAACTAGAACTACTGGTGCAGGAAGTGAAACAAAAACATGGTAGAATGGTAGTCATGACTGGAGTAAAGGTATTGAAGGGTATGTGCTGTTCAGGAAAGACCGAAATAAAGGCAAAGGTGGTGGAGTACCATTGTGTATTGAGGAGATAGACTGTAAAGAAATTAGAAGTGATGGAATGGATAAGACAGTCTGTCTGGGCCAAAATCACTTTGGGGAAGAAAGCTACTAGAGGTTCCCCTGATCTAGTGCTGGAGTGTGTTACAGACCACTAGGATCTGATTTGGGTATGGATTGAGACCTCTTTAATGTTTTTAATGCAATAAATACTACTGGAAATTGTGTGATTATGGGAGACTAACTTCCCAGATATAGATTGGAGGACAAGTGCTACTAATAATTGCAGGGCCCAGATTTTCCTGTATGTGATAGTTGACAGATTTCTTCACCAAATATTTGCTGAAGCAACAAGAGGTGATGTCATTTTAGATTTGGTATTGGTGAGTAGTGAGGACCTCATAGACGAACTGGCTGTAGGGGACAACCTTGGTTCAAGTGATCATGAGTTTAAATTAAATGGAGTGATAAATAAAAATAGATCTGCAATAAGGGCACTGGATTTCAAAAGAGCTAACTTTAAAAAAATAAGAGAATTAGTTAGGAAAGTGGACTGGACTGAAGAACTCAAGGACCTGAATGTAGAGGAGCTTGGGAATTACTTTAAGTCAAAATTGCAGAAGCTATCTCAATGCTGTATCCCAAGCAAGGGGAAAAAATTTGAACGGTTGCAGATCAAGATGGATGAGAAAGCAGAAAGCTGTAAGGAATGGAAAATGGGAGGGATCAGCAAGGAAAGCTTTCTCAGAGGTCAGAAAATGTAGGGATAAGGTGCCAAGAGCCAAGCAGAATTGCACCTTGCAAAGGGAATTAAAACCCATAGTAAAAGGTTCTATAGCCATACAAAGAAAAAGAAAACAAGGAAAGGAGAAGTGGGACTTCTAAGCACTGACGATGGGATAGAGATTAAAGATTATCTAGGTACGGCCCAACACCTAAACAAATACTTTGCCTCAGTTTTTAATGAGGCTAATGAAGATCTTAGGGGTAGTGGCAGGGTGGCTAATGGCAAGAGGATACAGAAATAGAAATTACCACATCCAAAGTGGAAGTCAAACTCAAACAGTTTAATGGGACTAAATCAAGGGCCTCGGATACTCTCCACCCAAGAATATTAAAGGAACTGGCACATGAAATTGCAAGCCCAGTAGCAAAATTTTTTAATGAATCTGTAAACTCTGGGGTCATACCCATGTGACTGGAGAATTGCTAATATAATTCCTATTTTTAAGAAAGAGAAACAAAGTGATCCAGAAAACTACAGCCCTGTTAGTTTGACCTCAATTGTATACAATGTCTTGGAACAAATTTTGAAAGAGAAAGTTTTTAAGGACATAGAGGTGAACAGTAATTGGTATAACATACAACATGGTTTTACAAAGGGTTGATCATGCCAGACCACCCTGATCTCCTTCTTTGAAAAGATAATGGATTTTTTAGACAAAGGAAATGCAGTAGATCTGATCTAGCTGGATTTCAGTAAGGCATTTGATACAGTTCCACATGGATGAATATTAGAACTATTATTTTCCTGGTTCTCAAGTTCAAGTCTGAAAAATTGGGTCCTAGTATAAAGGCAAAGGGCTCCATTAGTATCCCTGAAACCATTCAGTTCCCAGGGTAGTTTTGTCATGTGGATATAAATGGAACCATATGTTTTCATTGATATCTGTCCCATCTTAAACCTTTGTATCTATAGGGAATAAAACTCCATGTCTTGCCCAGTTTACCAATGTGTCAACAAGTTCCCTAAATGAGTTAGTGATCAATATTCCTTAGGACCCCTTTTCCCTGGATTCCTGAAAGACTATCTCGTATTGAGAAGCATAATCTCCAGGCTCTTATTATTATTTACTAGGTTGTTGCAACTCCATGTCAAATCAGTTATGCAAAACACAGATAAACAGATTATTGCCCTGTTCTGAGCAATTAGCACAAAGTTGTCCATCTTAAATTTCTTTGGCGGCAACAGGAATATGTAGAGTCCTGTATTAATGGGTGTGTTGTAGCTGATATATACAGAGACAATGTGAATTAGTTCATCTTCTTATCACTCATAATTTCAACTCTTGCCTAAATTCTAAGGTAGCTTCTTCACCTTGTCTTCTGTAGTATGGTGGAGAATAACTAGCTACCTTGAAAAGGAATTCTAACCTATTGAATTTACTAACTTCTTGATTTCTAAAGATGTGAAAACATCACTGGTTTCTTTGAAAGATGCAATGGCTGTCAGTAAAGTGTGCTAACAGGCATCTTCGTGTTGACATTTTGCCAGCTCACTGTTTCACCAAGGATTCAAAATGCAGCATTAATTTTTCTGTTACGGAAAGAACATGTCCTTTTCCCCCCTCACCCATCCCCGTCTCAGCTGCCTTTGCAGAAAGCTATGTGTAGTCTAAGTGTTGAATGTGTTATCAAAATGTTTGGAGTCCAAGCTCATCTAGAAATTCCAATGGTATCAAAGAAAATGTTTCTTTATCCATTTATATTAAAGGTAGAGGAAGAAATGTCTAGGTTACAATTAAAACTATACTTTTCATGGGAATTTAATTGTAGGCTGAAATTAATTTTTACTTTTCAAGTTCTCCTGGAGGTTTCAGCTGGGGTGCTTATTATTGGCAATTGATTTGGTGTTTTTTCTGAGATGTGGACACTTTCTGTTGGGAATTGGGTTGCGAGCACCAACCTCACTTCCTAGTTTATGCTCGTCAGGTGGTAACAACTTTTGGGCAGTATTGACTTTGGGCCCTATTGTAGCCTGGTCCTTTAAGGAATCCCAGTTGGTACTCAACTAATGAGGAGTGTACTAAGGTTCTAGTCCCAGAATCAGACACAACAGAGTCAAAATTGACAAGTTCAATATCTTATAGGGAACCCCAGGATGTATGGCAAGGGCGCTTACATGGAGAGTAAAACAGAACCTTAACCACCTTTATTAATACAATTAATAGAGATAGAAAAGCTCCAGACTACATAAACGAATTGCAATAATAGCATATTAGTGAAATCTTAACAGTTATTCCTTGTATAGCATATGCTTACAGACTTATATACTCACACCCCTTTCTTGAAGACCTGGTGGTAAGAGACAAAGAGACAAAAGACCAGCCCTGTCTCGCATGCCAAATGGATGTGCATATTAATTCCTATTGACTCATTACCATATTCCTAAAGCAAGTTTGTGGTTAGACATCTACCAATGATCCTATCTTAAAATATCCAAGCTTAGTGCCAGTTCAGTATTCCTACGATTGCTTTGTCTCATTTTATGCCAACTTTTCTCTTAAGCAAGCTATTCCCAGTCCCCCAAATCTAGGACTGGGCCACTTTATCAATGCTAAAGGTCATAGTTCTATGCTTCACTTATGGTAATTTGCTTAATCCAGTTTTATAGGATGTAGGCTTGTAGGTTCCTTGCATTACTGCTAAGTAAAATAAGGTTAAGCTGGCCCTAAGGGCTACAGTATTAAAATAAACAGTCTGAAGGTAAAAAGCCTCCTCTAACCACTCACTTGTCTGAGCTATCCACTACCTGTGAAAGTTCTTAATTGGTTAGCCAAATTGGAAGATTGCTATTGAAAGTTTCTTTAGAAGAATTTCATATGTAGTATCTTTAGTAGTATCCTTGGGCTTCTTCCTCAGTGACTTAGCTGAGACCAGAAAGGGGCTGTAGGGGAAGCAGTCTTCCATGGCTCCCTGGGAGAAGAGAAATTTGTATGGGCCTAGAGAGTCTGGGAAGAAATCAAAGAGGATAAGTAGTTTACAGTTACTCCCTGGGAGGAGGGAATTTAAGCTGGTGAAACTGGGGGAGGGGGCAGTAGGAAGGAGTCCAGGGAGATAGCTGCAGGGGTCTGGGAACAAGCAAACCATAGTTGGTGAACATAGGGTTCCTAGGCTGGACCCCAGAGTAGCGGGTGTCCCCAGGTTCTCCTACCAGCCACTGGGAAAGAGGCCCAGGACCTTGCCTTGGATTGGAAAACTCTCTGGAATGGTATGCGGGCACCTTGTCCAGTGCCATTTGATATCCCAGAAGAGGAGGAATATAATGATCGTAGTTCAGCCTCCTGGCCAGAAGAGGAAGCACCCCAAAGAGGGGGAGGAGCTCAGTACAAGGAAAAGGGCATCAGACCTGAATGGAACTAGCCAGACGTGACCACAGGAAAGTGCCCAGCAGTGAGTAATCCCCATTTAGCTCAGAATGTTTGTTTGTGTTTCACTTCCTACAGCTTTGCAGTCTATCTGGACAAGCACCAGTCCATTTCATGATCTTACTTTGGTTACATTTTTACTGAAGTAATATGTAGACTAAAGATATTCACCTTCGACCAGTCATCTTTTCAGATAATTTGCTTTTAAGGATTGCATTGAATCTTACATAAAAAATCAGTTATGGGAGAGGGCTGGAAGCTAAACATTGAACCACTTCAATGCAATACAGCACAAATGTAGACAATAAGAAAGAACAAAGTGTTTAAAAAAAGTTAACTCCATGTGTGAATAATGGGAGAAACGAAAGACCAGCCTTTTCAGAACTATTCACTGATCAATTGGGCCGCAGTCTTAGGGTGATCAATTACAGACAATATCTATGCCCGACTTTCAGAGTGGTTGGGGTCCGCAGCTCCTGATGGTGAAGTGTCATCACAAGTTCTCCCACAACCTACCTGGCTGATTTCTTGTAGGCATCCTAGTGTAAGTTGGTGTTGAGGCGAGGACAGTAGCCTTCCATATTTAGTTCAGTAAGGGTGTTCTGTGGACATAGGGCAGCATAGAAAAAAACGGGATGTTTGTGAGGTATGTACACAAATAGATAGTCAAGACTGGCATCGTTGGTGGTGTAAAGAGGGATGGCAGTGACTATTCCTGTGAGTTGAGTGAGGGTGGTTGGATTAGGCCAAGCACATGACAGATGCTACTCATGTTGCTTAATGTGCCACTGAAAGACATTGATACCATGACAACAGACACAACAGAAAAACTGAATAGAACATAAGAGCTTGTAAAGCACCTTGAGGTCCTTTGAGGTGACAAGAGTTCTTGCAATGTAAATACTTTTGCCCATATTTTCTTTCACTGTATACTAATAAGATGATACTTAAGACACATGGCCAAATCAGTCAGTCTTCCCATATGTAGTGCAAGGAAATATACAGCTGATCAGGTGGACGGCTGCTAAATAAGTGTAGATACTGGTAGTCTTGAATATTTTTGTTTTGTTCCTGAGCTCAAGGTGTAATGAGGGAGGAAATGACTATGCGACTTTAGGATCCACTTCCCAGAAAAGGAATAATCAAAGTAAACTTTTTCTGCTAGCTGCTCAAATAGTTTGGAGGTATTCAACTATTCAAAAGTCTGTCTTTTTGATACGACAACTTATGTGAACAATAGGCTAATGTCATGTAATGAATCTGCTGCACAGTGCAGTTTTCTATAGTACGAACCTAGGGAAGGGGAAAATCCTTCTAGCATGTTGCATGTGTTAAATTTCATCTTGTTGGGCAGTCTTCTCTCTTACACATCTGATTTTTTCCCCTTCTATGGATAGCACTTTGCATGCCTCCTTATCTTGCACTACAAAGGGCGTGATCCAGAACTCACTGGAGTCGATGGAAAGATGCCTAATTTTGGTAAGGGGCATTGTCTTTATTAAAATGACCATTCTAATGGTACTGGTTCTCTTTGCTTCTTAAAACTAACAGTTCCATGAGAGAGAAAAGCAGAAAGTCTGCAGCTGGTGGGAGCTAAGCAGTACTTCAATTAGGTCCCAAAGTACTGAATTGAAACTTATCTGTTCTAAATCCACTGAGGTCTCTTTACTCACACCAGAGATGAATTTGCCCCTTATGTTTTTCTGCCATTATTTCTGCCCACACGGAGCCATCCTCATTTTCCTTCCACCCTCCAATATCTCTGCTTTTATTGATCCTCCCTTGCTCTCCTCCTCCACAACTTCTCCTCCTCATGGCCACTAACTTTCAGTTACCAAATTGCTCCATTCATCAATGTCACCTTCTCCTTCTGTTGTAAAATCCTTTAACTTATCTGTTGCTTCAGATAAATGGTTTTAATTTAATATTTTAAATGTTTTCTTCGTTTTTGGTTTCTTCTCAGACATTTTTGTTATCCATCTCCTTTAGCCTCTTTTATGAATACAAAGATATAAATATCGATGATCTTAGTTTTCGTTAAACTTTTTGAAGTTTAACAAAAAAGTAGACTTTTATCTCTAGAGCTGAGTAGAATATTTGCACTTAAAGTGAAGAGAGCTGAGTGAGGGGAGAGGTCAAACAGTTGTTGAGGGGAAAAATATTTTACCAATTCTAAGAAAAATAGACTATCTGGCAAAATTTGCCTCTTGGTTGTTTAGAGTAGCAGAAAAAAATCTTTCACTGGAAAAAGGCAGAAAAAGCAGGGATGAAGTATGTTCTATTTCCACACACTAAGAGCAAAATCTAAACTTTCAGTCTAACATGAATATTAAACAAAAATAACAAAGTACAAAAGTAGAGTCTCCATGAGAGAGCACAGTGTATGTATCTACTTTGCAACAGGCTGAAGCAACTCTTAGAACAAAATGGTTGTCACCATCTTTACACACAGACAAACCTAACGGTGAATTTTAGAAGGAAAAAGTGAAGTGGTGATGTCGAATTATATGCCCCAGGAGTGGTTTGAAGTTATTTTTGTTTTCTTAAATTGAGGGAAGAGAGAGAATGCCAGATCCTAAGCTGACTTAGACGGAGATACTCAGTTGTATACTGTACTGAAATCTTCAACCCTACACCTGTAGGAAAAATATCGTATACAGTCCTTGACTTCATGACGTTCGACTTATGATGAACGGCACTTACGACATTTCTGAATTGACACCCTGATTCGACTTATGACAATTGGTTTTGACTTTACGATGCTCGGTCCTGCAATGGAGTGGAGTGTGGTTCCAGGTTACGATGTTTCGACTTATGATGCAATTTTCAGGAACCAATTGTGTCTTAAGTCCGAGGGCTACCTGTATAGAAAAATGGGAAATGATTCAGGAGAAGAGTCCTTGTAGTGAGCTAACAGACTTGGGAACACAGAGTACCCCAACTTTGGCTGAAATGAGAGAGTTTCAACCATCAAAGGAAGTGTAAATAGGATAGATGATAGTTTAATTACTGTTCTCCATTGTACTAAATACATTTTTGGTAGGTTTCCATAGCATGCAGTGTGAAAATCAGGACACAAACTACCTGTTTGTAAAGTCCCATCCTTGAAGTAATGGTTGAGGAGAAAGCAGCTGCCCTTATGCTATCTTCCTCTCACGCCCATATTCACAGGAAGTTATTTCTTCCCACTGTCAACAATGGTCACTGTTTTCAGGTGCCAAAAAAGTTTCCCGAAGGAAGGAGCCAGAGACTGATGGTTGGACTAAGCCTGAGGCAATGAATATCCCTGGGTATGTCTGAGTGGGCTTCTCTGTGTGCTCATGGTTATCATTACTATTTGAGATGGGGTAACCTCCATATCGTCACAATTGCATACTGCTGCTTCTCATCTTTGCCTGCAAGGCTCTATATAATACTGCCCCTCCCTATTTCCCTGTCAAGCTTTCCATTGTCCCCCCTCATCCTCCTGCCCTCCACTAATATTCCCAGCTGTTATATTCTTGGAGGCAACAGTTTTAGGAAGAAATCACTGGAGACACAGAGAGCTGTAAACTTTGAAACAGCCATTTATTGCCGCACACAAAACTAACCAACAGCCAGCCAAAACTGGCTGGACTATCCCCTAATAATCTAACTCAGTTGTCATAGCAACACAAGATTCTATTATCACGACAATCAAATACACAACACCAGCCTCATCTGCCTCTTTGCCAGATTCTCACAGTCACCTCCAGGCTTCCTTCCATGCTGCCCCCTATGCCTGGTACAAGGTCTTTGAGCTCATCTGCAAGGTCTCTATCCCATCCTCGTTTCAGTTTTTCTGAAAAAAACCCTTAGCCTACATTGAATTGAGTTGACTTGTATGTAAGTTCTCTGTTTCTTTCCCTTTGCGTCTTTATATTTGCCTGTCCTTAAGTGGTGAACTCCTTGGAACAGGGACCATCTCTCTTCAGTGTTTGGAAATTATCTATCATGTAGTGGGTGCTACTACAAATAAATAAAAAATAATTCTGTATTTCTCTGCTACTCCCTTTGTGTACACAGGGTGTTTGGCATGCAACTGCCCAAAGTCTCATTTTTTAATCCAAAACAGCAATTAAAGTATTTTACATATATATTGAGAATTTTGGTGAAGATATTCGGGTGAGCTCTGGATGTTGAAACGTCGTAGGGAAGTCAGTTGTAAGGCTGTTAGGAAGATTGCTAGAAGATGTTCTGCAGAATGCTTTTAAAAATACATTGTTGGCAAAGTAAAACAATATGGAGTGTTTCAGCCAAAAGCTTATATTTAATAAATGGCTTTGATGCAATTTCCTGAGTGGGCGGGGTGGGAGAGGAGCGAGAACCGTTTTTGTTATGACATTGTGAGAAATGTTGTGGGTTTTTTGCTGCTACAAAAAGTCATTTTTTACATACACTCTTTAATGGTTGTATTTCCCTCAAGGGACCCAAAGGAGAATCTTTAATTTACTGCCTTTATAACCATGGGCAGTATAGGGATTTTAGCCTTGCATTTTTGTTACTGTGGCCTTATTAAATATAAATATAATGTTGCCACATAAGGCAAAACAACTCTATTGACCAAATGTGTTACTTTACATAATTATGCATTTTAGAACAATGTTTAATTAATGAAGTTATCTTAGATTCAGGCTGTACTGTAAGATGTAGGAATGCTGGTACGTCTGTTGAAATTGGCTTTTCAATAGAGGGACTGTAAAGTGTCTCTGGGAAAAATTATATTGGTAGGAAATTCTTTAATTAAAATTAAAAAAATGAAATGTTCCTCTTCATTCAGTCTAAGTAGGAAACTCTTCTTAAACTAAGTGAATCTTTTTTTATAAACAGCCTCCCTTCCCACAAAAAACCCCAACTTTTTTTAGTTCATATTTTCTCCTGGGTGCTATAATTTATTTTAAAAGCCAAATCTGTCACTAAAATGACTTAAAGGCTAGCTAACGTTTTACAGAAATGTTTTTCATTTGTTGGAGAAGTACTCATGACCCTTCTCCCAGTATAATAGGAAGGAAGGAAGACTATATCTAAGGACTGACTAGAAAGACAGACGCACATCAAAATCTGTGAAATTTTATTTACTGCTTTAAATTAACCCCCATGCTAAGGGTTAGGGAAGGAGGAAACGGACTCTAGTAATTCTTTATTTTAAATAATTTGTAGGCTTTATTTTTTTGATCCCCACTAATCGTAATATTTCTTTGAAAGCTGAAAATTAGAGGCTAAAATCTTGCTGAAAGCCACAAACACACACAGTAATAAAGTATCAGAAGGGTAGCCGTGTTAGTCTGGAGCTGTGAAAAGCAACAAGGAGTCCTGTGGCACCTTATAGACTAACAGACGTATTGGAGCATAAGTTTTCATGGGTGAATACTTATTTCATCAGATGCATGTGATGAAGTGGGTATTCACCCACGAAAGCTCATGCTCCAATATGTCAGTCTATAAAGTGCCACAGAACTCTTTGTCGCTTTTTACAGTAATAAAGGTGGTTGCGCAAATAGTGAAGTACCGAACTGGCACTGCACCCTAGTTCTGCCCAACCTCCTCTTCCTTGGCTACAGAAAGACCTGACCTCAGGTGCTGTGGAAGTGACTGCTTAGCACCATTAAGGTATATGTTTGTGATTGGACATGGATTGGCCTGTATTCTCCTCTCTCTCTCATGCTGTAGGTACCTGTTTATTCCACCATTTTGAGGAAATGTGTTTTCCGAATGAGAACCCAGAATCCATCTTTCCTTTATCATTTTTTGTCTGGTTACCTTTGGCAAATATTACTCTTTCACTTTCACTTTCTATCTGTCTCAAATGGATCAGGTACTAACATAGTTCTTTGGTTTATTTTCCTGTTTGTGCATTAGCGTCATCAGTAGTGTTAGCACAGTTTTGGGAATAGTGTTTCTTTTCTAGCTGTTGCTGTAGGTTCAAGAAGGTAGAGCCCACAAAAGGAGTGGCTTTTTAAAAATGCAATAGTTAATACTTTAGTAGAGTAGTAAATTTTATTTTTTTTTTTTTAATTGAGAATCTGAAGTATCTTCCCCATATCAGTAAGTTTAAAGATAAATGAATTCAGTGCTCTTGAAAACTGATGAAGTAATGGACACTGCATATGTAATCTGCACTAGCATGCATCTTTGTTATCCTCATATAGGAACTAACCACTGAAGGAAAAGAGTCTACTACTGCTGCAAGCTAATAAAGTTATATTTTATGAGCGGCCATAGAGACTCATACCAAAGGCCTATAAAAAACTCCACTGTCAAAGGATGCCCAGATTCTTGTTGTTTGGAATATAGGGAGACATTGTGGTCCTGCTCTGCTATGTATATTGAACCATTATCTTATTTATCCCTAACATCTGTTGCTGCCAGTGATGGTGATGGGCTGACTTCTTGTGTTTCTGAATAAATACCTTGGATATATTTCTTTACAGCAATTGAATTCAGCAAGAGGACACAAAGGGTTGTGATCATTGGGTGTTCTGATTCCAGTTATAATTTCACTTGTTGTACTAGCTGTATCTCCCTGTTAGAATGAACACTGAGTTGCAGTGAATGAGTTAGTGGGTGGAAGAAGTGCTGGAAAAACAGTGTGGGCAGAAGAAAAAGAAACAGGAGAGCATTATTAAGGAAGTTGCTAGCAGGTTGATCATCAGGGCCTTTCCAGTGGATGGGCTAGTTGAGGCAGAGTTATAGAGGCATCCCGATGACCTTTGAACAGGTCTTGCAAACTCTATAACTGGCACTCAGTTTTCCTTGCTGGGAGGAAATGGAGTGGTTGTTTTCAGGGGAAAAAAAGATTTTTATTTTTCAATCAAAATTTTTTCATAATTCTGGATTTTGGCAAAATGTCCCAAAGGTATGCATCCAGAGAGGGACTGGTGAAAAGTGTAGGGTGCAGAGTACAGAGTTCTATTTAAAACCTGTTTGATCCAGCTCACTCTAGCGTAGCAAGGCACAAATTTCAAAACTAACAATGAATAAACAAACTCATCCAGACGTCACATCATGCCTTCTAGAACGCACATGTTGCCTTTATATAAAGGTTATTCAGGTGCATTATATCTAACAGATAACCACATAGCAAACTCACCAGACTCCCTGAGAAATGAGACCATTGGGCATCTAATTTTCCATAACAGGAAACTTATCAGCTGCACAGCTCAATAGAGTTCAAAAGAAATAAATCTGTCTACTAAACTGCAGTGATCTTTAATGGCTGAACATGCAGGGAAAGGTGATACTGAAAGATATCAATACAACACTGAACACCATCTCTTCCATTTCCATTGAGTCAGACACAATTTGACCACATCTCAAACAATTCCTGGCTCTGCAAATTTGTCTCAAATTTGATAAGAACCAGTGGCACCAAGTTAAAGCCAGACAAATTCAAATTAGAAATAAGCACAATTTTTTTAGCAGTGAACAGTGTTAACCATTGGATCAAACTGCCCAGGGAAGTGGTAGAGTCTCTGTTTCTTGATGTTTTCAAACCTGTATGTCTTGTAGGAAGGTATTTTTTAATCCACGTCAAATTACTGGGCTCAATGAAGGAGTAACTTGGTGAAATTCTATAGCCTATGTTACACAGAACCACAGACTAGGTGATCGAATGGTCCCTTCCAGCCTTAAAAATTGATGAATAAGCACATTTAAATACAAAAAATATTCAATATGCTGAACTAATACCAGTCCTAAAGAGATTCTCTTCCCTTATCCCAGGATAAAAGAGATTTTTACCCTGGTTTATGCAGAGTGGAAATTCCAGGTTTTGACCTGCTCTAGTACTTGTTCTCATGATCTACTAAATAAGTCAACAGCCACCTTGTGCATTAACTACAGCTTTTGAGTAGTTTTTGGTGGTGTAATAACATGATTCATGTATAAAATAATTATACCTTTATACTCATTTGCACTTACAAAGACTTTTACCCATTGTCTGAGCCTGTGAATATCTTGACATCAAGTAAAAATCAAATTAATATAAAAATATTAACATACCGCTAATAAGTAGGTGTATTAGGCAATTCCCAAATTATCTCTATCTCACTAATGGTTTTATATTTAGCACCCATCACCATGGAATCTGAGCACTTTAATTCCAGCATTTAAAAACTGAACTCCAGATATTAAAGAATACAGAATGAGAAATCAAAATGAATCTGTCTCAGGCCAATTTCTGCTATTTTTATCAAAACAGAGAAGAGTTGAAATTTCCATTTCCTCCAGCCCTTTCTTCCTCCTGTAATGTGCCTTCATTTGACTAATTTCCTTGAATTTTGTTTTTTGCTTTAGTAGAATTAATATTTAAAACCCTCATGTAGCACAGAATGGTTAGCTGGATACATAATAGTCACTGGAACTAGTCAGGCACCTAATTCTGCTTTAGGGACTCCCATTGTTTTCTCAGTGGGTGCAATGGGAGGTCTGTGTTAGTGCATCAAGAGTTGACTTTGGCTTTGCTATGATAAACTTGCACCTTCTTATAAAACAATAGTATATGGATGATGCCAGGGAGCATGTGGATCTGACACATACTCTGAAGGAGGATTTTTAAAATTTTCTTTCTAGCTAGCCTCCACAACAGACTGACACACTCTGAAGATAGGTTCAGGAACAATCACCCTCCTTTCTAAAGCAGCCAAGTCCTCATTTTGTGTGTGTTTTAATACATTTTTATATAAAAATTCCCCTCTCACCCCTATGGGTGGTATGTGTCTTCCTCAACCTCAGGTCCTCTACCAGAGGCCTGGGAGTTTGAGGGTTCTGCGCAGTATCTTAGCTGTTCCTAGCACTGCACTCTTCTGGACGAGGCTCTGGGTTGTTCCTGGATTGTTGGGCACTCACGCTAGGAGTACCAGCCTCGGGTGCGCCTCGCCATGGGACCTTGGCCTTCACTTCCAATCCTCTCTAGTTCCTCTTTCGGCCTGCGGGTATTCTCAGCTTCTTCTTTTTTTTCTGTGTTGCTTGTTCTTGGCATGCTTATCTTACACGATTGTCTTTGGGTCCTTGTCTTTTACCACGTGTCTGGTTGTGGCCAGTTCTGTGTCTCTGGATGCTGGGTCGCAGCGATTTGCCCTGCTGTTCCACAATTTCTGTAGGAAGTCTTCATTTGGTCTTGGGAGGGTTAGCCTCACTGTGCAGCTGTTCCTGCACCATGCGCACTTGGTTGTGCGTTCGTGTATTGTGTTCTGCCTGTTTAATTATTGCTGTTTGGACTGTCTTGAGGCCTCTTGCCAGTCTGCACTGGGTCTTCTGTGTGGGTTAGACCTGCTTCAATGGATTGGTGTCGTTGCCTGTTTGTGTGCTATGTCGTGCTCGTGGTCTTTTTTAGGGTCGCCTTTACCATGGTAGGATGTTCCCAATGTCAGCCACTTCAGCTATCTGTCGTGTAGCATCCTAGGGTTTGTCTTGCCATGACTTTTATGCTTGGTCTTCTTCCATGTCTTGCTTGTGTCAGGCATTCTCTAGGGTCATCTTTGGGGGCCATCTTACGATGTTTACTCTTGGATGTTCCCGGTTCATCGCAGGACGTGGCTTTGTGCTTACAAGCCCGCCCGCTTCTTTCGGGTCTGGTTATACGGTTTGGGTGTTGGCTTGGGGTGGAAACTCTGGTTGTGGGAGTTCGGGTCTTTACTGGCAGTTTCCATGTTCTTTGGGCAGTATACGCGGGTATCTGATGACTGGCAGGGCGTTTGTTTGAGGGCGTTGGATTTGTTTTCACTGAGCTGGCTCTTTCAGGCCTGCTTTATCTTTGTGCTCTGGGTGTTTGCTGTTTCCTTGCTCCTCTCGTGGTTCATGTGCTGTGGGGACGCCAAGGAATGTGCTTGTCTGATGTCTGCCTGGTATTGGGCCGGTGGTAGTTCTACCATCAGTCTTGCTATTCCTGCTTTTCCATCGCACTTCTCCAGTTGCATGACATCCGTATTTCTCTGTGATGCGGCAGGTGGTATAGCGAGTCGTGTCTCTTCCTTTTGCTACGCTTGATGTTCATGTGGGAGTGGTTGATGGTAGTTTCCAGTTCTGACTTACCAGTCTTGTGATTATCTGGCTGAGGGGGTTTTGGCTATACGACAGCAGTAGGGAGTGCATTACTTGGTATTGCCTGATGGCACTTGGTGGCAGTGCTTGGTGATTTGTGTTTGTCTTCATAGTCCGCATGGTCTTGGGAGGTCCTGTAGTGTTCCTGTTGATTGTTATGCGCCAGATAGAGTTGCTAGTGTGGATTGGTTAGGTTTCCTGTAGTACTCCAGCTTGGTGTTCTGCTGTGTTGTTTCTTTGCCAGTAGGTGTGGTATGTTTGGCTCAGCTCTTCATGTTTTGACCCGCTTGTGGTGTCTTCTTCCCCTGTGTGGGTGCTGTTTTGTTTGGGAGATGCTGTGCTCTGTTTCGTCCTGCAGCCATTTGCGATGGTGTATGGTTCTTCTTCTTTCTCCTTGTTCTTCAGTGACTGTTGGTTTTCTGTGTATTGTGTTTGTTGCCTGGGAGGTCACTTGGATGGTTCTTTGGAGAAGGGAATTTTCTTTTTTAGCTCTGCTTTTGTGTTTCCTTGCCTGGTTAGCCGTGCTGTGGAGCCCTTTTGGTGTGCGTCTCTAGGGCTTGTGGAGTAGGCCCCTTATTTTTCCGTGCAGTCTGATCTATTTCTCACCTTCTGTAGTTCAGCACAGCTGATATTCCTCTCTGGTCGCTTGTCTTATCTTCACTTATTTAGGGTGCGGGTATACTGTGGTGTTGTCGTGCCGCTCTCGGTTAGAGCGCTGAGCGAATATCGTTCTTGGTTTGGTTATGGGTGGTGTAGGGATGGTTGAGGGCTTCTATTGATCTTTAATCCTATGTGTTCTTCTCACTGAGCTTGTATCGGTCGTGAGGATTGATGTGCTAGTTTCTCATTGATCTTATGCTCATATCAGTGCCCTGTGCTTCATGGAGGGGGGGTGCAGTGAGTTTCGTTCAGTCTGGGCTGAATCACGTTTTAGTCTTTCTTGGTTGGGATGTTGTGGGTTGGGTCTATTCAGTGTGGAGCGTTCTTTTCTTGTGAGGATTGGGTAATATGTGTTTCTCAGTAGTGTGGTAGGTCTTTTTGTCCTCCACAGTCCTTATTGTTTCATATCCTGCTTAGGTTACTGTTGTAGTAGCATTCCATCAATTCCAGGTTCTCTTGTCTCGTCCATGAATGGTTTGTTCCAGTAGCCCACTTATCGTCAGATTGTCCTGGTTCCTCAACATCTGGTGCGGACCTTGTTAATCCGGGCGACGTCCGAGCCGGCATGACTCTCCTAGTTCGTGTCACTCTCATATTTTGAGGTAGGCAGGTGAAGCGTTAGGGGGTCTTTTGCCCAAGGACCCCTACTGGAAAGTTGGGTACCAACTGTGATTTAAACCCCGGTCTCTCGTATCAAAGAGCGGTCTCCCGTATCAAAGGGCGGCACTCTTAACCACTACGGTATCCAGTCACTATAGATATATATATATATACCCTCACCCTTATCCACATGGGTCTGTCACAGTATTCTATAGACTGGGTATATCATTGGGATTATGAATGCTTTCTCTATGCTCACCAAGAGATTCAATTCCAGACCAGTGTCAGACATAGCATACTGTCTACAATCAGTTTTTCTGCCACAGGGTCTCAGTGACTTTCACTGTGTTTAATACCCATTGAGTTCAATGGAAGTTAGTTGTGGCCTTCAGTGGGAGGGTAGAGAGTGGGACCTCTCTTGTTATCTCATTTTTTTCTGAGCCTGAGCCAACTCCCATGGAAATCAATAGAAGACTTAATTGGGGTTTGGATCAGGTTGTCCATTGGAAACCTTAAAATTCATAAATGCTTCTCTTTTACTGCAGTTTCCAGATTCCCAGGTTTTTAGTTCTGAATGTATTTCTGTAATGCCACTGGCTGTGAGAGCTGTAATGTGACTCACACAGGCTTTTCTGGGCTATCTCTCCACTATTGTAATGGAAGCTACGTGTTAGACTAAATGTAAAGTTTCCCCAAAGAAAAGGAACAAGCAATCATTTGTGCGATATTGTAGAGCTAATGATTTGGGACAGGAGCAAGCAATCATCGGAGTTAGTCAGAACCATTTCATGCTGAGCATGGTTCTACTTGCTGCAAGTTGCCACTCAAATGGCTTTCCTTTGAACTTTTCCCATTTCCAAGGCTGCTGTGTGTCCGGCTTTGGACATACAACCTCTCAGGCCTGAACCTCTTATGTCAGTGTTCTGTACTGCCACGCTCATCGGAGTGAAGCCTCTATGCGGAGCTACCGTGGCTCTAAGTTTGGGTCCATAAGTCTGCTGAGAGTCACCTCTCAAGTACTGTGTGATGGGCTGAAAACATCAGATGTGACTTTAATTTCTAGGGGTGCAGGTCTGTTCCCCCCAAATGGGCTGACTCCATAGTTTGGACAGATGTTAAATGTTGGTGGAATTACAGTTAGAGCAAGGCTGGTCTTGTCCCTGCTGATTTTAGAAATCAAGGCTTTTGGCAGTGCCTGGTGATCTGTGAAGGTACAAGTATAACAGGTTTGTTGCTAAAAGCGGCTCTTTGGCAGATGTGTGAATATTCCAATGTTTGCTCACCTGCCCGTTATAACTGGCTCTTACCAGTGGGCCATTATCCTTTGTTCCCAACAATCCCAAACGCATCTCAGAATTCAAGAAAGCTGGTGTAAAAATGGCCAAAGTACTGGCAAAAGTCAAAGTTTTGGGGCTAAGTTAACGTTTGTCCCATCAGGGTGAAATTTGCTCCTTTAAAGAGAGTTTGCACAAGGCCCATGTATCACTTGGGTCCCATTTAAGTGGGACCCAAGTGGTTCATAAGCTTTGTTCAGGTTTTCTGCAGAGGGATGAATTTCACCTTCAGAATTTACCAGCCACTGTTCTGCAGTATTTTAGCTTTAACTATTACTCTGTGTGTCATGTATCATCAGTGATTCATTTTGAATCAATTATTATTTAGTTCCGGTTTTATTAAGCCAAATTGAGTAAAAATAAATAGGTCACCTTTAAAATTAAAACCCAGCTAGAGAAACTTCCTTCTATAGCCAGGTATTATGGAGTTAACTGCTAACCTCCATCATTAACTCACTCACTCCATTTTGTGTCTAGGTGCTATGTCAAATAGGGAAGATCAGCCTGTATTGGGAGACCCTTAGTATGAAAAAATACACGCCTGAGCTACTTTGGTTAATGTAGTAACTCCAGCAGCCAGAGGCTTTTGTCTTCTGTCTGCACTAGCTATTAGGAGGTGGTTGTGTAATGCTGACAGATCCTTGTTGTTGGTGGACAGGATCAAACCAGGGACCTCTGGAGCTTAGTGCAGCCAATTGGCTGTTAGCTAAGGCTGTAGAGCAAACTTATTAATCTCTCTCTCTAAATGGTCTCAGTGCCTCTACATGGGGCAGAACACCACACCCAGAAGGTGTGTGGGTTACAGATGCAACTCACTCTTAGTCAGTATGCTATAGGGTGTGTGTGTGTGTGTGTGCGTGTGCGCACACTGATATTAAAAAGGAAAGCATTCCAGAGATGTACTGTGGAGGTTAAAGGCTCCTTCAGGCCAGCTGTCATGTCAATGGACTCATGGAAAAGTAACCAAAACTTGTATAGTATTCCAAGTTGAAATTCACATCACTTACGCTATTGAAGTGTCTGCTGTGAATGTTTGAATTGTGTGTTATGCCACCATATTGCCAAATGCACAGCACAGTCCTTGTGGAGAGTTGTTGCCCAGCACTGGTTGAAATTTTTTGTGGAAATTCTTTTCTTTTGGAAAATGGTGTTTCATCTAAACCAAAGTGTTTTGCAGAAAGATATTGATTTCACTGAAGAATTTGTTGGTAAGGCTTCTCAACAGTATGAAAACAAGAAAAAAAATCCCAGAAGAGTCAATAGCCTGATTCTGAGCAGGGACATGAATCTGGGATGTTGGAAATCAGATAAGTGCCCTAACCACCAGGCTATCGAGTCCACATCTCCAATCTCTCCTGCTGAAGCTGTTCTACCTTGTACAGATAATTAAATATTGGTCCAGTGAGAGAGTCTGACTCTAGACTGGCTGATAAGGTACTTATCTGGGATGTAAGAGGTCCAGGTTCAAATCCATGCGTGGAATCAAGCAGACCAGAGAGCTGAACTCACATCCCAGGTGAGTAATCTAACCACTGGCCTATTAGCTATTATGGGGTGTCTCTCCTGTTTTTTCACAAAATGCTTTCATTTCATTTCTGTTATGCATAACAAACTGAGAAACTTTTCACAAAATGGAATTCTTCCCAGCCAGCCCTTGCTACCTATGCATGGTCTGCTTTTCTGACCTAATATTTCATGCTCAGACCACCTCTCTGTCAAAAGAGCAAAATGCTGAATCAACACTTTGTGAATTTTTATTCCTTTTGGCTCCCATTTAATTATTATAATAAAACAGAGAGAGAAGAGTTGGAAGGGAGGTTCTAGGTGGTTTCCTCTACCCAGCCTTGCCTTGAATGTATTTAAAGCGTGTAAGCTTGGTAGTTTTTACACGATCGTAAGATTAATAAAGCCTTGGAAATAAGACTTTGAAATGAAAATGTTCTTGTGCAACTGCTAATGCTGCAATAGTTATATTAGGCTACACTAACCAGCAGAAGATTTAGTATCTTCTACTGAATGCTTTAGGTCAATTAATCTATAAAATTAGAACATCTCGCACGAATACCAAGACAAGTTGAATTTGGATTCTTTTAAGATCAGTTGCATCCTACATTTAATTAGGCACATTTATTAAACCACAAATTGCGACTATAGGGGAGGCGGAGGGAGAAAGTTTTCTGCAAGCTACTTTGAAGTAAATGAGCCTTTTTTACTGATATAGCTTTAATTATCTGTCCCACTTTAGGAAGTTAAAATGTCTGATTACAGCTGACCACAAGAGCTACATTAAATCTGTGGGAAATTCCAGTTGTGTTTAATATGCTGTTCCTAAGACCCTCGTAAAAGAAGTCAATGAAAAACAAATTGAAATAGAAATTTTAAGGGGGGGCATTTCTTTTCTGGTAGGAGCCCCCACAGTGGGCTAGTCGTCCTCCCTCTGATTCAGGGTGAGAAATTTGACTCTGTCTTATTCTGAAGATAACAGTGAGCCTAAACCAAGGGTCCTTACTGCTTTCCCCTTCTATCCTCACTGACTCATGTTGAGTCCAGTATTGAATTCAATGGGCCAAACTCTAAGGGGGTGGTGAGTGCCTGCAATATCTTGAGCCCTTGATCACTGACTCCTCTAGCCTCTGAAGGGCTGTTCACCTTCTGAGAATAGTTAATTGTAATAGCAGAGGAAGGAAGGGAAAAAGAGACCTAGCGCATTTACTGTTTATGGGTAATATAGCAGCGTGTGTGATGGTCCCTCTAAAAGTTCGCTCTTTGTCCTCTCAAACCCCTCCTGATAACAAGGTATTTGTTTGGAGTCCTTTGGAGATGTAGCTAAAGAGTTTGTCAGCGTTTCCCTTGAAGCAATGTTTGGCTGTGTTTAAAAATGTTGCATTGATCCATGTGGTAGCTCCAGAGCGTAAAGACATTCTCCATAGAAGTCCAAGTGCTGAGTGAGTGACAGTATCTGCACCTACAGTGAAGAGGATCTCCAGGTATGACTGCTTATCTGTCTTCTATGTATCTGGCCCTTTGGAGTTACATTTGCGAGGGCTTATTAAAATGTGTCAGTGCTATTAAACCGAAGATTTCTGGTGATGAATTTCTCATTGTGTGCACTACTTCATGCTTTGGTCCATGATATGTACCTTTGCCCACCTTCATGTGTTCTGAAGAAAAAGGAACCTACCAATTTGCTATAAAGCCGTGGTGGGCAACCTGCGGTCCACGGGCCGCACGCAGCCCATCAGGGTAATCCACTGGCGGGCCACCAGACAGTTTCTTTACATTTGCAGTATCCCCAGCCCAGCCCAGGTGATGTAACAGCCAGCAGTGGATTTAGAGTTAGTGGGGCCCCCCTGGCCCTGTGCTCAGCTTCATTTTTGGGACCCCTCCTTGGGTCCCAGACAAGAAAAAGAACATTCTCTTTTATCTCCTCCTCACCCCCATTTTTCATTCTTTTTTTCTTCATCCTCCTCCTATAAGTAATAGCAAGTGAATGAAAATAAAGTGAGGTACCTTGATTGTTCTTGAGTCTAACTTATTTTTCCATAGACTACTTGAAAATTGCGGAGGGTCTCTTTCCAAATATTGTTTATACTGTTAGCTAACTATTGTAAAGTGCTTTAGATAAGAATGCTTTATTAAAAAATGTAAAAAAAAAGATTGGAGTGCGGGGTCTGGCCAGGAGCTAGGGTGAGGGAGGGGTCTCAGGGTTGGGGTAGGAGTTTGGGGTGTGGAGCACTTATTTGAGGCAGCTCCTGTTTGGTGTGAGGGGTGGAGGTGGGAATGGGGTGGTGGTGCAGGAGCTCCCATTTGGTGCTCAGGGTGGGGATAGGCAATGTGGGGGTGTGTGCAGGAGTCAGGGCAGGGGGTTGGGGGCATGTGAGGGGGGTGCAGGGAGCTGAGGGTGTGTGTGTGTGTGGTGCAGGAGTCAGAGCAGGGGGCTGGGGAGGTGTGAGGGGGTGCAGGGGTCAGGGCAAAGGGCTGGGGGTGTGGGCTGGGGTTGTGGGGGTGCTCACGGCAGGGGGCTGGAGGGGGTATGCCCCGATTCCAGCCCCTTCTGCAAGGCCCTGGCCCTGCCTCTTCTCCTGAGGCTCCACTCTTCCGCCTCCCTCCTGCCGGCAAACACTGATTGGCAGCAGGGGGTGCGGGAGGGGAGGAAACGTAGCATCCTTTGGGGAAGAGGTGGGGGAGGAGCTTGGCTGCTGGCAGAGCCTGCCCTGCTGCAGCAGGAGCCAGCAGCATCAAGCTTCTGCCCCCACAGGAGAGAGCGGGGTGGTGGTGGTGAGGGGTCGAGAAGAGTGGGCCAGGCCCAGCATCATGGTAAATCTGGTACTGACCAGCAGTCTGTGTAGCCAGTCTGATGTTCTCCTCATGGCTCTGCCAGCCCTCACTTTGCCTTGCAGGTCAACAGTAGGTATACCCCAGCCCCAATTAAAGTGTCCTCCCTGTTAGTGGACACTCTCAGGTACAAGTTAAGGTGTCTCCAAAGGAACAGTACTCACACAGCTTGACTGGGTACAACTCAGGATCTGGTCCTTTGTTTCAGTGTGAATATATCTCCGTTATTATCATATGTTCATTATCAAAGATTGCGACCTTAGAGATAGTGAGTAGGGATAACAAGTGGAAGCAGAAATGGTTACATATAAAAAGCGGATATAACACACTGCTTAGAGTCTAAACTTAACTTTAACAGTCTATTTGTCTAAAAGCAGCCAAAGTTCCTTGCAGCATTTCCAACCAGGACAGGTTGGGATTCCATTTTCATGAATGTAATTGCGCTGCCCGATTATTTCCTCAAATGCAGGATAAATGAAGTTCTTTTGCCTTCTTTTTATGCTATTGTTTTTGTCCCCAGAATCAGGACGATCCCCATTGTTCCTTTCCTGGGGTGCTGGCTCCAAATTGTCCTCACATACTCCTGCTGACTCCGTATGTGAAACAGGCTTCCATCGTGTTGGCTTACAATGCTTAATTTACCAAGGATCTAGGTCAGTGGTCCCCAACCTTTTTTGTCTGGTGGGCGCAGACGAAGGACCGTGGTGATGGTCGAGCATCCACCGAAATTTGGCGGCATTTTGGCGGCGCAGTCTCTGGATGATGCCACTTGTCAGAGGCAAGTGGCGTCATCCAGAGGCGTCACTGCTGAGCTGCCAAATTTTGGCGGCATTTCGGCGGGTGCTCGACCTCTGGCCAGGACGCGGGCTCATTTAGATGCCCACTCGGGTGCCATGGCACCCGTGGGCACCGCGTTGGGGACCCCTGATCTAGGTAGATAGGTAAGTCTACGCCACTTTGTCCGGCAAAACCTGTTTGACAATCCTGGCTGGAACACAGACTCTAAAATATATTTTTAACACATATGTACAATTCCTTAAATATCATCTATACACACACCTCACAATGATTATGTATTTGAGTATGACATAAGCTTTTATATGCAGTGGTGCTGTAGCCAGGTCAGTCCCAGGATATTAGCGAGGCAAAGTGGGTGAGGCTATATTTTTTTATTGGATCAACTTCTGTTGGTGAGAGAGAGACAAGTTTTGAGCTTACACAGAGCTCTTCTTTAGGTCTGGGAAACCTACACAGAGTGTCACAGCTAACGGCAAAGTGGAGCAGATTGAAATATGTGTTATCTACTTATGCTAAACAATCTGTTCCACCTTGCATTTAGTTTTGATACTCTTTGTAGGTTTCCCAGACCTGAAGAAGAGTCTGTGTAAGCTCAAAGCTTGCCTGTCTGTCTCTCTTTCTTTCCAACAGAAGTTGGTCCAATAAAAGATATAGCCTCACCCACCTTATCTGTCTAATAAACTTTTACAAGACACCTCACATGGTCCATTTTGGATAAATACTATGAACGCAGTGTGCTAGGTGCAGTGAGTTTGTCAGGCCTGATAGGAGTTGCTGTTTTAGAACAATGAACGTTTTGCCAGCTGGTAGCAGTGGGCCCTTGTGTCACAAAGCATTGGAGGTTATCTTCAGTATGTTTTCCCTATTCAGTCAGTAACTATGGACAGAATTGTCAAAAGCGCCCATGTGGACTTAGGGCAGGAGTGCAAGTTCCAGTTACTTCAGTGACTCTTAAGTCACTTAGGCACTTTTGAAAATCCCACTCCATGTCTCACCCAACTCTCCGTTTCTGTACTTCAGTAGTCTGTTCTGTACTAGCAAATCTGATCGATGTACAACTTGCAAGGTGAAACAACGGAATACTGTTGAGTAGGAACTGATGAGTTGGGATCTGACATACTTTTGAAGATGCAGATAGTATGGACAAGAGTTAGATATGTGCATAACTCTTGCTGAATTGTCTATCGTCTCCATCAAAGGCAACAGTGTCTCAATGACTAAAAATGATTTGGTTTTACTAAGAAATGAGGGAAATAAATAAAAACCACCCCAGAGTTGTCTGAAAACTTGTTTGTTTGGTGAATGGGAGGATCAAAAAGATTGCATATGAATCTAGGTGTGACATTTTGCCCCTGTAGATTTGTGCAACTGTCACTTATCTGTGTGGAGAGTCTGCTTTAGGCCATTCTTAACTGGACATGACCACATGTCTTAATGCTTGTTAAAATCTAAAGCACCATCAATACCCATCTGATTGAAAAAGTTAACTTAATGCTTTCCCTCCAACAGTTTTACCATGATGTATACTTCGGAAAAACATTCCCAAACAGTTCAAGCTCAGATTTATCTGTTACAAAACACAAGTCCTAGTAAAATATTTTACAGGTTGTACTTCTTGGTCACTTAATTTCTGGTCTTTTTACAAAGATACAATTCTCTTTACTTTACATACTTGAGTCTAGGAAATCTCTCTCCTTTCTGTTGCCAACTACTTCTCAAATTAGCAAAGTGCAGTATTAAGCTCTATAATTTGTAGATTTGTATTAGGGATAGGCAAACCAGTTTGAATAAAATTAAAAATCAAACCTGCCCTTTGCTCAAAGCTTGAATTGAAACTTCCTAGTAGTTTGAAAGAGTACCACGAAGTTTTGTTGTCCTTCCTCCCTTTAGATTACTTTTTTCAGGCGATAACGCTTCCTATTTTCCTTTTCTTTTCACCTGATGCTGGAAGCAGAAGTGTTGAAATGTTAACTAGCCTGAACCCAAGCCATGACTATGAATAAACCCACAGTCTCTGATATAGTTCATTTTTTGTTTGGAAACTTGCCATGTGGTCCCATCCCTATACAATACCATGTATAGAACTATTTTTAGCCCATCTGGAACCAAGAAGCACTGGCAATCTCAAGAAATCCTGTTTGGGAGACTTTTGATGCAACTTGGAGAGCCAAGAGTTATGGATAAGTTCTGAAATGAACCTCGTAACCCTTTGAACTTCACTCATCTACTGTCTGTATATGCTCTCATGTTCTTGTTCTCTAATGCAGATTCAGCTGTATTACTGCTGTCATGTAGAGGTTTCCTCTGGTATGATATAGGACTGAAAAAGTGTAGGTTCTATTATAATTTGTTGTTTAAGTGGTTTTGATTTGATTATGTATGTAATGGTTTATCTGGCAAACACATTTTGATTACTTTCACTGCTGGCAATTGCATTCCTATTTAATTTGCTAGGCTTGTGTTTTTTACGCAAGAGGATAAAATAATGGAAAAGTGTCCCTATGTTGAATGATTACTCTACTGGCAGTGCCCACTTAAATGCAAAGAGAAATAAAGTGTGATTGAAAGGTGCTGCAGTGTAAAGATGCTGCATTGGCGCTGGATGGAATATTTTAGGATTTGTTTTCATCTAATACAAGTTAGGTTGAAGGCTGGATTCATGAGATAAAGTTACATAGAGAGATGGCTTACGCAGTTGCTATGGGTCTTGCATGCAAATCGGGATGAAGAATTCACTGTGTGAATATCAAAGTTCTGGTATATGCAAACTCTAGATAAACAGAAAGCAGTTAAGTGCAAAGATTTACACTCAGCTGGGGTTGTGGGAAGCCACAAAGGCTTAGCAATGTTAGCAGAAGAATATATGCAGGTGACACAACTTTATCAGGGGGTGAGAAAGAAACCCATATATTAGGGCTAGAGTTCTCCTTTGCCACTAACTTCATAGGAGTGTTGTTGAACTCTAGCAATCCTTAACTATTTCCTATTTCCCTATAACCTATATTGGTATAAGCCCATTTATACAGTAAAACTGAGTCCACTCTAGAGGACTAGCCCGCTTTAACTGTGCCAGGATAGTTAGTGGTACAAATTTTTGTGCCAGCAAGCCCTTAGATTTTAAAGTTTTGGGACAGTGACTGTCTCTTATTATATGTGTCTATAGTACCTAGTACAATAGGGTCCTGATCTTGGCTGGAGCCTCTAAGAACTGTAATACAAAAAAGTAGTCATCATAATACTGATTTGCTAACTTTAATTCCTGGAATAGACTATAATGCAGTTAGGACCAGATCTAGATTTTTCAATGTCCTGTGTGAAGGAAGATATGCGACATCCCAGTTAGGTATTGGTGAATCGAGCATAAGTTCATGGGATCCCTGCATGACTGCGGGTGTATCTACAGTCCACACCTTACAATGGCACTGCTGTGTCACTACAGCCATGCTGTTGTAAGGCACGTAGTGTAGCCGCTCTTTGTTGCCAGGAGAGAGCTCTCCGGTTGACAAAAATAAAACCACTCCCAATGAGGGCCGGTAGCTTCGATGAGGGGAGAACATGGCCCGCCGACGAAGCGCTGTCCACACCGGTGCTTTTCTTCGTTAAAGCTTTTGTCATTCGGGTTTTTTTTTTTCCACACCCTGAGGGACAAAAGTTTTAATGACAAAAGTGCAGTGCAGACAAGGTCTGAGACTTTGTCAGCTGCATAGCTTAAAGTTACTACTAAACATTGTATCCATAGAGAGGGGATAACATTCTGTCAGAGACAAGATTTTTCTCACAAATTCGCAGCAACCATGTAGATTGCTGGGACGTTTATTTGTGATCTTGCATGAAAATAGAGAACAAAACAGTACCCGAAACGATAGTGACAGGCACAATACACATACCTAAGAAGAGAAGAGAAACTTAAAGGGGTTAAAAAGAGCCAGGAAGGTTTGAAGCTTCCCATAAAGATGTGATAATGGGAAATAGCAGACCAGAAAAATGGCATGCTATAAATTTTAGTTTGAGTGGAGCACATTTTCTCTGTAAGGCTTGATAAGGAATGGACTATGAGCATGCTCTTCATATACTTATTTCAGCTGGGAGCAATAATACAGAGTATTGCAGCAGGACTCTTTTAATATAAATACAAACAAAGTGGTATTGCAATTAGGACTGTCAATTAATTGCAGTTAATTCATGTGATTAATGCAAAACAAATTAACCAGATTAAAGAATAGTTGCTATTAATCGCACTGTTAAACAATAATAGAGTATCAAATTCAAATGTGTTATAAATATTTTTGGATGTTTACTACATTTTCAAATATATTGATTTCAATTTCAACACAGAATACAAAGTGTGCAGTGCTCACTTTATATTATTTTTATTACAAATATTTGCACCATAAAAAAGATAAATGAAAGAAATAGTATTTTTCAATTCTCCTCATACAAGTCTACTCAGTCCTATTTCTTGTTCAGCCAATCGTTAAGACAAACAAGTTTGTGTACATTTGCAGGAGATAATGCTGCCCACTTATTATTTACACTGTCACTTGAAAGTGAGAACAGGCATTGCCAGATATAAAAATTTTATTAAGATTATATTTTTTTAAAAAAGTGAACGGTGCAGAGTTTAAGCATTGAAGTTTCTGGTTATCAGGGAATAATGTATAGATTATCAAGGGGTGTGAAGTTTGGTTTAAAATTGGATGGCATAAAGAATACGTAATCTGCAATATCCTCAATTGGGGTTAAAAGGTTGATGGGTCAAAGTACAGACATTGAGATATGAAATTCATATAATAGCTGTGTTTGGGTGCAAAGTATGAGTGGATATGATGATGAGGATGGGTTGACCCTCATTTGGTGAGATTTATGTTCAGTGAGTTTATGGTTCCAGTTCATATGGTCGAATGGACAAAATCTCTTGGTCCCTTTCTCGTAGTCAAAGAGCAATGCTAAACATTCATATGCCTCTTCATGCTTCACTTGTGGGCTCTGAAGTTTTACATTGTTTTGTTTGAATGCAGTTATATAACAACAAATTCGAAATTCTCCTTTGTAAATTGCGCTTTCATGATAAAGAGATTGGTACTCTTTGGTACTTGGTACTCAGTACTAGGAGGTGCCATTGAGGTGCAGAGTGGAGGTTCTGTCAGGAAGCAGGGCCTGCTGCAGAGCCAGTCTCTGGGTAATGTAATGAATACAGCTATCCTGTGGTAGGGTGCCTAACTGGCTACATTGCCTTATTGGAAGCGTCATCAGATGGGCTCTTAAACCAAACAGCAGTTTAGTGGCTGCTCAAAGCATTTGCCCACGGCTGCGATAGCTCCTGTTCCTGGCTTGTTCCAGCCCTGCTCCTCCCTTGCCTCACTCCAGATAAACTGGTTCTGACCCTTGGCTCTGAGTCTTGGCTATCAATGCCTGCTCTATCCAATAGTTATGACTGCCCACGTCACTGTCACAGTGGAGCTGAGGTAACAGTGCCAAGAGAAGCATTTGAAGCATCGATGCCCAAACTTGCATGCACTTTTGGAACTTTTAGAAAGTAGTGACTATTGGGCCAAATAATCTACCAATACAATTGAAGACGCGAGTCCAGGCTCCAGCATACCACTGATTCATCACAACCGTTATAATAATCGCATGCAAATTTGCTGTGGATGTAGAGCAGAGAGTGGTTGTTCTTTCTGGTGTCATAACGGCCTTTCTTAAAAATTAGCTGAGTTGCTGGCTTGACCCTCTCTTTAGCCTACATAATTGTAACAGTTATATACAACACTTAACTTAGGTTGCAATTAAACTAACTCATAGAAATATTGGTGATGCACAATATTTCAATAAATGCTAACTATATAGAAAGTTGGAAGAGACTGTTATTAAGATCATATGAGAGAAAGACAAGTCTTACATGCTAAGTTTCTTTAAGGACTCAGTTTAAATATAACGCCAAACTAATAAACAGATTTACATATAAATGCACGGAAAATGTATCCAATACTTAAGGAATGCTGTAAATTTGGGGCAGACACACTATTTTTCATACATAAAAAATAGGTCAAATATCTGTTTTAAGGAGAAAAACAGAACTCATTCTTTACTATAGAGAAGCCAAGAGTAGCGGTATATTCCTAATCCCAAAGATCCGTGTAATTACCCAGTCTCAGAGCTACAGTTCTGCCTTATTTTTTTCCTCTCAACAGGCAGTGCAGAAAAAAATAAACACATTTTGTACCATGGCAACCATTGTGAACTAAGCAATGAAGTCCTCTGAGGCCTGTATTCAAACAACAATGGACAGAAACAGCAGGTGAATGTTTTCTTAAATTTAGAAATATGTAATTGCTTGTCTTTTTGAGCTTATTTTGTGGCAGGGGACAATTAAAAATGTGCATAGAATGAGAGTCTCCAATGATCCTTGTTTGTTGTTTTTGGCCCTGTTGTAGAATTTGACAACAACAAACCAAAAGGCACTGTGGAGCGCTGGCTAAGCCAGAATGCAGCCAGCAATTTCCTAAGTAGACCAGGCTGACTTAATCAAATCACACCTCTGCACCACTTACTTCAGTGGTCACCACTTATCAGTTAGCTGAAATTCCATATACTGGTCACCATACACAGACTTTAAATGTTCTCGGCATAGGCTAGCCACTGCCATAGGCCTTATCATTTCTGACCAATACTATTATGTCCTGCGCTCAAGGGGCAGGAGAGCTTTCTCAGTTCCTGCAGTAATACAAGTAAACACAAATGGAGCTTAACATAAGAATGGCTATACTGAGTCAGAGCAATGGTCTGTCTAGCCCAGTATGCTGTGTTCTGCCAGGGGCCAATGCTAGATGCTTCAGAGGAAATAAACAGAACAGGCAATAATAAGAGTGATTCATCCTCTGTTGTCCATTCCCAGCTTCTGGCAAACAGAGGCTAGGAACACCATCCCTGTCCATCCTGGCTAATAGCCAGTGATGGGCCTATCCTCCATTAATTTAGCTAGTTCTTTTTTAAATCTTGTTATAGTTTTGGCCTTCACAACATCCCCGGCAATGGGTTCTGCAGATTGACTGCACATTGTGTGAAGAAGTACTTCCTTTTGTTTGTTTTAAACCTATTGCCTCTTAATTTTGTTGGGCGACCTCTAGTTCTTGTGTTATGAGAAGGAGTAAATAGCACTTTTTCTCCACACCAGTCAAAATTTTATAGACCTCTATCCTATCCTCCTTTAGTTGTCTCTTTTTCAAGATGAAAACTCTGTCTTTCTAATCTCTCCTCATATGGAAACTGTTCCCTGCCCCTAATCCCTTTTGTTGCTCTTCTTTGTAACTTTTCCAATTTCAATATATCTTTTTTGAGATGAGGCAACCTGATCTGCAGACAGTCTTCAAGATGTGGGTGTACCATGGATTTATCAAGAGGCATTCTGATATGTTCTGTGTTATTATCAATCTCTTTCCTAATGGTTCCTAACATTCTCTTAGCCTTTTTGACTGCCGCTGCACATTGAGCAGATGTTTTCAGAGAACTATCCACGATGACTACTAGTTCTCTATCTTGAGTGATAACAGCTAATTTAGCTTTCTTTAGAGAAAGCTGGAAGACTCATTACTTTGACCAGGCTGTGATGCAGACAAGTTATTAAAATGCGTGTCTCCTTGACTTCAGTGAAATGTAAGCATTTGGTTTTGAGCCTTTCCTGAATAGGGATGCTTTCCTAAACCAGGGCTAAACTGTTGTTTCAGTTGAGGCTGCAGGGGAACACACTGTTTGGTTTCTCTTAGAACCTGGTTACTCATGATAGTAAAGTTAAACACAAGTGTGTTTGCAGGATCCAGGACTTATTGAGATCACAGATGTCTCAAGACTTATAAGCAGCATTTTCAGCCCCTACTGTTCAAAAATCCTGGGTCAAGCCCTGGAAAATCATGAGACTGAGATTTAAAAAAACAACATAATTACATATCGGGGTCTTTTTGTCTTCTCATGTTAGCATTTAAAGTTCACACCATCACTTTTTTCTCTGAAGCCATGAAGGCTAGGAACTTTATTATGAAAATTGAGATTCTCAGGTGATTGGATTGCAGGAGCTGGAGCTTTAAGAAAAACTGCAAATAGCTCAAGTGTTAGCAACATTGTATAAGGCATCCAGACCTCCCACTAAGGAGAACTAAAATAAAATCTTATTGCAAATTGCTAGTTTTGTTTCATTCAGAAAGCTTCATATTTATAATATGCTTTGAAATGAACCCTCCGGTCTGAATGAGCTGCAACATCCAAGCTTTAAAAAAGAAATGATCGTGAGGCAGAAAGCTGCTTCCAGCACACTATTCTTCCCCACCCTTTCTGTGTTAGTGTAGAACACATCACTTACAAACATTTTAAATTACAGCATATATCACAGGGAAAGCCAATAAAAATAGGCAAACTCACTTAAATGTTGTACATTTAATAAATGAATATTTTATTAAATAAACAGAGCACATTTTACGTACTTTTGTTCTGTCTGTAGTGAAAGAAAGGGAGGGAAGAAGATCAGTGCATTCCAGGGAGGAGAACACTTTTAATTAAGAATGCCAGGCTAATTTGTTTCATTCTCTGAGCCACTGATATTTTGCCGTTGGGCTGTTGTGTGGACTTGTCTGCCATTTGTCTGAATATAAATAACTATAATTTTCACACTTGTCTTTTCCTGCCATTTGTCAAAATGGTTGGTTATAGCATCAAATTAATTTCATATGCAGTGAGCGGGTTTTCAATACAGAGGCTTCTCAACAGCAAATTATTTCTCTTTCATAAAAACAAACAAACCAGCTTCACATAAAAACTCCAGTATTCCAGACTACAGATATTTGACAGAGAGCACGGAGAGGCAAGTACTATCTTCGAAGCGAGATCACTTCTCCTTAACAGAACCATTTACATGGAGCCATGCTCTAATTGTATGGGAGGCTGAACTTGCAGGCTGTAATGACAGATCAATAGCAGCGCGTGGCAGAGCTTCTGTCGTAGAAAGTAAAATAGTAGTTGCTCCTAGGAGCCACATTTCTTTTTTTTTTTTGCGGGGGGTTCTTCAAGTGAAGAGGGGGTCCCAAGAAGGTGAATACTCCCTTTGGATTCCCATGGAGCTTGGGGGTCAAGGGGAAATGCAGATCACCTTGGCTACTCCCCTGCCCACAGACAGATCACTGGATACATATACAGTCCTCTGTATTTCCAGGAGAGGAGGACAGTGCTGCTAGGGTTATTGCCTCCTGTGCTGTGCAGTCAAGGTCAAAACCTTGCTTGGAAAGTCCCTCTCAGTGTGGCTGTCGTGGGCACAGCCAGCCTGTGAGCCGATAAACTGGTGGGTCGTTGTTTCTATACTGCTGTTCCCCCAAACTGTGCAAAATGCTTTGGTGTGCAAAACGGAGACTAGTCTTTTTTAAAGAATTCCTGGCCACTCCGAGGGAAGAAATACCATGAGAACTATTTGTCTTGTGGTGTTGCTTATGTTGGACTTCAAGTCTAGAGTCTGAATGTGCAGAAGTGCTCAAAAATGGAGGCAGAGAACAACAGTTAACCACACTTGTGTGGATCCCAGGAAAAAGTCCAGGCTGAGATTAGAGTGAAGGCTTCTTATTTCTGTTAGTTTTCTTTCCTTTGCTATATTGAGGACACAGGGCCTGGCCTGGGACAGACCCTTACCGACAATGTGAGCCCCCTGATAAATCCAGGGAAGAAAGGAGACCTGATGAGACAGATTTTAAACTACTTGCTACATGATCCCTGCACTGGGACCTTGGTTAGAAGGAGTGACGGGTTCCCCAACAGCCTCACGGAGTCGGCCAGCATGAAGACTCCAGACATGAGGGCCAGAAGGACTTGCTGGATCTGGGCTGTTGACCTGATGGAGTGTGGTGGAACTATTGTCAAGTTGAACTTTGGTCTACCCTGGCATGGATCAAACTAAATGTGACCTGGACGGAGGGCTGAGTCACAAGCAATAGGGGCCCACCAGCAGACCTGAATGGCCAGTCAACAGGGCTATAGAGAGGAAAACTCTACAATGCCACATCCAGCCACAAGGAGGTGCACCAGCTGGTGAGTCACTTTGTCTCAGATGGAGAAGGAATGCAGGACTGGGCACACTGTCATTCTTTGGGTTAATTCTACACTGAAAGCTTTTATCACAGGCTTTGTATACTGCTAGTTCAGTGGCATACTGCTTAGTTAATCAGTTGACGAAAACTGCAAGAAGTCTGTTCAAGAAGGCTGAATTCAGAGGGTTGCACACCAGTGATACTTTGAGAATTACAGCTGCCCCCCGTATTAATGTGGTTGGTGAATGGTTGATTTGTGATAAAATTGGACACAGGTGTAAAGCTGTTCATGCTTGTAACAAGGAAGGGTTTGTGTCATTGAATCAGGTGTCTGGAATGTTACATTGAAACAGGCCACACTGCGTGAAGTTGAAAGGGATTTCTTTTTTGTGACTCAGTGTGATGGAAGAAAGAACACTTCAGGGATAGCCTATGTAATCTCTTCCTTCCCTCAAACTGGGTAGAATTCAAAAAGCAGCTGAGCCCGTGTGCTGGTTATGCATTTGTGAGCACTATACATGACAATGGCTGAGTTTGGGTCATAGCTCTTGGTAAAGCACTAGTGTCAATCTGCTCCTTTAATTACCAACCTTACACGGTGGCAGAAAATTCCACAAATCTATATGCAGGGCCGGTGCAACCATTTAGGCGAACTAGGCAGTTGCCTAGGGCGCCAAGATTTGGGGGTGCCAAAAAGTGGCGCCCCCCCCAATTTTTAAACGGTTGCAGCCGCTGCTGCTGGAGGGGCTGAGCTGCCAGCGGCAGCAGCTGCCTGCAGCCGGCAGCCCAAGGTGTCCCCCGGGTCAGGGCATCGCTCGTCAGCGCGCCCCTGACGTCAGTGCGCCGCAGCCGCAGCCTGGCAGCCGAGGGCGCCCCCCGGGGCAGTGCGCTGCTGCCGCAGCCGGCAGCCCAGGGCGCCCCCCTCCCGGGTCAGCGAGCCGCCGCCGCGCAGCCAGCAGCCCAGGGCCCCCCGGGTCAGCGAGCCGCCGCCGCGGACCCGGCAGCCCGGGCGTCCCCACCCCCTGGGGTCAGGGAGCTGCGGCTCTGGTGGACCTGCCGGAGGCATGCCTGCGGCAGCTCCACCGGAGCCGCAAGACCCGCGTGTGGGGCAGCGAAATGTCCCGGCGCCTAGGGCACCAGAAACCCTAGCGCCGGTCCTGTCTATATGAGACATTTGAAAGTTGGAACACCTTGGAGAGATTAGATGTCACCCTCACCCATATTGGCACGTGGATTGTTAGCCTGTCACGTTCTACAACCTGCTCATGATGAATCCTTTAAGTGGGAAAAGAAAAAATTAAAAAGTTAATAACCATATTGTGCTGTGAATAATCCCTGAGCTATTGTGTGCCAGTGCCTGAGACCCTGAGGTGAAAAAAATCGATTTTACCATCCACAGACCAGTAGGTAGGTCAGTCACTTTCTGCCCTAAGCAGGCAGGCTTGCTACCCAGCATCTTCAGGACATGACACTTTCATGTATAACCCTTAGAGCTATGTTTCAGTGTGATATTCTGAGGATAGAGCCAGGTAAATCATAGGTGTGCAAGTTAATGAGGTGTTAATTGGCTAGCAGGAGAGTATAACCAAGAAGTACTCTTGTGTATGGCTGAAGTAAGGGCATTTGATAAGCTCTGGAAACCAAACAAGATTTGGTTAGTTAGCATTTGCAGCTTTGAAAAATTCTAAATTGCACAGAATATAGTTGAGAAGCTCTATGGCAAGATAAGCAAGTAATCTACTGCTTAACAGCTATGCTTTAGTGGTCTCTAATTTTATGACAGACACCAAATTTCCCCTAAGTGACTGGCAAGGCCAGTGGTAGAGCTGGGAATGGAACCCAGCTCTTCAGTCCCAGTCCAGTGGTCTGTCCACTGGGCCACACTACCTCAATTTCATCCCACCAATCAGACCAACATATCGTATTAATAACTATATGAGCAACTCCATATCCATCACAATATGTTTGGCTAAATCTTAGATATTGTTATTACTGCAGAGGCATTGATTGGCAATACTAGAGAAGGGTAATGGGTATATCTCTTCTATGGAGCCACATGGAAACCCTGTTGTGATGACTGTCTATACAGTGTCTTTGGTGACATAGCTGCACTGCTATGATGATCAACACCCACCACAACACACCTTTCTGGATCCATGGGTAGGGCCCTTCCAAATTCGTGATCCATTGTGGTCAATTTCACGGTCATAGGATTTTAAAATTAGTCACTTTCATGGTTTCAGCTATTTACATCTGAAATTTCATGGTGGTGTAACCGTGGGAGTCCTGACCAAAGGAAGTAATGGGCGGGGGGGAGGTGGTTTGCAAATCTATTGTAGGGGGGTCATGAGATTACCACCCTCACTTCCTGCAGCCAGAGGAGGTTCCTGGAGGTGAGTCTCATCTCTCTTCCGAGAATGGTTGTGCAGGGGAAGAGGAAGTCCCGTCTCTCCTCAGCCCTGCCGGGACTAGCAGCTGGAGCCCGGTGCACTTCAGTAAGGCTTTTGATACTGTCTCACATGACCTTCTCATAAACAAACTAGAAAAATGTAGCCTAGATGAACCCACAACTGGTTGGAAAACTGTACTCAGAGAGTAGCTATCAATGATTCACAATCCATCTTGAAGGATATATCAAGTGGGGTCCCTTAGAAGGGGAGCTTATGGTATCTCCATCATTGGAGGTTTTTAAGAACAGGTTAGACAAACACCTGTCAGGGATGGTCTAGATAATGCTTAGACCTGCCTCAGTGCAGGGCATTGGATAGAATGATGGCCTCTTGAGGTCCCTTCCACTCCTACATGTCTATGATTCTAATAACTAGGTATAACCACATGAAATCATGTTGTTACAATGCTTAATACATGTTCTAGGATGGCCTATCACGTTCATCTGTTCTAATACTTTGCAAGGCTTCTGCTTGAGATAAAGATATTTGCTTCCATTTTTTGCTTGTTCCTATATTCTTCTATGACATCAATTCAAAGAATTGGGCTGATGTTATGCTTGAACTGTGTACAACAGGCACTCAAAATTATTCATAGGTAACAACAGGATAATTGTTTCCAAGGAATAAAAATGGAATGGGTTTTCATTGTTTGAAGAATGAGCAAAGATACTGGTATTTAGAAAACACATTCACAATCCATCTCTGAAATAACCATTCAGAGTTTATTACAAATATCTCATCATTTTACTGGAATAGATGTTTTTTTGTAATCTGACTTTCTGTGGCAGAGTATATAGACATTCACAACCTTTTTATTCTTATTTAGTTGTAAAGTCAAATGTGCTCCAAAGCTTCCAGGATACTCACTGAATCACCTTTTTATTAATACAGTGACATCCTATTATACACCAGAAACTTTATATACTTGGCTCATTTTATTTTCCATCCCTCTAAACAAACTGCAACTATTACTTGATAAGTATCTGAATGTTGTTCTTGTCAAATATGTATTATCACTGCAATTTTATAGAACAAAGAGTCTTTCTGGTATTTTCCAATTTCTGATATGGATATACAACCTTGGAGTATGCAGGAGAAGAAAAACTTAAACTTCACTAATTTTCTTCTCTCTAAAATATTGAAGGACAATCAGTGTAACACAGAAATACTGTAAATAAGAGTTGTAGTGATGGCATATGGTGTGTGCCACCTTTAGAGTGCTGCTTTGACTCTTACCCAGAGTAGTAATGAAGTTATCATTTGATAGTTGTACAGTGTAAGTTGGTGGTCTTTATACTTCCTAATGTGTAGTGTGCACATCATAAAATACATCATCACCATTGATGCCTTTGGTGGCTGTCTCAGTGGAGAATCCAAGGATGATACAGTAAGGGAACCACTATTTATTTTTTATTGGGGAAAAAAAGAAATAAAATCCTGAAGCTTTCTGTTGATCTTAGATCTTGTACAAACTTGTTATAAGCCCTGAATTTGGGGTCTAATTCAATCTGGCAGTGTGTCTCTAACTTTTCCCTTTTTGTAGCTGTCAGATCTTATTTATTTATTTATTTGTGCATATACTGTAGCTGATTCTGCACTTACAGTAGATTTAGAACATGAAAACATGATCTTAAAAAGTGGCAACCAGTATAACACTGAATGTCAGCAAAACATCCATCATTTCACAATCCTGTTTAAAATGTTATGCTCGTGCTGTTTAAAAGTTGCCTTTCTTATACTTTATTTCTGTGAAATACAGTCTGTTATTAAGTATCTGTCCAGAACACACACTTTCTGTAAATGAAAATAAGCTGTCTGTACAATTTGTCATCTTAGTTTTAAGCACCTCTAGAGTATTCCCTTGTTGCTATGGGAAATTATTGCATTTTTACACTGACAAGAGTGGTGGATTTTGTTGTTTGTTTTTTTGCCTGTGGAAAAACATGAAGGTAGTTGAGAAAGAGACAACTGAAGGCCCTTCAAACAATGTAAAGTCCTTTCCCAAATCACACAAATACCTTTTCGCTTAAATTATAGACAAGGATTTCACATTTCACTGCTGTATCTAATTAATTCAATTATACATAATTGTAAATCTTTCCTTCCACCCACACTGCAACAGGGCTTGGGACTGGATTTCTCCATTGTACCATGAACCTAAACACTTACTTCCCCAGATTCTTTTTTACCTGTTCCTAATAAAGTTCCCCTTTGTTATATGATGATTTTGGGGTGTGTCATTTCTCGCTGGGGTTTATATTGATGTTCTTTATATCCTATTTACTGGATTTATACTCCTTGCCAGCAGTGGTACCAATATTTGCTTTCCCAAGGGCTAGCACCTCTTGTGTCTCAGGCATGGTGAGAAGTTACCTTGGGTGGAGGCACAGTCCAGGCATGACCAAAAGAAACCCAGGACCCAGCCCATGAGAGGAGAGAAACCATTCCAAGTAATAAGCACCTGGGAAGAGGCTTGAGCCTCACCTCAGGAGAGGGACTGCATATATTAATATAGAAGCATCTTTTTCAAAGCACTCCTTAGATCTATGGTAAGTTAACACCCAATCGCTATGGGCGTTCGCACATTCCTCTTATGGACTCGCTTCTTTAGGGGGAAGTTGAATTCGTTAAGTTTGGTCCTTGTTAATTTGTATAACACAGCTCACTTCCCAGCAGGAGACTCTCAGACACAGGGACATATGGGGAAGAGATCATTATGTTCTCGGTGTAAAGATTTTGGTGGCAAAGGATTTGGGGCAGAATGTATATTAGACAATCTTAGTGGTCTTGTGTTCATAACTAACCAGATCTGAATGGTTTAAGGCCAGGTGGTGGGAAAGGGTTAAGTGCTTTCTTCTGAGTGCTTGGTGCAGGTGGCTCCACACCCCCTAAAGGAGGCGGGAATGCCTTTCTGGGGTGGCGATCTGAGCTGTCCTGAGGAAGGAGCCCTATGAGCAGACAAGCATGAAGAGGCGGCTTTGTCTAAATGTTGTCATGCTGTTAATTTTTGTTGTTAAAGCCAAATCCCAGGGCCTGTGAATTGTGACTTCCCAGTCATTGTGGACTTGCTTTACACTGAAGAGTTTGGGAAAGGCACCTGCTCACAGAGCTATAACACAGCCTTAAAAATAACCACTGGGCCTACTCTATTTTGCTTCAGATCCTACCTGTTACTTTGGTTTGCTGTTCCTAATATGGTGTTTAAGGAAAGTGAAATGAAGTATAGTGCATGTTGCTGTGTTTTTATATCAATAACCTCAATTATGTTACCCTTTTTCAAGTGTTTCTCAGACATGCATAATGCAACATGCTTAAATTGGTTCCCCTGTGAGCAACACTTAGTTATTTTTGAATCATAGAGATTTACAAATAACTCTACCACCAGATGCAGTTGCTCAGGCTCGAATGCTCGTCGTTGGCTGCTGATCCAAGGCTGCCTGGTGATGCAGCTTGCTATTTGTATGTCTTGTCATAGTCAATGGGTTGCCACTTGCTCCCCCTCCATGGCATGGCAATTGAGAGCGTATAGAACAGGGTTTTTCCCCAAGCATTTGTGGCAAATAATGGCTGCAAGAAGATTCCCATTTGGAAGGACTGGATTGTGCCTGTTGCCCTCAGCTCTGCCAAGGGGGAAGGGTGGGAGTCTCAGCTGGCACACACTTTCCTGAGGCTGCTGGGTGTGCACGGGGAGATCACACTTTGCTCTGTCTATTAGAATGGAGCAGATTGCTCATCCTTAGGTGTGCCAACCCTGCCCTGCTGGCTGGTATGTGGGAGTGTATGTGAGAGAGTGAGTGAGAAGGGACAGGGTCTTAGTCCTGAGTCCTAAATTCCCTAAATTAGACCCCATTATTTTAAATGTATAGCTGGGATTATATTATGCAATGTGCATTACTTTGCATTTATCAACATGGAATTATATCTGCCATTTTGTTGCCCAGTCACCCAGTTTTGCGAGATCCTGTTTAGCTCTTTGCAGTCTGCTTTGGACTCAACTATCCTGAGTAGTTTGGTATCATCTGCAAATTTTGCCACCTCACTGTTTATCCCTTTTTCCAGATCATTTATGAATATGTTGAATAGGACTGGTCCCTGGAGGACACCACTATTTTCCTCTTTCCATTCTGAAAACTGACCATTTATTTCTACCTTTTGTTTTCTATCTTTTAACTAATTACCAATCCATGAGAGGACCTTCCCTCTTATCCCATGACAGCTTACTTTGCTTAAGAGCCTTTGGTGAGGGACCTTGTCAGACTTTCTGAAAATCTAAGTACACTATATCCACTGGATCCCCCTTGCCCACATGCTTGTTTGTTGACCCCCTCAAATTATTCTAGCAGATTGGTGAGGCTTTGTGGTAGCCAGCAGTATGTAGTTAGGCACAGAAGGCCTGATTTGCACAGGTGCCGAATAGTTAAAGAGTTGTAGGTGCTTATTTGCTGACCAGGTTGTTTGTTCTTTATTCAGCAAGGGCTTCTTCTTTGAATGTCCAGGTGTGTCCAGTGTAGCACCTAAATAAACAGATTTTGGGTTGTACAGGCTTTAGGATATGTCTACACAGCGAAGTAAGTCTCTCTGTGATCTGTGCCTGCAGACTTGGTATTTCCAATTCTGCACTTTAGCATCTGCACAGCATTGACAAGCCTGGCCTCACAACCGTGCTGGCTGGTCCATACCTGGCCTGTTCATATTCTGACCTGAGTCAGAATAGCTTCTGTGGACATACACTGGCCTATCTCAAGGTTCCTAGTGCCCTTGTCAGCTGTAGCTATTCTAGGGCTTGGTCCATAGTAGGTTGTGGGAGAACATGTCTGTCCATGCTGCAGGAGTTGACTAAAAGTGTTTTGAGTGGTTTTAGCCCACAACACATTCATCTTAGATATTTTGTGTTCCCACACTCCAGCACCTGGAGCCTTCAACAGGATTCCAACCCAGTGGAAGAACTTCTCCACCTGACATTCCGTCCTATTTTGGGAATCAGGTAGAGCATCTGCTGGATGTTTTGGCAGCAGTTTTTCACTTAGCATAGGCACTTGAGGGGGGACACGAACATGCTAGTTACAACTCAGCTGATCCTGCTCATGTTTGTTGCTTTAGCCACAGATTCCTCCTGTGTAGACCGGTGCTTCTGGAGCAGAGCCATGAGCATAGACCAATTGGATCCCATCATCTTGAAGACCAGCAGTGACTCCAGAACTTTTGCATGAAGAAGCAGATGTTCCTGGAGGTTTATGATCAGCTTGCCCCAACTCTCCAGTGCCATGACACTCATTATCAAGAAAGAGCATGGGATAACCTGTATTAACGTTTGTGCGACTTTTAACATTACATATAATAAAACTTGCAAGTGTAGCCTTCTGTATAAATTGAACACTTTATTTTACACATGTATTTACATACCACAGAAAGGGAGACTACTTCCATAAAAATGTAAAAACAATAACCAAATTCCATGCAAAAACAGTGAAGAATGCATGTTACCAAATAACATGGCCAACTATTTCTGGGTGTTCTCAGTCCCTCTGTTCTCCTGGGCCTTTCTGGTGTGTTTTGCATGTGGGGGCCACGACAAGACTGGAGTGGATGAATGCACAGGGTACACTTGTCCGTTTGATGTACTACTTTCATTGTCGTAACATGGTCCAGCCAACCTCTATGCTGTCCAAAGGCTGCATAGTCTGCAGAACACCAGGGGCGGCTCCAGGCACCAGCACACAGCACGTGCCTGGGGCGGCAAGCCACGGGGGGCACTCTGCTGGTCGCCTCGAGGGCGGCAGGCAGGCCGTCTTCGGCGGCATGCCTGCAGAGGTCTGCTGGTTCAGCAGACCTCCTGCAGGCTGCTGCCGATTTGCGGGACTGGGGACCTCCGCAGGCAACGCTGAAGGCAGCCAGCCTGCCGTGCTTGGTGGGCAAAATGCCTAGAGCTGTCCCTGCAGAACACAATAGTGTGGAGGGGACTCAGGGCATAGGGCTGGAGCAGGAGCTGAAGTGGCATGGAGCCAGGAGTCTGGTAGCCACAAGTGCAAATAATCATTTGAACAGCTCCTTCTGCTGCTTTCTGTCTTCCTCCTCCAATCTGCGGTCATGCTCCATGACTCTCTCCACAATCTCTCTCATGCTGTGCAGACTCTCTGAGTTCCTACTCTGTGAGAATTCACGTTATTACCAGCCAGCAATGAATGAAATTCATGGTAAATCAACCACAGTCTGATTTAGCGTGGAGATGCTGTGCAAGCATCTAATATCCATGCACAGACCCATCTGCTGCTGGCCATGGGGTCTCTCTACAGACAGCCATCCTCCGTTGTAATTTGGACACTGTTTAAGTCAGCTATGGACAAATATATACTCTGTTTTTCTGAACTCATAACAGCCTGGATTTTTGGAACTCAGTTACAGTGGTCTGGACAGTGCAGGCGTGGGATTTCTAAGGGGCATTGTATTAGAGGAAGAGTACATGAATAGTAATTGTTGGTCCCAACCCATACTTGTAACATCGTGAGTAACTAGTTAAATTTTGTTAACTGCTTGTTTAACTTTTTGTCTCATTTTGTGATGTCCATTTTGAATCCCATGTGCTGGGGAGAAGGGAATGCTAGGTGAATGAGAGTGGGTTCTGCTATGAATGGAAGCACATCAAGCCCCAGCTTGTATTAATAGAGCTATAAGCAGGGCCGGCTCCAGGCCCAGCGCGCCAAGTGCGTGCTTGGGTGGCATGCCGCAGGGGCGCTTTGCCGGTCGCGCGTCGGCGGCAGGCGGCTCGGTGGACCTCCCACAGGCGTGCCTGTGGAGGGTCTACTGGTCCCATGGCTCCGGTGGAGCATCCACAGGCATGCTTGCGGGAGGTCCACCGGAGCCGCGGGACCACTGGACCCCCCCGCAGGCAAGCCTGTGGGAGGTCCACCGAAGCCGTGGGACCGGCGAGCAGCAGAACGCCCTCAGCGGTGTGCCGCCGTGCTTGGGGCGGCAAAATGGCTAGAGCCAGCCCTGGCTATAAGCTGGAAATCCAGATATTAATAACCAACAGTACAGCAGAAATGTATCAGGGTCCAGCTCTGGCGCTTGTTCTGATGCTGGTTCTCCAGTGGGTGGCTCCCCAGGGTTGTCCCCCAACAGCTCCTCCATGTACAGACCCAGGATGTGCTGTAGCTGCCCTGGTGGTGTAGCCTCTCTGATTACTGGCCTTAGAACCAGGGTCATTTTTGCCCTTCGCTCTGTGGTTGGCTCTTCTCCAGCAGTGCCTGCGACTGAGGGATTATTGGGATGCCATCCCCACTCAGCACCACTGTGGGCTCAGTGCTTACTAAAGGTTGCAGTAGCTGGTTGAATTCCTCCTAAAAGTGACAGAAACATGGGGCGTTCTCAGACATGCTGTTAGAATCTTTTGACTTTGCAGTAGTCTGTCTTCAGCTGCCTGCTTCACTCTCTGTGCTATTCTGTTGCCCAGTTAATCCCCAACTCTGCCAGCTGCTCCGATATAGCTTTGTAGAAATGATCATTTCTGGTGCTCTTGCTGAAGTCAAACCTCTTGCTTGCCTCACAGCAGATATTAACTAGAATCTGGCTGTGTTCCTCTGGCCAGCTAGCAGTGCACTTGATGCAGGACTTCCTAGTGCTGGCCATGCTAATACCCGTGAGGATTAACTGTGTTTCCAGTTGAGAGTCTGCATGGAAATGAAGGGTTAAATGCTGAGCAGATGAATTTGTACCAGGAGGTTGCTTCCAGTTTCTGGGAAGCCAGTGGGAAGTTTTGGGATAGAAGGACTGAGAGAGACAGTCCCAGGGGACTGTGGGATAGCATTGGTGGACTCTCCAGACCAAGTCTGTTACCCAGACTTGAGCTACGTCCACACTGCAAAATTTCTGAGCTTCGAGTTGCATTGCAGAGGGACTCTGGCAGTAATTGAGTGGGGTTCCTGGCCTGTGTGGATGGAAGAGGGATTTGAGATTAAACCTGAGGATCTTGTGTAGACATTCCCTCATGTTGAACTGTTCATTGGGCTTTGTCTGGTTTAGATGGAAACAACTGGAAATTGTCTTTTTTGCATTTGCTTTCAGTCTCCATCTTTTACAACAGTAGGCCATCTCTCTCATAGCTGCACTGAGGACTTCTAATACACGAATAGTAATTTGTCTTCTAATATAAATTACTATTAGTTTTTTGATGCTGTGATGACCGAAGTCACAAGTCGCATAATCTACTTTATTTTATGTGCTTATAATTCTAATTAGAGCTATCAAGAGTTTCATGTACGTATTAAGGGGAGGCTATGCCCCCAAATGTTTAAGATCTCAGTTGAACCATGGTATTACATACAGGGGGAAACAAACCTATTAATAAATTATTCTGTCTTCTGAAGCAGGTGAAGTACAATAAGAACCCTTGCTACAAAAGCCTAAAGAAGCTTCTTCTAGTAAACTGATTGCAATTGCCCTTGTCAATCAATATGTTTGATTATAGCATGTATACAGAGTAAAGCACATTTCAGTCAGATATAGCTGTCTGAATTCTTGCTGTAGAATCTCTTGTGAAGTAACTTAAACTTTTGCCCCCAAGAGGAGACTGAACTGTTCTTTGAAGGTGGTAAGATCCAAGAATACTGAAATGCTGCACAGGATGGAAATATAATTAGCCTCAAGTTCAAGCATTTAGCAATAAAAATAGTGCAAGTGATGTTAGTGACCTGAGTCTGAACCCTCACACACCTTGGGCACATGGCTTTTTTAGAGGATGTCACATAAATCAGCATGAAGTCACAAATACATTTTTGGCACACTATGCTTTTAACAAAGCAGTGGAAGGACCGCTTTTACAGGGGCATGTCTTGGGGAAGCCATTAGTGTTGTTCTCTTGAAGGCTCTTTGCCTTTGGAAAATGCACTTAAAGGTGATAAAGTGATTGGAATAGAAATGTGTCTGGACCCCCCCACCCGTCCGTCCCTCCCTGTTGCTGAGTTGCTTCCCATGGATAATACTCTTCAGTCATCAGATTACCAGCTGAAACTCTACCTATGTAAACACCAGCTACTAAGGCCTGATCCAAAGCTCACTGATGTCAGTGAGGGTCTTTCCACTGAGGTCAATGGCTTCTGGTTCAGGCCTTAAAGCAGCAAATTCAGACATGAATTGTTGGCATCACCCCCACTCCCGGTTCACCAACATGCACAAGCATGTGCCTAACTTTAAGCTCATGGCTTGTACCATTATTATCAATGCATCTATCCCACTCTTTTTGATGGAGTTGCTTTTGTCTTTAAAATTAAGCAGGAACTCTAGCAATTTGCTGTGCTGGCATTTCAGTGTTAGGAACTGGTATTTCTTTAGGTGAAACTTTTTTTCTGAAAGTACAGTCAGAATGAGTTGGCACCCCAGGCATACTCATCATGAGAACAAAGCCTATAGCAGCGTCCTTCTATGGATCCAGTAAACTCTTAGTACCTGCTCCTCTGAGTCATTATCAGAAACCCATGATTAAAGGAACCTGAATGTTTGCAAATCCTTATTGAGTATAATTAAACACATTATTCTAGTTATGTTTTCTTATTGCTCTTTTATCACCTTCCTTTATGGCAGCAGTTCTGATGTAGGCAGGTGAAATAAGCTTGGTATTTGTCGATTATTCCTGAGAAGCTGTGACAAGGGATTTTAAATTTTTCCAGAAGGCTGAGAGTAAACTCTTTTTTCCCCATCTTCTTGTTATTCCTCTCTCGTCTTTCCTTCTCCTGCTAACGCGGGAAAGAGAAATCTGGACTGAGGGTGCTCTCTCTCTCTTCTAACATTTGCCATTGTTCATTTCCTGTTTTTCCCTTTTCCACTCCTCTCACTCATTCTATTTCTGCTCTTGGAAAGCAAACACTGGCCACTTACCTTGTAAGCTTCTTGGTGCAGGGAGCATCTTTTTGTTCTGTTTGTACAGTATTGAGCCCAATGGGAACTTGGTCAATGACTAGGGCTTCTAGACTCTGCAGTAATACAAATAACCATTTTAACTACTGTACTTCAACCATGACATCACACACATTATGCTTCTCATGTTTTTTTTCAATTTACCCAGAAGATCCCAGTGTTTCCTTTCCTGGATCTCAAGTCTGCAAGACAAAGTGAAAAGCCTCCCATTGACATCAAATGTGGATTGGATCAGGCCCAGTTGCATCCAGGCATCTTTTTGTGGTACTTTTAGCGTGCTCTGCATTTCTCCATTATTTTTTTGAGTTCTGTAGTTTCAGACTCTTCATTATGGTAGCTTGTATGTTCTATATGTATGTTAATACATAACTTTCTATGTACAATCCAAAATGTTGCTCCGTAAGGAATCACATACATCTGGGGTTCTCAAACCCTCTTCTGACAACAAAAATTACTACACGACCCCAGGAGGGGGGACTGAAGCTTGAGTCTGCCTGAGCCCTGCCGCCCTGGATGGAGGGGCAAAGCCTGATCCCCACCATCTCATGTGGGTAAAGGGGGGCAAATACAAAGCCCAAGAGCTTCAGCCCCAGGCAGGGCCCCTAAACTGAGCCCTGCCATGCAGAGCTTAAGCCCTTGGGCTTTGGCCTCGGGTGTTGGGGCTTTGATCCTGGGCACTGGGGCTCAGGCTTCAGCCCCAGTACCCAGCAAGTCAAACACCAGTCCGTGACTCCATTAAAACGGGGTTGTGACCCACTTTGGGGTCCCAACCCAGCATGTGAGAACCGCTGACATAAATCATGCCCTCTAATTAGAGATGTGAAGAATTTCACTCATAGTTTACAAGGCTCTATATAGAAAAAGCAAACACCTGTATCATTTATTGATTATTGAATTTGCCGTGATGTAACCTTGCCAGGCTATTGGTGAATATCTTTGTATTACCAATCACTTTTAGTTGCATTACACTGATAATGATACCTGGCATTTCGAGTTTACCCAGTTGGGTGTCTTTCATCTTTCAGTCAGGATATCTTCAATTATTTTTATATCCATCTTTATTTCTGTTGCAGTGGCACATAGGCAGCTCTGCCATGGATCACGATCCCACTGTAGAAACCCAGAACAAAATGACAGAGAGCTTCCAGTCTTTTCATTAAGATAAAAAATCAGGTGAATACAGGCAGGACAAGACAGCTTCAGAAAATAACCTATTTTAGGCAGGCAGGAAAATAATTTTCCATAGTTTAATATAAGATGGAGTTAAAATGTTTGGATTGGTTTTTGTGGTTTGTTTTTTTTTTGGTGGTTTTTTTTTTGGTTTTTTTTTGTTTTTTTTTTGTTTTTTTTGTTGTTAAAAGCTTTGTTTGATACAGAATCCAGATTTGGTCTTTCATTTGAGAACACAATCTCATGGAAGAGAAAATGTCTCATTAAAAGCAAAATGATATATAGCATCTATTAATCAATGGGATGGAAATGCTCTGTGCCCTGAACTCCAAGTGTTGAAATGTATCTCTTAAGGATCAATATTGTTTCCAAGTAACTAAAGTAAAATCAATACCAGACATAGACTTCATTTTGGTTACAAATCATTAAGTTACAGTGTTTGGTGAACTTTTAACTACAAATAAAGTTCTATAAAACTGGCTTTAAAAAATAAACTTTACTCAGTTAACCTCTTTAAGTTTTACTGTTTTATATATAGCAGGTGTTTCTAGCAAGGCTTCATTCCTTAAAGAGCTGCTCCTGTGGTCCTGCTGTGAACCATTGCTCAGAAAAAGGTGAATGCAGGATTCTGCTCTAAAGTACATCTTCCTAATATGTCATTCAGGCCTTCAAACTGCCTTTTGCTCCATGGGTGCTCTAATGAGGGGAAAGGAGGAGCATACTGGGAACAACTTCTGCCATGCAATGAGCAGTGGGGCAGAAGAATGGCAGCAGGAGTGCCTTGCTGATATGATGCCCCACTGGAGTGCGGTCTGCTACCCAGTGTCCATCTTGCTTGCTTATCGGTTGTAAGCAGGAGCCAGGATCTTGTGCTGCCCTCATCAAAGGAGAAGAATTCTGAAAGTTAGTAACTGTTAGGAAGAAAGTGTGCTCTGTGAGTGGGACACAGAGCAGCCACCAGGAGACAGCAGGGAATACTGTCCCAGGTAGGGGCTTAGCAAGGGCACCTGAGACTTCCCACTAAAGTGAGCAGCTGCTTGTTGAAGCTGCTTGCAATGCATACATCACAGGGCACCAGCAAGATTCCTGTCTGCAGCACCAGCTGTGTATGTTTCATTCCCCATGCAAACTCTGCTACTTCCCCTCCATTGCTGACCAACACATTGTGGTCTGGGCCACCCACTGAATCCACAGGTCCGTTTGACCCCTGGTCAGAGAGAGGGACCTCAGTCCCCACAGGGGAGAGACACGCACTTGCTATAACCTCTAGCACTTCCCTTCCCAAGGGAAGGGAGGAAAAGAGAGTGTGAATAGTAGGGGAGGGAGGCTGTGGAGAAGTCGCGAGCTGGAGTGAAAGGATAGATTGGAGAGGGTCACTCCTCACAGGATAGACAGGAACTGTTCAACTCCCCCTTGCTGCATGACTGTCAGGATTTATTCTGAGTACTCATGTGACACTGTAGGCCAAGGTTTGTCCAGGAGGGGGCGGAGTGGAGGTGAGTGTGAGAGAGAGCGACATTGAGGTACAGCCAGTGAGCTTAAGGTGTCCAGGTGTCCGATTTTCGACTGGAAAGTCCAGTTGAAAAGGGGACCAGACGGTATCCGGTCAGATCTAATGACTGGACACACAATGTCTGGTTACTGTGGGCAGAAAAGGTGGGGAAGCGCCGAGTCATCACCTGCACCAGCCCCTACTCAGCCAGGGCCACCTCCTATCTGCACTGGGCAGCTACAGTGAGTGACGGAGGGAGAGTGGAAGAGGAGTGAATGGAGGCCAGGGCCTCAGGGAGAAGGGGAAAGGCAGGAGTGGGGCCTCGGGGGAAGAGATGAGGCAGAGGTGAGGCCTAGGGGGGGATGGCAGCTCTGGCACTCCTGCTGGCATGTCCAGTTTTTAAATATCACAAAGTTAGCAACCCTAAGTGAGCTGCATACTAACCCCCCACTCTGAGGTTACCTACATTGTGCATGAATCCACTGGCTGGTGCCACAGCACTGATACTGTGGCAGCATGAATGAGTGTCCCATCCAATTCAGTTCATCGGCAGTTCCAGCTAATGCTGCAAAGGTAGAGAGGTTATTGCTCCTTCACTTTCATTCCTGCTGCACTGTAATGAAGCACTGGATGGGTGCGTGGGAGACTGAAATGGTGGTGCGAAAGGGCAACAGCGTTACCTTCTGTTCCTGAGGGAATAGCATGCTGTTTTCTTAGAATGCACTACGGGACTCCTCACGGGATAGACAGGAACTTGGAGCCCAAGTGTGAAAAAAAATGGAGAGGCCACATTCCCTTGTAGAAACTGGACACGGACAGTGACTCTCTTTATTGTAGCACAGCGGAGCCTAGGGACGTTTGTCACACACAGGGCACTAACAGAAACAGTGGCTTTGTGGGTTGCCTATAATACAGTAGTTCTCAAACTGTGAGTCGGGAGCCCAAAGTGGGTCACGACCCCATTAAAATGGTGTCACCAGGGCTGGTGTGAGACTTGCTGGGGTCAGGGGCCAAAGACCAAGCCCCACCATCTGAGGCCAAAGACTGAGCCCCATTGCACAGGGCCAAAGCTGAAGCCTGAGTTCCACCATCTGGGTCTGAAGACTGAGGACTTCATCCCTTAGTGGTGGGGTTCAGGTCTCAGGCCCCTGGCCTGGGGCTGAAGCCACTGGGCTTTGGCTTTGGCCCCTCTGCCCGGAGCAGTGGAGCTCAGGCTTTAGCATCCCCACGGCTCCCCAGCTGGGGCAGCTGGGCTTGGGCGGGCTCAGCCTTCAGTCCCCCATCCTGAGGTTGTGTAGTAATTTTGGTTGTCAGAAGGGGGTTGCGATGAAGTTTGAGAACCCCTGCTATAATATAGTGCAGCAGCATCATTCCCAGTTCTTTGTTTGTTCTTCAACTCAATCACTGATCTAGAATGCTAGCAGCTATATTTTAAATAATCCTGCACCTTGAGCACCTGACCTGCACTGGAGATGCACAAAAAATAATGGGTCCATTGTGAAACTATTATCATTAACTACGACCTGAACAACATTCCTCCCACTTACAGATATTGAAAGTGTAGTTAATGTTATTGTTTTTCCTTTAGCTGATGCATAAGGAAAGAAGGGTGCTGCTGTTTCATTGTAGTCTGGCTAATTTTGCCTGGATTGTATTTTTTTCTTTTAACTTACTTACTGAGCCAAAGAGAAATTAAAAACAGGCTGCTGAATTTTCATTTTCTATGGCAGATTTCACTAGTGCCCAACACAGACTTGGACCTTAAGGTACAGAGGGATTCTGCAGGTTCAGAGTCTAAATACCTTTTCAGTTTTATATTTGTCCAACATTTTGTTCTGTGCTTGTCTTCTGATGTGAACCCCCAATTCCCTCAATAGTGTGCCACTTCCTGCTTTTTTTTTTTTAACATCTCTGAACAACTCAGAAGACTCACAACTACCACTACCCTGATGTGTTAGTTGTGGAATTAAAATGCCAGCACAAACACAGATCCAATACTCTAAGAGTTATGGAGACTGTAGTGAGGCTCCTCTCTGCCCTGGAGAGGGTCGAACCTCAGCCAGCACCCCTACAGAGACTTATAATTGTGGATGGAAATTTGAAAAACCTGTTGAAAGAAGAAGAGAGGCCAGAAGAAAAATACACAAAGCCACAAAGGCAATTATTGGCTCTGAGTGAATATGGTAATAACATATTTGAGAATGTTCTTGCAAATGAAACCTGATGATTTGATTTGCTGTTATCACATCCCCTTTAACTAATTTATTCATGAACAGCTAGTTGAGCTAATTTTTATTCACAAGAAAAAAATATGAAAGACAAAAGTGCCAGGAATACTCACACATGTTTGGGAGTATTTAAATACTCTTCCAGCTCTTTTGAAAAGGCTTTTTTCCATTTGCACAAAATATTGTTAAACAATTACAAACAGTGACCAAAGTCATGAAAATCACAACCTGTCTGTGGACAATTAGCAAACTGAAAAAATGACATCCTGTTTACAAAACGTAAATCATTTAAGGAGGGAACAGAAATAAATCATGTAAGTGAAGTCACCTGTCAATGCAGCAGTTGTTGAGTACATGTGGCAAACAGTTTGTGAATAAGCTGTAGGCCAAAATTTGTTTATAAAGCTATTTGAATAATTACTAATTTGTAAAAATAACGGATACATCAATTTGTAGCACTTTACTTTTTTTATATAGCATATATTGTAGCATGAGAGAGAGAGAGAGATATTTCAACAAATAGTTTGACCAGCTCAAACAACGTTATTGACTGTATGTGGAGCTTACAGAATTCTATGTACTATACACTTCCACTATGAGCAATAAGCCACCTCTCTCTCTTTATGAAGATTTGTATATTTTCCTGGTCAATTTTTCCTCGATTCTTTCTGACCTCATATGTTGTTTACTCAAGAAAGTATTTACTTTCCTTTCTCCCACCATCTCATTAATGTAAATGTTATGAGAAGTCATGTTTAAAAAATGCCTGATCATAATTTAGCACAAGAGTTAATGATTAATCAACCTTGTCTCCTTCATACAGCTTACTGAAAAATTATTTACATTTAAATACTCTGAAATGATAAATGGAATCATTAGCTGCCACTGAATGAAAATGTAGATAACTCTGAATTACTGAGAGAGAAAGGAAAAGCTTTTTCTTTTATGAGCCTCTTCCTCAGATCAAAGACAGTCTAGGGGTTTTTCTGCAGGTGGCTATGTCTAACCTTTGCAGGCTTATGACCTTAAAATACTACCTTTCTGCTTCTAGAGACCACTCATGCTTCTACTGATTTGGTTGTTAGAAATGTCCTAGAGAAGAACAATTTTGGTGAAAAGCAAGTAATCTCACCCTTGTAATACTGTGTGGCTTTTTAGAATAAAGGATGTAATTTCATTTAGAATGTAACTTCATATTCAAGGTGTCTCAAATCATTTGCATTACACATGAGTAGGGTAGTGTCTGCACAGGCAATTATTAATACCAGGTCAATAATAGCTCCCATGTACATAGAAACCTGTTTTATGAAGAGGAAAAGTTTTTGCCCAGACTTTTCTTTTCCCTGTTGTTTTCAAAATGAGTTTTGTAGCCTTAGTGACCAGCCACAACCTGAAGGGACGACAACCCTGCTGCACTGACCGTGGTGCTGATTCCATGCCTGTTTCACCACAAAGTTCAGAAGTCTTCCTCCTCCCTGTTAACTCCCTTTACGTTGCATCTCACCTTTACACTCTGTTGTTTGTTGCTCCCTTTGGGGTTCCATCCTGCAAGGGGCTGAGAGCTCTGGCCCTGATCCAGCAAAGCACTTCAGCATATACTTCCCTTTAAGCACATTGATGGCTTCTGTCAAGGCTGATTCCCCGCTCTGGCATTTCGAATGCAGAAGGCGGGGGCCCACAAGGATTCTAAAAATTAATACTGGCCACTCCAGGCTGGTATTAAACTGCCAAGGTTACAGCTTCTCTCTGACCTTGGATGGTTAGATGCTGCCACCACCCAAGTGCAAAAACCCCTTGGGAATTCCTTCCTGTGGGGTACGCTCAAGCTCCTTCACCCTCCCGCCCTCCGGGGAAGACCTGAGAAAGAAAACAAAGGAAATCAGCTTATGCCACTAGATAATTAAACAACATGTGCAAAAACCCAATCCTATTATTAAAAAAGGTAAGTTTATTAAAAACAACAACAAAAAGAAAATACATCTGGAGCTTAGGCTATTGCTAGATTTAAAAAATGCAAATATAATAATTAAGCATCAAGAATGCTTTTCTTGAGGTCCAGCTCAATGGTTAAGAGCAAAAATATTTGGGATTAGCACAGAGGAGTCCACAAGCCATAAAGAAATAAAAGGAGATAAACCTAATCGCCATCTTCCTAGACATTTCCTGATCTATTTTTATATCTGGGGTTTCAAATAAGTAGTTTCTAGGTATGATTTGATGATTTTCAAACCTGACCCAAAGCTTTTTACAGCATTGCTGCTCTGTCTCTCCTCTCCGGGAGAACAACACAGACAGACAAAGGGAAAGTTTTTTCCCAGTTGTAAAAGTTCTAGCCTTGCCATTGGCTATTTTGGTCAGGTGCCCACTCCCTTCCTTTTACCTATGGAATTTTTAACCCTTTGCTGATAAAGCAAATAGAGAACAGCTACTTACAGGGATTTTATAGCTAACAGGCTGGCTGGGTTCCATAAAAGGGAGCTACCCCCACCTTCATTTATCACATGCCACCCACATCACAGACGGTGCTGGCCAGCCTGGTTTAGGTTGGGTCCACACCAGCTTGGATTTCTTTTTGGAGGTTTAGGAAACAGAGTTAATAAGATACATGCACCTTTAATTTTACTAATAATTACATGAAGAACTAAACGTATTTTTCACATTTTAAGGACTACAATGACTTAGAATACAGGGACATTTTTACCCGGCTGATTTTGGGAAACCTTTTTGGGACAGTGCATTAGTCACTTTGTTAGAGGCTTCTGTAATGTGCTGTATTTTAAAATCAAAGTTTTGAAGAGCTAAACTTCATCAAAGAAGTTTTTTGTTAGTCTCTTTGACTGTATGAAGCCACTTCAGTGCAGCATGGTCAGTTTGCGGGTGGAAACGTCGTTTCTTTTCTAGAGCATACACAATGGCGTAACATTCTTTTTCTGAGCTGGACTAGAGGCTTTTCCTCTCAGAAATTTTTTTGCAGAGGAACATGATGGGATGGAATTGTTGGTTTGGTTCTTTCTGTATTAAAACTGCTCCTACCCCACACTCGGACGCATTTGTGGTTATGACGAAAGGTTGGGCCAAGTTCGGGGCCCTTAGTACAGCTCAGATGTAAGGGTCGCCTTGAGCTGGTTAAAGGCTTTCTGACACTTTTCAGTTCACTGACCTGCATTTAGCTGAGTTTTTTTCTGGTTAGGTTTGTTAGTGGGGTGGCAATTTGGCTGTGGTTTGGTACAAATTATCAGTAATGCCCAGACAAGCCCATGAAGGATTGGACCTGCTTTTTTGACTTAGGGACAGGCCAATTTTGGATAGCATTTACTTCAGTCTGTAGGGGTTTGATAATTTTTTGATCCACCTGTTTTTCAAGGTACGTTACCCTGTTTAGGTCTATTTGACATTTTTGGGGCTTATGGGTTAATTCTGCCATCCTTATGCGCTGGGAGACAGCTTGGAGGTGTTTTAGGTGTTCAGCCCATGAATTTGAGAATATAGGCACATTGTCAAGGTAGGTGATGGTAAATTTTCCAAATTCAGCCAGAAGGTTATTTACTAGTTTCTGGAAGGTGACGGGTGCCTTTTGCAGTTTGAAAGGGAGCACATTCAATTTATACAGCCATACATGGGTGATGAAGACTGACCTTTTTTTGGCTGGGTTATCTAGCAGCACTTGCCAGTACCCATTAGTTAAGTCTAAGGTGGAGATGAATTGGGCACGTTCCAGTTTTTCCAATAGCTTATCTTTGTGTGGTATTGGCTAGTTTTTTGGGCTAGTTACAGCATTTAGCTTATAGTAATTCACAGAAAAGCGGATTTCCCCATCTAATTTGGGATCCAGAACCACTGGAGAGGGCCATGCACTTTCACAGGGGCAGATTACACCTATTTGTAACATGTCCTTGATCTTCCTTTTATTGCGGTTTTCACTTGAGGAGCCATCTGGTAAGGTTGGGCTCTAATTGGGCGAGCATCACCTGTGTTAATGGAGTGGTACACCCGTTTTGTCCATTCTGGGGTGGCTGAAAACATTGGCACGAAGCTCGTGCACAGCTCCTGGATTTGCTGTTGCTGCTTACGCCCCAGGGTTATGGAAAAACTTACCTTTTCTATGCCACCGTTGCTTTTTTTTTTTTTTTTAATAGTAGACTTCTTCAGGCCACTCACTTTTTTGGGAAGGGGGGCTGTAAATTGGAGAACCTTGGTTTTTAGGGAATAAAAGGGCTTTAGAAAATTAACATGGTATACTTTAGGTTTTAGGTTAGGATCTGGGAACGCTATGAAATTAACAGCTCCTGGGTGCTCTTGGACCATAAATGGCCCCTCCCACAACACTTTCATTTTATTGGCCTGGAGTGCTTTTAGGACAATGAATTGGTTACCTACTTTGAAGGAACACTCTCTGGCATGTTTATCATACCTGGCCTTTTGCTCTTGTTGAACATCCTGAGGGTTTTTTTGAGCAAGGACTAGAGTCTTTGAGGGCGTTTTGCAGGTTGGTTACAAAGTCCAAAATGTTGGTGCCTGGAGAAGATGTAACCTTCTCCCATTGCTACTTCATCAACTGTAATGGTTCCTTAACTTCATGGCTATACACAAGTTTAAAGGGTGAAAATCCCGAATTGGGATGGTGGTACAACCCTGTAGGCAAAGAGCAACTGCGGCAACACTAGGTTCCAATTATTGAAGTGCTCACTTATGAATTTACGTATTATGGCCCCCAAAATTCCATTAAACTTCTCCACTAGACCATTTGTTTGTTGGTGGTAAGGGGTGGCAACCAAGTGGTTCCCCCCATGAGCTTTTCAAAGCCATTTCATGGTCCCTGCCAGGAAATTAGTTTCCGAATCTGTAAGGATGTCTGAGGGCCAACCTACCCTAGCGAAAATGTTTGCCAGTGCCTAGCTTACGCTTTTAGCCCTGGTGTTGCATAGAGCTACTGCTTCCGGCCATTGGGTGGCAAAATTCATGAAGGTCAGTATGTATTGCTTTCCTCTGAGTGTTTTTTTAGGGAAAGGACCCAGAATATTCACAGCTACACGCTGAAATGGAACCTTGATTATGGGGAGTGGCTGGAGAGGGGCCTTTGGCACACCTCACAAGACCGGACATGGGTAGAAACATTCTTGCCATTTCCTCCCAGTGGAATGACTTCCCCAAATGGTCCTTGGTTCTGTTCACCCCAGCATGGCCACTAGGTGATCATGGGCTAAGCTTAAGAGCTTTTCCCTATAATTAGTTGGAACTACCAACTGTTTCTGAGGATGCCAGTCCTCCTTGTGCCCACCAGAAAGGGTTTTCTTGTATAAGAGTTCTTTTTTACAACAAATCTGGACCTATTGGAAAAGCTGAGAGGCAGTGGGCTGCTTCATCCTGCTGTCCAAACTCCCTTGAGGCTTTTATTCGCCTTCTGCTTTGCCTGGAACTGCTTCCTTGATGCTGGAGACATTAGTTCCTTGCTGGGTTGTGGACTTGGGCTTGGTTCTACTGGAAGTGATGCAGGTGATGGGGGCATTTTTGTTGACTGTGAACTGCTCTTTGCTGGTGCACTAGGTTGTATTTTAGGCTCCGGTTGAGCTTTTTGCGCCAGTTTAGCTGCTGCTGCAGGTGCAGGCTCTGTGGTGCCCTTTGGTGCTGGTTCCCCTGATTTTGGTGGGATTGCAAGCACAGGTTTTGGTACTGAGTGCTCCACTAGTTTCGATTTTTGGGCTGATTTTTGGGTGAGTGCCAGAAACTGGATTTATAACTGCTGCCATAGACTTTGATTTGGGGTTTAGTTTTACCACCTCTGGCTGGGTCCCTGTAGGAAGCTCAGGAATGGAGTTAGCTGTGGAGGCCTGTTTAGCCTGGCTGCAGGTGACCATCCCCACCCTTTTTATTAGCCTCACATGGTTGGCTAAGTCTTTTTCCAGCAGCATGGGGATGGGATAATCATCATAGACTGCAAAAGTTCATATTTCTGATAAGCCATTATACTGGACAGGCAAGTTGGCAGTAGGCAAGTGTCAGAGTCTCTTTCCCACTTTGAACTTTAGCGTCCAGAAAGTGGGGACCTGCCTGTTCCCTTCTAAGCTTAATTCCTAGCTTAGATCTTATCATGCTGCCACCAACCCAAAATATAGTGTTTGGGTACACTCCATGTCCCCCAAAACCTTCCCTGAGGGACTCAAGACCCAAACTCCCTGGGTCTCAAACCAAAGGGAAATAAACCATTCCCCCCTCCTTTCTTCCTCCCAGATTTTCCCCTCCCTGGGTTACACTGCGGAGATTTCACTGTGATTCAACTCCTTGAATCTTAAACAAGAGGAAATCTCACCTTTCCCCTTCTCTCCCTCCCAGACTCTCCTGAGAGAGAGACAGTGATCATAACACGAGAGAATTAACCTTTCCCTCCCCCTTCTCTCCTTTCCCCCCACCAATCCTGGTGAGCCAGACCCCGTTCCCCTGGGGTCTCACACAAGAATAAAAAAATCAATCAGGTTCTTAAAAAAGAAAAGATTTTAATTAAAGAAAGAAAAAGTAAAATTATCTCTTTAAAATCAAGATGGAAAATGTTACAGGTCTTTCAGCTTCACCTACACCAGGAGGACTCCCCCTCCAGCCTAAGTACACAAACTTACGCAAACAGAGTTAAAATATCCTTCCAGCAAAATACACATTTGCAATAAAGAAAACAAACAATGGCTAATCTGCCTGCTATCTAGTACTTATAGTATTGAATAGAAGAGACTTTTTCAGAAAGATTGGAGAGCCTGTATACATGTCTGGTCCCTCTCAGACCCCAGAGAGAACAGAGGACAAAGAAAACAGCACAAAACAAAGACTTCCCTCCACCCAGATTTGAAAGTATCTTGTCTCCCGATTGGTTCTTTGGTCAGGTGTCAGCTAGGTTTACTGAACTTGTTAACCCTTTACCATCTGTTTATGACGGCAAGTTAAAAAAAGTTGGCCTTAAAGGGTTGCACCATCCCTTGGGCCTTTGATTTGATGAATCTGGGGCTCACCAGGGACTGGTGGATAGCTGACACCTGTGCTTCAGTGTTTTTTTATGCAGTAATTTTTCTCCCACCCACACCCACAGTTTTCCTTCACTCTGGGGGTGTTTGTGAGGCATCTGGACCTGAAGGATTTTGGTGGGAGCTACCCTCCCCCCTTCATTTATCACAGCTTCAATGGCACTACTTAGGTATTCACACTCTTAAAGGGAAGCTTCTTCTTAAGTGTTTGTTGGGTTGGGGCTGGAGTGCTCAGTACCTTGTAGGCTCAAGCTCATAGCCTTCTCCTGCTCTTGCAGTTGGGTCATTTTTCCTACTGCTCCCTACCCTTGGCATAATAGCTCTTATCTACTTCACCAAGCATTGTCAATCTCTCCTCTAACCCCAGCTTTTTCCTGACTCCCATACCTGTGTTTTCTACACTGCTTTCAACTATCAGAATGTAGATGATTTTCTTACTCTAAAATGACTAATTTCTTTGTACTTGTTCAAACCTTTGTCTTTTCCCTTACCCCTTGGTTTGTCTGTTACCGTCACGTTCTCTTTTTGCCTTGTTTAGCCTGTAGGCTGTTTGGGGCAGGGGCTGCCTTTCTTATCATTCTGTAAAGTGTCTTGGAAAGTTAGTGTTACTTACTGCAATCTTGGGCTCAGAACCTGTGAAGACCTTTGCATGTGTTTAAGTTTATGTACCAAGTGCAAAGTTGAGCCTCGGCGTAAGTCTGGCGAGGTGCTCTATTCATTTAGCAATCCCGTTGGAATAGGCGTTTATTCACATTGTTTAATAATAAAAAAAAATTGGAATAGTTCAACAGAAGAAAGTTTTATAGATTGATTTTTGGTCACAAACCACTTAAGCTCTGTTTTCATGAGGTTTTTTTTTTTAATATCACTAGGATCCCTTGCTGGGACTTGCATCCTTGTATCTCAGAGTGAACAATTATCCTCTTTATGCTTCGTTCATGTTCCAGTGTGTAGACTTAAAATATCACCCACCCCCATGTACACACTTCTCAGTTTGGAATTTCATTTTGGAGCTACTTGACTGTCTTGTGACTTGAATATAGGATTCTGTAATGAAACCTTTCCCAAAGGTACAGTACAAGACACTTATAAGTGGATTTTAAGGAAAGGTGACAAGTAGGTGGTGATTAAATCTGAAGCTGAAGGTGATTGGTCACTACAAATTTCATATTACATTTCAAACAAAAAGAAATGATTCAAAAACATTTATTCATTGTGTCTCCTTTGAGCCAAAAGATACCTATTAACTAGGATGTGCTGTCAGTTGTGATTTCTTTTTACTGTCAATAACTGTCATATAAGATACATTAGTTCTCTTACAGACACTTACCACAGGAATTTTTGTCATACTACAGTTTGAAGTAGCATTATTATGAGAGAGAACACTCCTGGACCTCCTATTAAATAACATCCATCATATTTAATACAAACATTATCACTTTCATGACCTGGTGAAGCAAACAACCAATTAAAGAGAAAAAGTGCAGTCATCTTGTCTGTAACAGAAAGTAGTTCTTATCAAAACAGGATCTTATCATGTGGAACCAAATAGAGACAAACAACTTACAGAAAAGCTTTAAATATAAATGGAACCAGTGTCTTTACCTGAGTTACTGCACAGGGAGCATGTCTGAATTGATCCTGATTTTATATTTAGATTAAGCTGAAAACATTTTAGAACAAGCTTATATTTTGCCTAATCATATTTTACTAATGAGCTGAATTTTAATACCTACCAGCATTGATTTGTGATGCTGGAAACTGAAAATGCCTTTGTGGAAGTGCACATTTCTGCTGACAGGTTCTTCCTAGCCTTCGTCTGAGTTTACATTCAGGCTTTCCTGAAAACTGATATGAGATTTGATCACAACTGGCTAGAATCAAGTAAGTCAAATGAAAGGTGAAAAAAATAACTCACCTACTATCTCTTTTCTCTGGATTTTCATCTGTCATTTTAGACTTGAGGATTATTTTCCTTTCCCTGCTACCTCAGCAAGGGACAGAAACCTTGCAAATTTCACTCCTTCCTCTGCCTCACATCATACACAATTGACTTTTACCTGTTATGTGGGAGAAGTGATGCACTCATAAAAATCAGCCAACTCTTTCCCAGTATATGTAATTCCTGCTAAGTGATTTAAAACTGGAGATTAATCTATTTTAAAAATATTAACTAGAAAAGACAAGAAATGATGTAAGAAAGAGGACATCTTGAATCTTACAGGAGAAGTTAGACACAAGTCAGCACCTAAGAAGTATCCCCTTCAGAGCAGTGGTAACAATCCAAACAAACGTCTTTTTTAAAGCATGATTTGGCATTACAGGTGCACATAGGTTTCATTAGGGATTGGAAAGGTTCTGTTCTTCCCAATCCTTTTTGCCATATCGGGTGGGGCGGAGTTAAGGATGTGTAGGAGTGTGATGTGGAAGACATTCTCTTGACTGTGCTTTTCCTGGGTTTTTAATGTTTGTGGGTTCGTGTGCATGTGTATTTCCTGGATTTCAGAGATTTCAGTTTTCGGCTTCCAACTTCCATGGTCTGGAAAAGTATGAGGCACTGCTAATCAAACCTAACTCCCCTTTAACAATGTTTTTGTTAGTGATACTGTAATATGGTTAGAGATTACCTCTTACATGCTGCCTAAAGCGCTCTGAAGTTATCCAGTGCATCTGAGTACGCAGCGATGTCTGTGATGATGATTGCAAGAAGTATGATCGTAAGACCAAGGACAGTGTATATATAGATCTCTTATCTTACTGGAAATGGAAAGTTCAGCATTCCTGGGTGGCTCTTTAGCTGGAAAGGTCTGACTGTAGTTATTTCCTTCATCTAACACCTCGGTGAAATCTTAGCCCCCATGAAATCATTGGCAGTTTTGCTATTGAAGTGAGTGGGGCCAGGATTTCACTGATATCATAGATGTGAGATAAGATGAGCATTTTTGTTGTTAACCCTGAAAAAATAACTTGTCTGAGGTTATATCTTATATCATTCTGAATCTATTTTAATTGCCCTTAAAGGGCCAAATTTAGCAGACTCTCATGCAAACAGTCATGTATAAGTCAAGGGGACTATTCAGGTGAGTAAGGCAAGAAATGGTTTGCTATCTATTGGTTCTAGGTTGGGATGGCTTTGGGCAAAAGTGGACCAATGCCTATTTCACCACCATCCTGATCAAACTGGAAGATGCCATCTGAGGAGGAAGCTCTGGGGTCTACTGTATATAATGCAAGGCTATGTTTGCCATTTGAAATGGCTTATTTTATGATCAGAAATAATGGTAACCATAATGGGGAGATCCTCAGCTGGGGTAGATCAGAGGATCTGGCCCAGTTTCAGCAGTGAGAAGATGTTGAGGGAGAGCCCTGCCATTTGAGCCTCTCTAGCCATTAGAAGCCACTATCCTGGCTTCTAGTGATGAACTATCGTGTCTTTAAGCATGAGTCTGCATGACACTTGATTATCCCATCTTATAATGAACATCTACCAGTGTAATTAAGTTATTGGGCATGGGGAATTTTCGAAGGCAGTCAGATGTCTCTCACTGACTATCCTTGATAGCTGGACACTTCACTGCCTTTGAAAATTGTCTTCTATATTCAATCTCTTTTTAAGCCCAGGAAACATATGTGACTGTTTTACTTTCAGTGGTGGTGAAGTCCATAGGCTGACTACGTGCTGTGTGAAGAAGTATTTATGTTGTTGTTGTTTCTCATGTTAGGGGACAGCACACAAAGGAGGGACTAATTAATTTTGTGACTGTATTCTCCGTACTCTTTCATACTTGAATGAAACCTTTTCTAGATTTTCTCTTCAAAGCCAAATAAGCCGAGGAGGGTGTTCACACCCCTCATTCTTTCTTAAACCCTCCTAGATTTCTAGTTTTCATTGCCTTATTCTGAGCCCTTTCAATCTTGGCTGTATGAGCTTTAATAAAGCATGATGGACAAAATCAAACATTTTTTACTGCTATGCCCTGATCCGTAGCATACTGTAGCCAATGGAAAGTCTCCCATTGACTTCGGATCAGACTGCAAATGAGAGGGCACTGTTTTTTTCAACGTAATGTTCTTCAGATTTTGAGAGGATGTAAGAAAACTGCTTTGGAAGCTCAGCTTACACCACTAAATCGGGGTAATGAAATTGCCAGGCCGTACTTCTTCCAAATGTGATTTCATTTGCTGTGGGAGAGCTGGACTGATCATAATGTAGGCTGAACAATATTATTAACTTAAATTGCACTGAAACAAGCTTTTCACTCTCCAAAACTGTTGTGTTTTTTGTTGTTTGAAGCCTCTTGTCAGGCTTAGCCAGTCTCAAAAAATGCTTTTAAGTAGCTCTCTTTGCTTAGTCTTGAGTAGGTAGGCAGGGACTCCACATTCAGAGAGTCTATTTTTCTCTTTTGTGTTTGTAACGTGAGGAAGATTGAAGACCTATTTGAAATAAAGTTGTTTTTTATTTTAAGACCAGATGAGAGAAAAAAGCCTCAGCCCATGAGGCTATGAACACATTTGAAACTTCAGTTTTATGTGGGAAAACTAAGGGGGAAGACTAGAGAGATTGAATCTAGTATAAACAGCTGTCACACTTAAGTGTTTTCTTTTCTCTTTTTGGAGATTTTGTTTTTCTCTAACAACTTTGCCCTCTAGAGCAGCTTTCATTAAGATGTCATAGCACTTCCCAAATGCAAATGAGGGAACACAAAATCTCCATGATAGAGGTAAATACATGTGTTTGGCAAGCAAAGAAAAAGTGGTTGCATGCCAGAGGGGCTTTTCTCTAGATGTCAGTAGAAACAAGCTGTAGATCAGAAATGAGACACTTGTTGTGAAAGTATTTGGTTTGTATAGTTTGACACACATGTTTGTGGTGATGAATTATCTGTTCATTATTATGCCTCTTCTGATTTTTTTTAAAGTAATTGTATTGTGATACCACCTAGACGCATCAACTGAGCAGAGGCCCTGTTTTGCTAGACAGAGCGTGGACACAAGGTGAAGAATAGTCCCTGCCCCCAAAGGGCTTAAATCCAAAAAGTCAAGGCAAATGAAGGGTTGGAGGAGAGGCAGAGGCACAGAGAAGTGAAATGACTCACCCAAGGTTACACAGCCGGTCAGTGGTAGAGCAGGATAGAGAACCCCTTCATCTGAGCCCCAGTCCAGTTCTCTGTCCACTAGCTCCACTGCCTTACTGAAGGCTAGGTATCCTGAACAAACATTTTGATGTTCTCTGCATATTCTTTATCCCTTCTCCTTCTGTCCCTCTCTCCTGCCCTCCCACACAGTGTTAGGGAAGCAGTTCATCGCACACTTAATATCTTCCCTCACTTCTCCATCTTGATTAATTCCCTTTTACTTCTGTGGAGCTGTTTTCTTCCCAAAATGTCTAAAAGCTTCCTGAAGAGGTGTGCGACCGGAGCTCGACCCTCTCAGAGGGTGGAGGGGAGCCACACCAGCCCGCTACACGTGGTCAGGTCTGGCCCTTGGCTTCAGGGCTACGCGACAATTCAGTCACTTGGGGGCTCAGGCCTTCTGCTGCAAGGCGGAGCAACAATACACAGTCAATGGGGAGCTCACGCCCTCTGTTTCAGGGCTGAGCGGCAATGCACTGTTAATGAGGAGCTCAGGCCTTCTTTTGCAAGGCTGAGCAGCAATATACAGTCATTTGGGAGCTCAGGCCCTCTGTCTCAGGACTGAGCAGCAATATACATAGTCAATTAGGATAAAGCCCCGGCCCTGGCTCAGGGCGGGGCAACACTCAGCTCCGGGCTCAAGCCCTTCAGGAGGGGCTGAGCAAACAACTAGCCTTTATCGCCTCCTCAGGCCAGGGAGAGGGGGAGTCTGCCACCCTTGGGAGGGTGGCAGGGGGAAAGCAGGCCCTCCCACTCCACTGCGTCCCAGCCCTGGGCCCTAGTAGCGGCTGTCACCGCTGACGGTCAGTGGGGATCCTGACCGCAACACACTGACATCGGTTCAGGTACGTCTGCAACCTGACCGGGCTCGGCTGCCCCCGGGCTACTTCCAACCTCCCCCTCTGGGCCTACCTGGTCCATAGTATCAACTCCCGGGAAGTCCAGCAGCAGGGGCTCCTCGCGGCCGGGGCTGGGGGGCAGGTCGGCAGCTCCTCCGGGAAATCCGGCCAGGCTGGCTCCGGGGGTTCCTCGGGGTAACAACAGGGATGGGGAAGCTCTGGTGGCTCCTCCCAGTAGCGGGCGCAGGGAAGCTCCGGCCAGTCAGGGCAACTGCCCTGGGCCCCAGCGGCTTCCCAGTCCTGAGCCCCCTGTGGCAGGTCTGCTCCCGGCGGTGGCTGGGCTCTAACTGAGCTCTGACGCTGGCTTTTGTACTTCCAGGTTGCCGCCTGACCCTCTTAGGGGCGGGCTCACGGCCCTGTAGCCCCACCCACTCAGGCGTCCGGCGGGGCTCGCCCGCTTCTCGGCAGGAGGGGAGCCACACCGGCCCACTACACTTCCCTAAATGAGAGCTTTTGGAGATCTCCAGGCTGAGTCATATCACATCAGCACTTCTGGACAGATACTACAATGGTCTACAGCATAAAAATAAGACACCGGTGCAGTTCTCACTGAAGAAATGTTAGCTGCACCTGTACCATACAGAGAATGGGAAAAGAAGATAGCAATGAGACCTGGGGAAAAATGCTGCTTTTCCTAAGCTCTCCCACATGTGCAAAGGGATTGCTAATGCCAGGCTGATGGCTGTGTGACTGAGGAAAGACTGGAAGTAAAGGGGTGTGCCAGTAGTGCAGAAGCCTGGCTGCTATGAACGTTGATTTGATCTCTTGCTATGAATGTGCATACAAGCTGAACTCTGAGGACAGCAGACGACAAAAGGATTGATGCTTTCGATGCTATCACTGAATACTGAGTGTCATTGACAAGAAGAAAGAGTAATGAGTTGAATACAAGCAGAGCATGTAGGAGGCTGTTTGTTAGAGAAGATTAAGAATTTAAAATTAGAATATGTTGGGTGTACATATATCACGGAGGGGCAGAGATGTTTGCAGACGAGGGTACTGCAAAGGAATTGGTGCAGTGGGATGAATATGAATGCACAATTAGAGGTGGCTACAAGGGAGGTTTTCAAGGTTTAAATCTTTTGTTGCTACTGCACCACTTTGTATTTCTGTAGAACCGTACCTGCCAATGGAGATCACAGAGCACTTTACAGACATTACTAAAGACTTGAAGCATCCTGAGAGGAAGGCAGAGGAGATACTGGGGATCCTGTTTATACTGTATTGAAATGCAACCATGTCAGGTGTAGAACGCAGCAGCTGTTTGACAGCGCACAGCAGTGGCGCGCAACAGTTTAGGATGAGAAGTGAGGAGGAGTATTGTATCTGATAAAAGACGTCAGTGGGAGTAAAAAGTAGTTAGAATTTGTCTGAACACCAGGATTTTCATAAGAGTAGAGGTGCTAGAGTTATGTGATCCTTAACTCTTGTGGCCAGGTCTTCAGTTTTATGTTTATTCTGAAATTTGGCACCCCTAGTGGTCCTGTGCCCCCTGAAGTCATGCTGGGCATTGTTTCAGAATCAGTACTAACTGCAAGGAAGACATACACAGAGTTAAATCATCTACACTTGAGCGGCCTAGCTTGAGTGAGAGCAGCCATGCTGGGAAATAACTTCAGTACTTTTGTGTCCACACTGGCTCTGGACTCAGTTGTGTGTGGTGCTAAGACTTCTGGGGGAAACATCCCATGGTTCTTTGCACTGCAGCAAGTTGATCCAAACTATGAATTCTTTCTCAATGGATTGTGGGAGAACTTGTCTGCCCTTTCTGGACACAAGGGGGAAATCGTGGGAAAGCATTGCCTTACTAATAGCACTTGAGTGGGGCTAGCCTGTGTCCACTCTACCGAGTGGTCATGGTAACAGCTGATGAGTTGTGCTAACTCAGGCTGTAGCCTATGCCTCCTAATGGGCAAACCAGCTTGAGTTAAAAGTTTTATGTGCATTGATGGGACTCGAGCAGGGGCAAAACTCGAGTTATAAGTCGAATTAAGCTTGCAGTGAAGACTAGCACCCAGAGAGAAGAGTGCAGACCCTTAAAAGAACACTACAGTAATTGACCAGAATCTTGAATTAACATTATTATGAGATACAATACCATGTTCTCAGGTGGTATATGTCAATGTAGCTCCACTGAAGTCCAGCTGAGGATCTGGATGATGGTGTTTGGGATTCTTAGGCTTGTCTACATGGTGTGGCAGCGTGCACCAGACATGTGGAAACTATAGAGCATCGAGCAGACCTTATCCCAAGTAGACCTGACTAACTGCCGAAGTAGTCCTTGCTGATGCATTCTAAAAGGGACCCAGTGAGTGTTGATGTAGTCCTGCTTGAAACAGTACTACGTAAGTGCACACTAAGAACCTTTTATAGCATGTCAGCAGAGTCTATGCAAGGAAGTTAGAGAGCAACACTGGAGTGCTCTGCAATTTATACTCCTTGGGTGCACACTGCCGCAATGTGTAAACAAGCCCTCACTATACAATATTGTAGTACTCTTTAAAATAAGGGATCCATGGAATTAAGTTCACCATGCATACCTAGTTGTGTTCTTTAGGGATCTAACCAAGTAATGATCTGGGTTCACCCTGCTTAACTAGGGAGAGATGAAGGGATTGTTTTAGGTCATGGTACCTTGGAAACTTGGGACCAGATCACAGTGCAGTGCTGCTGAGATCAATAGAGTTATGCCTGTTTACAACAGCTGAGGATTTGGTCCTTCATGCTGAAATCTGTTTTCAGACAGAGCTTTTTATCCGCATATAATCTGTTATATTGTCAGTAGCTGTGAAAGTGGATGGCGTTTATTTACATTCAGGTTATACTCCCCAGTTCATATGAGCATCAGTCTGGCATTATTTCATGTATTATTTTGGACTACACAGCACTTGCCAGTAAAGTATAGTAGCTCTGAGTGTTTGGCTTGAGGAATAAGGGCCAGCTGCTTACTAAAATCTATTTTCTTTTAGCCCAAAGTGGTAGGGGCTTCTGGGTTGGACACTGAAGGTCCCATGCTTGATCTCTGCAGATGTCTGATGGGGTTTGTTAAACCCACATGTCTCTTTCTTCCATTTGTTAAAAGAACCAGGTTTAACTGCAACTGAACTGCTGCTATTTCTTCTGAAATGTGCCTATATCAACATATTGCCTTACGTTCATTAAGTGTGTTGCAATGCTTCAGCATGTGTGCAGGTGAAACGTTGCTCTCTATCTGATAAAGGCATAACTGTTCAAAGACATATCATATACCTTACACTGCTGACTGCTAAAGGAGATTCTCTAGTGTTGCCTGTGCTTTTGAAGGAGAATTCTAATCCTGCTGTTCCTATGACCCTCCTAGTGGTTGTATGTGCAGGATAGTGTCAACCCTGAAATCCTACTATATGTGGCCACAGATTTGTTGCAATATTATGCCTGCTGAGTGAAATTCATCACATTATGAAGGGCTGGCACAAGGTTCTCTACACCACCTAAGCACTACGACAGGGCTATGTGTGCACAGACACCGAGTTTCCTCACCCTCTCTGCCTCACAGGGGAGTTCTCCACACCATCCCCATGTAAGCCAGTGGGGAGGTGCTGTCGGAGGCAGGCCAAGGGCTATGGTGTGTAAAATATAGTCTGCAAAACTGGGCCAGGAGGGGCTGCTGTTCCAGCCCATATGATGGAGTAGTGACAATGGAGTGAGGTGGTGAGGAACAGGCTCTGTTGCAGCCCCACACCATGACACCAGCTTGGAGAGGGTTGAATCCCCAGACCCCCTGAACATGTCTCCCACATAACTCTCACATTAGCCTATAATTGGGCTTTATATCTGCACTGAGACTGTAAACTCACTGGGGCAGGAACCGTGTCTATTATCCATCTGTAACCCACCATGGTACATTTATGGTGCTTAGTCAATAATAATGCTGGTTGAGAAGAATTTCACCCACAGTTTCCCAACATGTTAGGGTGGTTCTACAGGATCAGAGTTGTTAAGTGACTAAACATATTTGAAGGGTTGGTATTTGATGCTCTATATCTAAACTTGAGCCCCATTACACACAGCCATATTCAATCCTGACCTGAAATGCTTAACATTTTTTAAGCCAAACAGGCAGTATTGGACTGAACAGCTGTACATCAATTCTCCAGCATTAATTCTGTGACAAATCAAATAGTTTGTAACAAAGGTCTTGCCCCTAATTGTTTTTTTTACCATGTAGAAAATGCAAATAATTCAATGTGGCCATTCAGTGTCTTTACAGGAGATGTTTTAAAACAGAATAATTAGGTGCAGTGCTAAGTGTTAATGACAGTTAGCTTCCGTCTACCAGTAAGTGCTCAGCTTGTACCATTGATGTTAATTATTCTGTTGTGGCTAATTGCCTTATTAAATGATTCCTTTGTTGAAAAATATAATATGCAAAGAGTGTTCTTGATGGAAACATAGCCCTAGTCGTCATCTTATCGCTACAGAGAACTTTCTTTTTACCAAGATGCTGATTCACTGTGGTGTATGTTCAAAAGAAGAAATTCAGAGAGCAGTAATTTTTGCAAATGTTCTCACAATAAATGAAAGTTGATATATTTAGGGCATTTCAGGCTGTCACTCATGCATTAGCTGTCTCTCTCCATAGAGGGCAGAAGTAGCTTTTTTTTGTTTTCAAACCTGCAAATTGAAAAATCCACATCTTCTTTCCTCACTAAGGAACGACTGGAAGTCCAAAATGAATGTTCTGAATTACCTTTTTTATTACATCACCTGTCTATCTGAGGACTTAAAAGGCTCCCATTACTGTAGTTTCTGAGGGTCTGATGATCTTTAATATCTTTATCCTCACAACTGCTGTGAGGTAGGAAACAGGTATTATGCGCATGGGGAACTGACACACAAGGAGACGGGGTAGAATGCACAAAGGGAGTTAGGCTCCAACTCCCATTGATTTCCATGTTAGTTAGAAGCCTAACTCTTTTTTGAGCATTCAATCCTAAGTGACTTGCCCATGGACATACAGGAACTCTGGTGGAACAGAGACTTCGCCCAGGTCTCCACTGTCCTAGGCTAGAGCCCTAAGCATTGAACTATTCTTCACTAGCCATATAAGCTGTAGCATCTTATGTACCATTATGTATGTGGGTTCTTTTGCTGCAATAAAACTTCCTACAAGATTCCGAGGGCTCAGTTTACCCCAACACACGCTATACATTTTTCTTCTTTATTAATATACAACATTGACAGTACGAACACCTGCATGTTTTAAGCAGTTTGTTACCAGAAAGCTACCGAGAAACCAAAGGAGGACAGCCGTCAACAAAGGAAATATCTAGGGGGAAAGGGATTGATTTATTATAAACGATGAAGAGTCAGATGTGTTTAACTTAGGTCAGCAACAATGAAGGGGGTGGAAAGACATCAGCATACAGATATTTGAAGGCTATGTAAACCAAGGGAAAGGAATTGTTTAGGTTGGAGCAAACTGGGAGCAATGGATGAAATTAGGGAATGGGAAACTTCCTGATACACTAAAATTAGACTAACAGAGTGCTACTAAATGTACTTTAATGAATAATCCTACTTTGATGGGAGAGGGGAATAGGCAGCCTAGTAAATTTTCCATCTCTAATAGTTTCTGTATTCCTTTGGTGCTGGAGCTCCCAGATGAATCACAGCAGTGATTCACTAGTGATAACCTTCAGGAGGAAGGATAGCTCAGTGGTTTGAGCATTGGCTTGCTAAACCTAGGGGGTGTGAGTTCAATCCTTAAGGATGTCGCTTAGGGATCTAGGGCAAAAATCAGTACTTGGTCCTGCTAGTGAAAGCCAGGGGCTAGACTCCAAAGACCTTTCAGAGTCCCTTCCAGCTCTATGAGATAGGTGTATCTCTGTATCAGGATTGGGTTGTCTTGGCTCATCAGAAATGCTTTGTGTATCAAAAGAAGCATGACAAATAGCTTCGCAAGACAAAAGGCCTAAATACCAGACTTCACAATCCAGTGCTGGGCCTCTGTGTAGACTAAGTGTTAAGGCACTCACATTTTATTTTTATTTTTCACATCTGAAAGTTATGAAATGCCTCTATTTTATTGTGGGGAGGGGGCTTCTTAATTACATTCTGCATAGCTTCCACCAAACCCCATGTGTTTAACAGGGGTCTACAATATACTTTCCTTTTGGGGGAAAATTCTTCATCTGGTGTAAACTGAAATCACTGGAGTGAAGCAGATTTACACTGGCTGAGGGTCTGGCCCTGTATCTGTAAAGGGTTCACAGAGTGATTTGGAGCTTTAAAGCCACCTGAACAGCCTCCCTGTTCCTGCGTTCTCAGGAAGAGCGCATGTGGCTGGTTGGATATTGGGAACCTGATTCTCCTCACACTTATGACAGAGCAACTCCAGCGACTTGTCCGAATGAGGTCAGAATCGGGCCCTAGGTTTCATCTCTGAGTCCTGGGAACTGTGTAACATGGTTAATACATCATGTTCCTAGCTCTCTCTCTATAGACATATAAAAAGCTGTTTGGATTACAAAATTCCCTGTAATGAAATAATCTCAGATCAGCTAAATTGCCCAGGACTAAAAACATGCCTCTCCCTGTGTTTAGTATGGCTTTTCTCTTTTGCTTAAGCAGGGGCACCATAATTTCCCTATTGCTGAAACATAACAACACAACACTTCTGCTGACTGGACAGAGGGTCAGATCAATAGAGGGAAAATTCCTATTAATGAGGTTTTGATTCTTTGACATTTCCAATCAATGCTTATTTGAAACTCACAGAGGGAGTCAGATGTTAGCAGTCTAGCTCTCAGTTGTTTCTCAAGTAAGCAATTACATATATTTTTGTCTTGTGCTTTCTTTTATGGGAGGTCATACACTTGTGTTGCTCAGTATTAATTGCTTTCAAGATACCTAATTATATTTTGGGTCTGAATGCTGATGAAAGTTTTTTTTTGGGGGCGGGGGGGGAGTTAATGTGATTTTTACTGATAAGTAAAATGTCAGGGACTTTTTCCGGATAACATCATCAATGCCTGTAATTAAAAGCTTTCTCTCCATTTAGATCATAGATGCTGGCCATGTACCAAATGAAACACACTTGTGTATATACTGCAAATAGAATTCTTATTTAATGTCGTGTCATTGCTAGGAAAACTGTACACTAACTATGCCACCGCCATAAATGACTTGCTACCATCTAGTTACAAAGTTATTGTCCTTCTCCCTCTGTTCACCAAACTTTATCTCATAATGAAGTGACCTATTTAATTGCTACCTTTTGTTTGGGAATATAAAGAAAGCTTCCATGCCTATTCTGCTACTGTATGCAGAAACTGTGTAATTTGGATGGCCTTGCTACATCATGAATTTCTGCAAGGACGAGTCCTTATAGAAAGCTTTAGGAGTTGGTATTCTTAGTTTTGCTTCAGTTTGCAGAGCTACTGGCATAAAGCACATTCATCAACTCTTGTTTGTCGAACATTTGGGGGTGGAGGAGAAGGAAGCTTAAAACTTTAAGCAGATAGTCAAAAATTTCAAACCTGAACACCTAAAGCTAAGCTTCTTTAAATAAATAATTATAACCCTGACAACCCTCAATCTGTAGAGGTGTCTGTATTCCCAGTGAAATAGGTGGAGTTACAGTAGTTCACTTCCTCTGAAAATGGTATGTATGGATGATCTCCTCTTGGGTATTGGCAAGGGCCATGCATCCATTCTATTTCGGGACCTCTCTGTAGCAGTTGGCATGGGTGACTATGAAGCACCAATGTCTCACATCGGACTAAGGTATGGAGTAGTGGGATCACAGTGAGATTACGCCGGTTGTTCCATTCAGACCACATGTAGACAATCATGCTGAGTATGAGTTCCTCAGCTTCCAGACCCCCTCGGATGTGGAGTTGGTCTCTTTCCCTCATTTTCGATTATTGCTGCTATAGATGATTGTGAAGCAGCATGGACTTAAGCGTCAGCAGTAGGTAGATGACACTCAGCTCTGCATGAGTTTCACATGAGTCCAAGCAGCAGCATTTCTTCCAGGCTTTTGGAGAGCTGGGAAATGGATTCAGCTCCAGCCTGCATCAGTTGATCTAAGAATGAAGTGATGCTGGTGAGGACAGGAAAGGACTTAAAGGAATCCTCCAATATGAAGGTTTTTCCTTAGATCATTAGTAATGACTGAATAATGTCAATATTCACTTGGACCCTTAATGGCTGCAAAAATCCAGAAGACTATGCCGCTTGTATTCATCTAGGTCCTTATATGTTTCTATGGCCGTGGCATCTAAGTGTGTATTGAGTTAGTAGTTGGTCACAGGGGATCATACATTCGTGACCTCCTGGCTCAATACAATAGTTTGTACTGCATTAGGAATACAACTTTCATTCTTAAAGACCAAGTAGGTCAGCACCATGCAACTGAGCTCATCAGTCTAATGCTCTGCTGTCTTCACTGCCTTTCTGTTGAATAGCAGGTCAAATTCTAGGTTTCAGTCCTTATCCTCAAAGCTTGCCATGGAACAGGATGGAGTTTCCTGGGAGCTGCTTCACCCTAGCTGATCAGGACCTCCCATAATAGCTACATTCTACTGAAACTATGGGACTGTCATCTTCCAGGGTGAGGTTTATATGCATAGGAAACAGGACCTTCTTGGCAACTGGCAAGCCATGGTTGAACTTGCTTCTGGAAGAATATCCACAATCTTCAGAGCCTTCAGAATGAAATTACAACTTCTCATTCTTGAGTAGAAACGAAAATATTAAAAAAAAAATCTAAACCAGTGGCAATGCAACAAAATGCCTTCGATACAGGGTAATTATGTGTATTTGCTCTATACATCATGATTTATAGGGTCTTTAAATACATTTCCAATTCCTGTCCTTTTTATCTTTTTTTCTTTTCTAGTCCTGAAAAACTGATCAATTGCACCTGGCTCTCTGAATAATTTAATCCAGTGAGTCCTACCTCTGCTCCCAAACACAAACACAAACACACTTTTTATTGAGTTAGATGAAAATATTTATTAAACTACTTTTGCGGTGACTTTGCTATACAGCAGGATAAATAAAGGTTTCCAGTACAACTAATATCAATTTGTTTCCCATACTACTACTATCAAATCAAAACTACCATAGAGAAGGCTGGGTTAAGATCTTGGTGAATAAAATGAGTTTCTGAGAACATTACAAATTGCTCTAACAGTATCTTTCCAGAAATATAATGCTGAACTGCAATTTTAGTCAATTATCAACTTCTTTGTACTATGCTTTGATCCTTGTTGAAAAGTTTTGTTCTTTTGCTCGTAAGAATACCAAAAAAAAAAATATAATGAGATGCCTAAATTACTGGCTGCCTTTTGTGTGATATTGACTGGGCCCATTGATGCTGCATTATCTAAGGATAAAAATGGCATCAAATTTTCCCCTAAAGCCTGAAGATTTTGTTTTCTTTTTAATTGCGGAAGGGAGGTCAGCACAGAGTGTACCCTCTGGCTTTTAATCTTAGACAGAAATGTCCTAAATTAATAGAAAACTGCATGTCAGCGAAATGAACTCTTGCTGAAAGCAATGTGTAGGCTTCTCATGTTTTGCATTTGTGATGACACAAGCTTTGACCTTGGTATGTATCTTTTTGAAGGAACAGCTACATTTATTCCCTTCAGCCTAATGTGCAATATGTAATACTGATGCTGAGATCTTTGTACTTGCACGCACAACAATTTTTGATTTCCTGCAGGTTACAGATCTGGTTGGAGGATTGTTTTTAAAATATCATTGTCTATGGTTTCCACAATAAAATGTATACTAGGTTTCTGAGAGTTTTTTCTAGTAAATAAGTTAGTTTTTCCTTATAAAATATTTTGGATCTATGATCTGAATGGCTGATGGAGATTCCAGTTCATGTCCAGGACCACCTTCAGAGTTGTGTGCATGGAGGGCAACCTCTGCGACATCGTCTCTCCCTTCACCCTCTGCCACACAGACTCCACAGAGGTCCCTTCTTAGGCCAGGTGTTTACAGAGGGAGAGAAGGTGGAGACTGGTGCTCTGGGGGAGGAGTACATTATAGGAAGGACTCACATCCCCTCTGAGGGGGTGGGGGGAGTCCTTCCTATAATGAAGTTTCCCAGGAAAAGATCATTTAGCCAAGAGCTGAACTGTCTCTCCCTCTGAGCTCTTCTGGGGTTGGAAGAGGGGCCGTGTTACTAATCCAGCTATCAGGACCAGAGAGGCTGGCAGAAATATCAGTGAAATAACATGATGCATAAAGAGAAGATAAATCAGTGTAATCCTGCCCATTGGGATGTAGCTGTCTTCAAATATCTACTGGGGACAGACCTCCACACAACAAGGGTAATCAGTTTGGAGAAAATCCAGGTTTCTGCGCCACGGAGTGAAAGATCTATGCCTGAGGACTACAGGATAAGAATGATATTAAAATCTCCTTTTGAAATGATTTCAGGACACTTATATCAAAGTAACTGCAATTAATTGCTGTTGCAGAGCTCAAACTGAATGCATAGGGAGTGTATATGTTGCATAAGTTTATCATCTTTCCCCAGAGCTCACCATAAATTTATAGTTTTTAAAAATCCTCCTCCCTCAGGGTTTCGCTCACATCTCCTTGTTGACGCAGGAGTTTCATAAGCAGGAGAATAGCTGCCCATCTGTTAGGGAGGCAAAAGAGGAGAAATACATCTGGTCCTCTCATTTTTTCTTGGAGTTTTACATATCTTGAGTTACAAATTCTGCTTTCCTCATCAATCCCAGTGAAGAGCAGAAAAGTGAGTGGACATAAGCAAAAAATGCCTCAGAATATTTGGAGTATAAGGCAGAGCCAGAGACCATCACAATATCGTTGAATGAAGCAGGAGAAAAGCTGGTGGTTTCACTTTGTAGAAGACTATGCAAATACTTTTTGAAATCTCTTGCTGGGTGGTTTCACCCCCCCCTTACCCGACACACACACTCTTAAGTTTTGTTTTGAGATTTCAGGTTGAAATGTATCCACAGTTTCAGAAAGTCTCAAGCAACGGCAGAGTCTGAACATTTTGCACACCTCCAATTTTACAGTCTCTCTGCAACACTAAGAAATGTATCTACCAGTTGGCGAGGTGTCACTAGAAAATTCGGAGCGCTAAGAGCACACACTCTCATTCTACTGTCTGAAAGTCTTTAGCCAGAGAAACACGTGGAACAGGTATAAGCCAGACATGGGGAGGATTCAGTAAATTATAAAATGTGCAGGGATGCCTGCGCTGCTGCTCCTTGGCTGTACTCCAGACATTGAGGGGTAGTGGAGTTTGTGGTTCCTGCATTGGATTTTAGCTAGAGGTCCACATACTATAGTTCATGGAGCCACTGGCAGTGCCATGAGCTTGCTCCCTTTCTACTTCTGGGCTCATGGAGAGAGCCATGGTTAGAAATTGCTTTGCAGCCAGCAGGGGAGGTGCAGTCCTGTGTGCTTCCCCAGACTTGGCTACATGGGCTCAGCACAAAGCCTGAGGAAAAATATGAAGAAAATCCCACCCAAAAGTATACTAGTTCCTCCCTTTTCCCTTGAGTTTTCTCACCCACCTTCACCTCTCTAAAACACGTCTGTCTTGCCCACATCTATTTTGTCTTCCCCCTGCCAAATTAATTCCCTTACCGACTTCCATCCCTTCCCCATCAATTTTTTCTTACTTTCATCAATTCCCCTTTATTCTCCCCTCTCTTTCCCCCTCCATTACCTTACATATAAAGTTGTCTCCTAGTGCTGGAGCTGGGTTCCTTTTTTCAGCAACAGCTGCTGCTCAGCAGGTGCCTGCTTTCCCTTCCCTCTTTGTCCTTCCTCAGCCACTCAGCGCCCATAGCTCCTCTCCCAGTCCCTTTGGGGGTCTCAGTGGAAGAGGGCGGGAGGTGCTGAAACTAGGGAGGGTGCTGACTAGTTTCCATAGGCTGGTGGAAAAAATGTCTCAACCACCAGTCCTCACGCCTGCCACTAGATTGCAAGACACATGCCGCTATGTCATGGAGCTGGTGAACTGGATACTGAGACAGAAAGCTGGAGCTTCTGGCCAGAGATTAGAAAGGAAATATTTAGAAATATGCTGGGTCAGCTGTAATTTGGGGCCAGGCCTGTAGACATGGGGCAGCAGAGTACAGAATGAGGAACAGCAGGCAGCTTGTTTGCTCAGTAAATCCTGACCCCCTTTGCTTCTGTTGATCCATAACTCCGCAAGAGGAAAGCAACACATTCTGTAATGTCATTAAGACATTCCCAAATTATTTATGCCAGAAATACTGAGAGTGGATTTGTGGATTCAGACATCAAATAATCATCATGCACTTTTATTTATAGAGAGCCCCAGAGTAACTGGGGGAAAAAACTAATAATTTAAGGGCAACATGGCTTTATTCCCTCAGGACAGCACAGATTTTGTGGAGTTGTCTCTGCTCACGGATGTCAGAGGCTCAAATTTCCTGAATGCTTTCTCCCTTTATGCAGTGCTAACTTCTAAAGGGAAATTTCCCCTGGTGATTGGCAACCTTCTGGAGGCCTTTTCCATTCGGCCAAATGTAGCTATTTTCTGCTGGTTGCACCGCTAAAGTTCATTGTAATCTCTTCTTTCAAGGATCCTTTCCGAGCTCCAGGAAAAGTGAGTGGGGAACCGTTCACCATCAAACAGACACCTCCAGTTGGAGACCAGACTCTAGAAGTTTTGTTCTTTCACTTTTCTTCATGGCATTTTCCAGCCTCTCAAGAGTCTCAAGATCATTTCAAGTGACTCATCATCAGTGACAATTTGTTGTCCCACTTCAGTTGTCTCTCTTGATTATGTTTGATAAATGCTAAGGCTGTTAAGTTATGGTGGATCTTTCAAGTTTTTAGGGCTGCAACCAGAATTCACTGGCTCTGGAACAAGATGTAGAAGCTGCCTCACAACTTTCTCTTTTGACCCTTCTCGCTCTGTTTTTCTTTCACAATCATCCCCTTACCATACCAAGTCCATGCTCACAGGATAGCCCAGGACTGCTAAGAGCTTTGCTCGCAGCTCATTGTGCTGTATTTTTCACTTCCTTATGCTGTACATCCACGGGATTTCACCCTTTCCGAGTCTCCATTTACAGCAGCAGACACCAGAAGAGATGAGTTGTTGCAGTGTTGTTGAGACTTGCTGTGTTGCATAGACATGTTCTGATCCCAGTCCCATGTCTGGGAAAACTGGCTTTGCGGTCCCTTTGCTGGCAGCCCTGTAAAGGCTGAGCATCCATGAGAGGGAGCCCAGTGTTCTCAAGGCCCATTGAGTTTTCTGGGGATTGAGAGTACTCAGAGCCTTGCAGAATCTGGCTCTTAGAAAGGTTGTAGAGATTTGTTGCTTGATCTGATAAACACTTTCACTTACTGCCCCATAGCAATCATTATGGGTCAGGTTGCTCCTAACTATTCTCCTCACTCCCACCTGCTGTCTTGAGCTCATTTTCTTTTGCTCATGAAGCATCTGGGAAAGAATTGATTCAGAAAATGGTTTACAGAGATGTTATTATATAATACCCTGGAAAAGTAGGCAAGAGGGACTTTGTAGGTGAAATAGCTGATCAACACCGCTGTTCTTGTAAATGGTTTCCCACTTGTACCATGTTACATTAACTTTGCTTCCACCTTTCCTCTATTGACTTCTCAGCTCACTGATGAATTCTCTTTTGCAGACATGACAACGAGCTATTTTATTAACATAAGCAGTCAAGAACAAGCAACATTTGCACATGAGGGTGGTCCAGCACCTTTTAAGGTTAACAGTGGTGGTATGGTCTTGCATTTATACTTTATATTTGCTGATATTTCATCTGCAATGTTTAACACCTTTGTGACAGATATGGCAATCTCCTGCAATATCCCTGAAAGACCATATTGTATTTAATATATGTGTAATTGGGGGCTGGGATTGTATGTAACCACTTGGGAGAGGGGGATGGAGGAGATGTGACAGAGGTAAGACCTGGGAGTTCAAATGACTATATTAAAAACATGGCAGACAAGTATGAATTTTGGGGATGTTAAGTGATTTTCCTAGGGAATATTTAGGGGGAGAGGAATGCAAATTCCACAACTCTGATTATGCAAAAATCCAGGCTTTTGTAGCCATGCCTTGAGGAGATATGATTGTTGTCTGCTGACTTCCTGTTACAGAAAGCCTTGGTCAAAGGCCTGAGCTATATAAAACCCTCTGCTGATCTGCCCAGTTTGGGTCTGGTTCTGAATCTAAGATGGATGAACTTGTAACCATGGGGAAAACCCAGTTATGGGTTTAAAGGACTGAAACCTGCCAGAGGTCTAGGATGGCATTGGATTGATCTTTGGTAAGCTTTTAGCATGTGTGTAGGTTCTTTTACTATTTTAATATGTAATCTCTATAATGCTTTTACCTGAAGAATAAAAGTGCTTGCTCAGAAGAAGCTGTGTGGTAAATTTCAACTGCAGGCAATATGTTTATCATAGTCCTTGAAGAGAAAGCAAAGTGCAAGCCCTGGCTTTTTTAGGCAGTTTGGCTTGCTAGGGAGATCATGGTGTAAGGCGGGAAACTGTGCAGCCTTAAAATCCCTGGTCAAGAGAGAGTGAGATGTGGGTCTCTGCCCAAGAGGGGTGATGGCTGGGAACCAGAAATCTAAAGTAGGTGCTCTTACTGCACCCCGGAGGGGGAATATAGATGCAGTAACCCTTGAAACTCTAACAACTTACTCAAGCCTAATTCTCACATTTTCATCCGCTGTCAGTTCATGCCCTGCTTAAAGAAGAGTTCCTCATTTTTCCCAGTTGATTACTTGCACCACTAAAACATTATGCAGACATCCAAGAGAATTTTTTTGTCATCTTTCCAATCTGTATTATAAAATCCAACATTACTCCAGGCATCTTTACTTTAATATAGTATATCTGTCAGATTTCCAAAACAAATGTCTTATGCAGATATATCTATTTCAAGAGAACCTTTTAATAACTGATTTATGGAATTTTCTCTGACACATTAATTTTAGCTGAAAAACTGACAAAAGTGTTTGATGTACATTTTAATAAACCAAAGAAAATGTGATTGGACTGGTGTGTTTTTGTGGTATTTCCTTTCATTAAATATTTCAAAGAGCATGTTATTTTGGTATCGTTCCCAGCTACAGCATGAAAACAAACACTTAATACCTAATTATTTCCCTACAAACACTTTATTCTATGTGACAGTAATTTAAAATTGACTAATACTTACTGTACTTTTTATTTTATAAGATAAACATAAAATCTTTTGCCTGTATTTGAAGTGAATTGTCAAGTGAGTGCCTGGCAGAATTCTGACCTTGATGTCAGTATAGGCCCTTCTGGATCTCTAGGTTTAAAATTCACCCCAAATTCTGAGGGTCCCATACACAAGTTAAGCCTTTAGGCACTTGCTCAATTGAGGCCTAACTCAAAGAATTAATGTCAATGGGTCTACTCACATGTTTAAAGTTAGGCATGTGGTCAAGTTCCTTGCTAAATCTGGTCCATATCTCGAGTGGTGCATATATGGGATGGGATGAATTTTATGCTTGGCAAATATTGTGTGCAATCTGCCAAGCAGATGGCTCTCTTAATAATGGATTTGTGCCCATGTAAGTAACATTTTGATGTTCTTGCTCCACTCAGCCTTTAAGTAGTTTTAAACATTTATCTAAACAGTTTATTATTCATTAGGATTACCTCTGCCATACAATTTGAGAGAAGCATATGGTACATGATGTAATATATTATTAGATATTTTGGCTAATATTTTCAAACCCGTTGTCTAAAATTTGTCTGCTAAATGCATAGACAAAACTGATGGCAGCTGCAGTGTTCAGTTCTTCACATAATTTTTGTTTGAATCTAAATATGGATTTGGGAGCCAAAATTTTGATCTAGGGAATTCTTGAATGCTGGTCTCAAGATACTGTAGAGATGTATTAACCTTGTTCTTTAATATAAAACTTTCACTATAAAAATATTAAATGGTCTAAAACCACTTTCCTTTACATTTGTGTATATTATAAATGTGTTGCCTATAAGATACTAGTAACACCTGCTTGATCATGACTGGTGTGGAGAAAGTAAATAAGGAAGTGTTTCATAATTTAAGAACTAGGGGTCACCAAATGAAATTAATAGGCAGCAGGTTTTAAACAAATAAAAGGAAATATTTCTTCACACAACATATAGTCAACCTGTGGATCTCTTTGCCAGAGAATGTTGAGAAGGCCAAGACTATAACAGGGTTCAAAAGAGAACTAGATAAATTCATGGAGGATAGGTCCATCATTGACTATTAGCCAGGATGGGCAAGGATGGTATCCCTAGTCTGTTTGCCAGAAGCTGGGAATGAGCGACAGGGGATGGATCAGTTGATGATCACATGTTCTGTTCATTCCCTCTAGAGTGCCTGGCATTGGCCACTGCTGGAAGACAGGATACTGGGCTAGATGGGTCTTGGTTCTGACCCAGTATGGCCGTTCTTATGTTCTTATTATGTTCTAGGTAATGTATGGTGGGAGCTATGCAACTTGCAGTGGCAGAATACAACAGGGAAACTCAATCCTGACCTGCAATGTATCTGCCTTTCCAATCCCAGGCTTCTTTTGAGCCTTTCACCCAGGAGCAGAGGGCCGCTCGGTCTTTGCTAACCCTGTGGTCAGTTGTTTCCTTAAAGGTCTCGACAGGCTATACCTGCATGCCTGACAGCCGGTCCCGGCTTGGAACCTCAATCTGGTCCTTTCCAGACTCATGGATCCACCCTTTGAACCTTTAGCGATGTACTCCCTGCTCTATCTCTCATACAAAGTAGCGTTTCTGGTAGCGATAACCTCGGCTAGAAGGGTATCTGAGCTCAAGGCCCTGACATCAGAGCCCCTTTACACTATATTCCATAAGGACAAGGTTGTGTCCCATCAACCAGAACATTTTCCTCCCAGAATTCCATCCTAAGCCTCACTCGAGTGACACGGAGCAAAGGCTTCACTCATTGGATGTCTGCAGAGCACTAGCCTTCTACATCGAGAGAACGATTGGAATGGACATGAACAACACATCTGAAAGAACAACAGTTACGAGAAGTGAGTAACCACTTTTTTTAGTTGCTTAGTTTTGAAAAGCATTAAATTATCTGTGAATGGCTTCCCTGAAAGTGCTGACTAACCAAGGGCTGTTTATTGCTTTATAAACCCACAAGTAATGGAAATTATTTCTTTTAATAAAATAGAAGAATGAGAATCTGTAACAGGCTATAAAAAGGCTAATAAATGTTGTAGCTGAATTATAAATTACCCTTTTTGTAATCAATGATGATAATGGTTTTATTCGCAAGAAAGTGGCTGACATGCTTAGGTTGAAACATGTAATACGCTTGTATGTCAGAAGGTATTGATATTTAACCATAATTTACCATAAAGAGCACAGTGCCAGGTGGCATGGTGACATTAATTTCGTACCAGATGCAAACTATAACATAATTTCTATTCCCAGCAAACCCGCATGAGGGTTTTGGTGCTATTAAGCACAGGAAGGCAGTGTTAGATAAGTGTTACTAAATTACTGTAAGGGAATGTGACTCAACAGAACCCCGGATTCTGTTGTGAGGGTCTGAGTGGATTTAGGATGCTGTAGTTTGTAAATTACCTCGTTCATTACTTACTGAAATAACATGGACAGTAGTTTCATTTGGAGTTCTCTTGCTTTCACTTGTGTGCCACAAACAGGATTCTTTTGAACATTTATTAGAGCTGCATTAAAAAGTAAAGAAAAAGGTTTTAAAAAAAAAAACCCACTCAGGATATTTAGGGACAGATCTTCAGCAGGTGTAAATTGGTGTAGCTCGATTAACTGAGGTGGAGCTATGAAATTTTACACTGGGTGTCTCGATCCTTATTCCAAACTAAGCAAATCTTCATTCTCTTGGGAACATGGGAACATAAGATTTGCTTCATTGAATCAAAGCTGAGGTCCATCTAGTCTGATATGCTGACAGTATTCACCACCAGAAGTTTCAGAAGAAGATACAAGAAACTCCTTAGTAGACAAATATGGCATAATCTGCCCACTATTAAGATTTTATCTTAAACCCTAATAGTCTGAGGATTGACTTAAACTCTGAAGCATGAGATTTAATATCCCTTCCATTTTTTTCTTTTAAAGCACTAAATCTGGATATCCTTGTTATCAGTACACATGCCCAATCCCTCTTTGAATTGTTTCCCTGTTCCTCCATGTTAAACCCCTTTGCTGACAGTCTCTTAAATGATATTAAATGTCCTGTTGGGAAAAAGAGAGAGTCATTTTTGGCAGTTGCACTCTGTTCTCAGGCTCTGTCATTCAAATCCAGGGTCGTTTCTTCTTAAGACATGAGTGAGAGAAAGTGAGAGAAATACATGCAAAGGAGGAGAGAGAAAAGAGGAAAATGCAGCTTCTGGGCCTGCTTCTCATTTACTCTGAGGCTCCTTTACACATCTCTGATGGTGACAAGAGGCCTTAAACTGAGTGTAAATTTAATTTAAATATAATTCATGCTTGCTACCAGAGTGGTGTAAAGAGGTTTTAGTGTAAATCAGAATCAGGCTTTCTTTTGGGATGTGGTTTGGTTGCTAAACAGCCACAAGCAAAGCACATGAACCTGTATCTGCTCCTGGATCCCAGCGTTATTCCCCTTGCTCTGGGAGATGTTTGGCTCAGATGCTCTTATTTTTCTCTGGTTGGTCTGTGGGAGCCAAATCTTTTTACTGAGATCAGGTGACTCAGCCTCTTGATTGACTTGTGGTGTTGGCAACAGCAAACTGTTGCTGGGTAAATCTGCCCTAGCTGAGTAGGCAGGGCTTTTATTAGACTGAAAGAACAGGGAGAGAGAGAAGGAATAGGTAAGAAAAATACAGACTACACGGGGACAGCAGAAATCTTTGGTTCTGATCTCTAGAGTTGCCCATCTAAGATACTATTATGGAGACGGTGATGTCTGGTTTTGGTAAGGAAGTCTTTCAGGATCAGGAAGCAGAAGGCATATGATAGGAAAACCTTGGGTCCCAGCATGTGGTGATGGCAGGGATGACCTCTGTGGTGATGCTGGTCAATGTGGTGGCATTATTGATGCCTGCTGCATTGAGGGCACCCCCAGAAAAGTCACATCCGAAATTGGTGACAACTTGGTTCCTTTCACAGGTGTCTTACTACCAGTGGTCCTTTCGATGGCCACTTCTTTTCATCTTCAGAAGTTTCTGTTCTCTTGCTAAGACGTTTGTGTTACCTTGAAGCCTTCCATCAAGTGTTTGTTTTTATTTTTAGTTCAGATTCATTAGATGTCATTTCTTTGACTCCGTTTTCTGCTTTCATTCAGCAATAAGTTATGGAGCATGGTTTTAGGTGAAAATGACATACCCTGCCACCTCTACCCAGTGTGGACATTTGAAGACTTCAGCCAAGGGAAAGATGTAACACATCAGTTCCTCTGCCTGACTTGAACAATTCACTTAGTCTCTGTGAAATAGTTTCCCCATCACTGGAAGGCTTCAGTAGTAAGGTGCTTTGATAACCTCCTGTTGTTGTTATTACTTTATTTCTGTGTGAAATTACTTATAAAAGAAACCAGGTAGGATGAAGCTATGTGGCAACTTCAGGATGTGGCATATGGAATTTAGGCTCTCAAGTCCTTGGAGAAATATTTTGTTACCGTTATTATCATAAGCAGTTTCACAGCTTCTGTAGTCAGACAGGAGATTAAATAACAATCAGATTCCCAGATACTGTTGCTTCTAGAAAAAACAGGATGCAAAGGACTCTTGAAGATGCTAAACTTACCCTGTAAGTGCCTGAAGCAGATGGTTCTGATACTGGAGCAAATAGAATAGCAGGGTAAAAGATAAATTCAGCTTCACAGCCAGTGGGGAAACACTGCAAAATCTACTGTCTCTTGTGCTTGTACTTTGTCTTTACTAAATTAAAGAACACAAATCCTGTTGGGAAATGTCTGTGTATCTTACACATGTACAGCATACTTCCATGTCTTAGGTTTAGGTACAATAATATCAAGATGTAGCAGTTTGCAAGTCTTTTTTAGCTAGTAGAGGTAGCTAGGCAACTGAATTTAGTTTTTAGTATGTACTGGGTATGTTTAGTTTTATGACTGGTACACAAATAATATCTTATTATCTAACATCATCAGGGGCGTTACGGTAGCTAAGAGAAATTCACAGAGGACAATGGAGTCACCATGTCTCCACCTAGAGTATAGAAGACATTTCGCCCAATGAAAGAGTGTTGTCAGTCTGGGACCTGAATCCTGGGCTTGATTACATACCAACACAACCTCCCCACTAACTTTGGCAGTCAGTGCATGGGCATAAGGACACATCTACCTGCAGTGAAGTGCAAGACCAGGGTCTAAGTGCAGCAATGTCCTGGAAATTGAATTAAAACGGTATGTATAAATAAATAAAATAAAATAAAAACATAACACACAAAAATACATTTGACTTTTGAAATTCAGTTTTCCTAATTTAAGCTAAAGTTATTTCTTTTGCAAGTCCACTCTCTTTAGTTGAGGTATACCAAGAATGTAGTCAATGAATTCTAACTTGACAGTGTCCCTTTCAGGAACGTAAAGTTCTACTAGATCTGAAATAACTAATTATTTATGCTAATTAATTACCACAGGATATTCATGGCCTGTTTACCAGAAAGAGAACTGGCATTGTCCTTACATTATTTATAAAAGAACACAAGGCTGATAATTTGCAGAAATCTTGTGTTTGCTTTTTCCTGCGAAGTAGGGTTTCTTAGTACCATGGAAATTGTTGGTCGATGTTCGTTGGCTTTTCAATGGGTGCCCATTTTAGGTGTCTAATTAGGGCTCGCTCATAAAAGTAATGGGATTATATATTGGCACTACTCTTCCCATGAATAAGAATGAGCAGCAGTGAGGTATATAAATCGTTTAGCCTTTGTTAACAAAACTCAGGGACAATGGCTTTCCTTGCCTCACCTCCTCGCAGCTTGCCATATATGTCTAAGAGAGTTTTAAGTATTCAGTGCCACCACACCTGAAGTTCATGGACCAAATTAATCCCTGGGGTCATGCTGTTAACTTTAATGGAATGCCATGAGTGATGAATTTGGCCATGTGGCTTTTAGACTTTCACAACAGGTCATCCACATTCAGGTGTTCAGAAGGATTATTTTTCAGATCGTTCAGGCTCATCTTTAACATTTGTTTATTTTGATGTGTTTTCCTGGCACTGTTGAAATAATAAAAATTAAATTCACCTTTTGAGAAACAGAAGTAATCTTATCAAAATTGATGGATTTTTTTTTATTTTAATGTGCATTATTTATAGGGATTCAGACTGAAGAATTTCAATTTGCAGCATGACTAGTTCAATTTCTAGGTACTGTACAGTGCTATTCCAAATCCAGTTTAATTACTTTTAAGAATTGTCATGGAACTGATGAAGCATTCGGTTAACAAAACACAACAGATACTTTGTGAAAACATTTAGGGTTTCATTCTCTAAACTACAGAGGAGGCATGACAAATTGTTACACAATTAAACACTGTATTTAGGTATCTTAGCACTGAAAGATAGAAATGAAAAATGTTATTTCTGGTTTTGTTCTATTAATCTTTGAAGCAGTCAGATCTCTTAGGACCAAAGCTCATACAAGAGTTTCTAATCTTCCAAAAATGTGTGCCTAAAACTGCACCTAAAATAGGATTTCTTTTTAATTGCTCATTTCTGAGCTATATTCATTAAATGGAATACTATTCACTATGGTTTCTGTGCTCAAATCATACATAAATGTATTCAGATGACATCACTTATAAGAGATAATTCACCTAAAGTGGATACAACTGATGTTAATTAATATGGGCAAAAGTCAAAGAAGCCCATTTTTCCTCCTGTTTCTCATTTGTTTTCTGCATTATGTGAATACTTCTATCTGACCATGAGCTGCCCACATACTTACCTTTTCAGTCACACTTTTTTTCCTTTTTAATGCCAATGTTTGGTTTTAGCAAAATATTGAGATACACTCAAACAAAGCTGTCAGATTGTTCTGGATCTGAATGCTAGACACTGATTACTGTTGCCACTGTTAGCTGAATTACAGTATTAAGGCTTTTGTGCAGTATCTTCATTACTTAGTCATACAAATATCAAGTCATGGCAACCCCACACTAACTAAGAATATAATACATGTCTTGTGACACTTCTCTTCCAAGACAAGATGGTAACAATATTCTGCAGACAACATCTATACACAGCACACTTTTTTAATTGCTGAAATTGTTTAAAGATTATTTAGTTAGAAGACTAAGGCCCTGATTCATCAAGCTATTTGTTAAGCACGTGCTTGACTTTAAGCATTGATTTCAGTTGATCTGTTGACATGCCTGAACTGGCACACATGCTAAAATACCTTGCTGAATTAGGGCCAATATTAAAATTAGGGGACCAACCTGTATAACTCAGGGCAAAACCAGGGAAGCCAAATGTGATAATCTGTCAAAACCTGCCTCATGGGGATAAATTTGTCTGTGGAGCCACAAGAACCATAGCATTGCTGCTATAGGATGTATACTGTGTCTAAGATACTGAAACAATTAACTGTAAGCCTCTAAACATCGATATTTGTCTGCATTAGTTTGCTTCATAACTGCCTGTGACAAAGGAAAAACTGGATCATCTATTAAGAGGGTGGTTGTTCTATTGTGTAAAAGAGAGTAGGAAAAATACTGCACCAAAGACCACGCAATGGTTGGAAAGCAAGGAAGACCTTTTCAAAATGTTGTGACCACATTTTAAATAACTCACCCAGGAAATATAGTTGTAACCTTTGCAGCAGTCCCCACTGAAAATGTTTCCAATGAGATCTCATCTACACTAGAAGCGCTACTGGGTGCAGCTGCACTGTTACTGGCGCAGCTGCACTGATGTAGCAGAGTCGCTGTAATGCTTCTGGTGAAGACGCTTTAAGCCGACGGGAGAGAGCTCTCCGGTCAGCTTCATTATTCCATCTCCAAGAGGCAGTAGCTGTGTCGGTGGGAGAAGCGGTCTACACCACCACTTAGGTTGGTATAACTTACATCACTTAGGGGCATAGACACCGACTTCTTCTGGTACTGGTGGGTGCTTGACCCCCCCCTTTGCCCCCAGCCCTGCCCTGACTCCACCCCTGCCCCATCCCCTCCTGCCCCTTTTCCAATCCCTTCCCCAAAGTCCCTGCCCCAGTCCCGCCTCTTCCCCACCTCCTCCCCTGAGTACGCCATGTTCCCACTCCAGCCCCCTCCCTCCCAGTGCTTGCTACAGTGCTTGCCAGAGGGGTGTGCTGGTTGCTTTCAGGAGCTGCCTGAGGTAAGCGCTGCTCTCTCTGCCCCTCCCGTACCCCAAGCCCCTGCCCCAGCCCAGACCCAAAACCCCGCACTGCCTCCCACATCCCAACCCCCTGCCCCAGCCCAGAGTCCACACCCCATACCCAAACTCCTTCCCAGAGCCTGCACCCTGCACTCCCTCCTGCATCCAACCCCATAACCCTCCCACACCCAAACTCCCTCCCAGATCCTGCACCCCGCACCCCCTACCCCTCAACCCCCTGCCTCAACTTGGTGAAATTGAGAGTGAGTGAGAGCGAGCGACGGCGGGAGGGGGGATGGAGTGAGCAGGGAGTGGGACCTCAGAGAAGGGGCAGGACAGGGAGTGGTCTCAGGGAAGGGGCGGTGCAGTGCAAGAGTCTTTGTGTTTGCACCATTAGACAGTTGGCAACCCTACTGGGCAGGCATGTGGAAGCCCTGGCTGTGCCAGAGGACCACAGCAAGCATCGCAGCCAGCAGTTCGCTGGGCACCACTTAGCGCAGGCGCAGCACTGCCCAAATGTCAGATGGACCCTGTCCATGGCTTGTGTGTGGGTGCGGGACCATTGACTGTTCTGCCCTGGGGTCCGGAATTGCTGCCAGTGGGCCTGGACTGCATCAAGCTAGGTCATTGTTACATATGACAAAGAAGAGAGAACCTTGGGACACTTAATGGCCTCATTTGTAAAGGTAGCGACCACTTGTAATCCTCGTTAATACCAGCCGGAGTTGTGGATGCTCCGTGCTTCTTTGGTAGGAATCCCGAAACGAGCTGATCAGGTAGTCAGGTTCATTTTGTCTGGTATTGTTTTTGGGGCTTCTTAGTGACAGTTGTGCAGGAAGATAGTCCATTGTTTTGATAAGAGCCTTTCACGATTATCTTGATTACAAAGCCATTTAGTAACCATGTAATCAGGAAAACAGAGAAATAAATTGCTACCGATTTGGCCATTGTAGCTGAGGATACTGTGGCAGTATCTATTATTATGGGCCAGACTTTCAGAGGAGGAGGTCTCTGCAGGCATATAGGTGCACATTTCTACACTCAAGCGGGCCTCTCCCAGTTGAGTTTGACCTCACATGTTCCAGGAAGTAGGGACTTCAAAACTGGGTTAAATAGATAGATTATTTTAAATCTCTTTGACTTGCAACTGTTTGGCTGCGCTTAGGACCCTCTGGGAGGAGGGGGAGGAGCAAGGAAGCGCCACATCTCCGCTTCTTCTCCTCCCTCCCAGAAAGTCCTAAGTGCCACCAAACCACTGTTTGGAGGCCAGGAAGCACTGGGAGGAAGGGGCAGGAGCAGGGACGCGGCATGCTCCGGGAAGAAGGTGGATTGGGAGTGGGAAGAGGCAGGCCTGGAGTGGAGCAGGGACAGGAAGAGGCAGGTCTGGAGCATCCCCCAGCAAAGTTGGTGCCTGTTCTTCTGGGAGGAAGCTGCTGCTGTGCAAGGTGCTTCCTAGCGTCTTTTCCTGCAGCTGGCTGTGCCTGTGTGGGTAAGCGAGGGGCACCTCCCAGCCACAGTACAGTACAGTATATAATGCCTTTTGTCTGCCCCCCAAAATTTCCTTGGAACCTAACCCCCCACATTTACATTACATCTTATGGGAAAAGTGGATTCGTTTAACATCGTTTCACTTAAAGTTGCATTTTTCAGGAACATAACTACAATGTTAAGTGAGGAGTTACTGTATCCTGGAAATACTGGGCTCATTTTGGGTGGTTAGGGCAGGAGTCTGGGAGTTTGAATTCCTGACCTGGGCTCCATTCCTGACTCTGCCACAAATCCATTGTGTGGTCTTGTGCAAGTCACTTAAGCTTTATGCCTCTGTTTCCTATCCGTTCAATGGTGATTATAATTAGAGCTGGGTGAAATATCTGTAATAATTGGCAATATGTAAATATCTCTCCTCCCTCCCTGCTTCTCCACTGAGCACACAGAAAGGGTGATTGGCTACAGATAATTGTCATGCCCTAATGTGGCACAGCCATTCTTAATAACAGAGGGTCACGGGTCTTTGACAAAACCCTTACTGATGTCGTATCAAGGTTCATCTATCTTCACATTGTCTGCTACTGAGGCTTGGGGACAGTCTTGAACCCATCAGTCATCCTTTGTCAAGGATTAGTTCACGAGTGGCAAGATAATTGAAAATTACCACTAAGCCCTGAAAGTTTCATTAAGACCGGTAGGGCATTGTCCACTGTGCATATTAATGATGCTCTAATGTATACGGAAAGTGGGGTGATTTTAAAAATCAAGTTAACAGTAGGATTTCTTTCCACTGGGCGTTGTGCCTTTGGTTATTCAAGAGACAAAGTGAGTGAGGGAATATCTTTCTGAAGAAGAGCTCTGTGTAAGCTTGAAAGCTTGCCTCTCTCACCAACAGAAGTTGGTTCAATAAAAGATATTACTTCACTCACCTTTTCTCTCTAATGTCCTGGGACAAACGCGACTATGACAACATTGCATACAAAAACTGAAGAGATCAAATTTTGGTTATTTGCTTGGCAGCCATGCACCTGACTCTGCAGTCCTGCTTCTCTAGCACCCATCCACCTCTGCTTTGGGGACATCAAACATGTGCAAAGTGTTTCCAACAAAAGGATCCTCCAATCCCCCTGTCTCTCCCTCCCTTTTCATGCTGAGTTTGTATTTCTTGTTTGCTTTTGGATAAAGCTAAGGACTTTAAAGCACTGTCCTAGTCTCGCCCTTCCAATACCACTCTGGCTCCCAAACACACACAAGCAGTAGATATAGGGTTACCAAGTATCTGAGTGCAGAGGTGCTCATTGGCATGCAGATGGATGTGTGCACTGACGTGCAAGACTTTGCATTCACAGGAACAGAACATTCTCCCCAAACATGTGTGAGACCAAAATAAGGCTGGTGGTGTTTGCAGAAAAGTAAACAAAACAGGTCAGATCAAGTGATGAGATCGTTTTTTGTGGACTTGCTGATGATTCATGCACCCAGTTCTGCTCGTCTTCTGCAGCTCCAATGATGCATCTTGAGATGAATAAATTATGTGTTATTCAGTGATGAACAAACTGCAGGAATGCACAATATGAGGCCAAGGGTACCAGCAGGGGTTACATTATCACATGCTGCCACTCAAGCAGAAGGGGGAAAAAGGCAACAGTGAGCTGTCTGTTTGAGATAAGTTCTTGGGAGGGCCGAGGTCAGAACCATACGGAGGCGTAGCTGAACTGAATCTCCGAGGCTTTTGGAGGTCTCTCCATCACTAGTAGGTCAGTATTCACCTGCTCTACACAACTTTGGCTCCCAGTACTTTGTCAAGTGAGAACCCAGAGAGCATTGAGAGCAACAACAGTGATTGCAAAGTAGCTGGCGGCATTACTCTCAGCATGGAAGCCTCTATTTTCTTTAAATAGTCTTGGATATAAATCCTGAGTTTTGACTTTCTTATCTATAGAAATTGTAAATCTGCTATGACTATTTTTACTGCTTCCATCGTCCTCATTATTGTCATCATCATCATCTCCTTGATGCAACTGAGATATAATAGCCCAAGAGTCTTCTGTGAATAATACTTGTAGTAGCTCTCAGATGCCTCTGCCTCCCCCAAGGATAGGAGAAAGCATGATCTGGTTTTGTAGCCATCTTCATTCTCCTGTTTTCCATATGTCTGGCCAGATTTATGGAGGGTTCCATCTGCATAATCACTAACCTGGTTTATTTGCTCAGCTGTTCCAGCTGGCAGCACCAGGTGCTTTTCTCAGTTTTACTATTTTTTTCCCACTTTTGTCTTGATCTCTGCCCGCAAAACAAACAATTCTCCCATGGCCACATAAATGGCTGAATTTTTCTTATTACCAAATGGCTCATCCCTCAGCAACTTAAATAACCTCCCACTATTGTTCATTCACCATCTTCTTCCTTTTTTTGTGTCCCAGTGGCACATAACATTGGCACCATTTGGAGATATTGCTGGAGAAAATTCAGACAAGTTGAAATGATCTTCACATTATCTCCTTCCCTCATACAATGAGCACCCTTCATCAGCACATAAACAATCCTTTTACCTTATTGTCATGGATCACTCTCTTCTGTTGCGCAGTGAAAGGGAATTGAATTTGTTTAGGAATAAAGCAGAAATGAAACATTTTTTCTTACTCAGGCCAAAATTTGTGCTCTGTGATGGGATATAAAAAGCTCTGTAATATTCTGATGCTGGAAAATTTGAACCTTATTTTGCAGCCTTTATGTAGAGAAAATCTCCCATCAATTTCAATTAAGGTTTTGTCCATTTAGGAATTGCAATAATGGACCTGTAATTTTAATTTATATTCTAGATTGCAAGGTCTGTCAGGCAGAGACTGGTTTTGTGTGTGTTTGTTTTAAACAATGGAATCCTAACCCTCATTAGGTGATACCATAATAGAAATAATAAATAGCAACACATTTTAACCTAGTATTTAATACATCTTTGGGTGAATTTTGTCTGTGGCTGCATTAGATGTGAAATAATCTTAAGGAGCAAAAGAGATATTGACACAGCACTTGTATTTTCTTGTTGATTCTAATGAGCTTTTGCATTAGATTAGGATAGTAAATGTTGGCTTCATTGTAGAAACAGTTTGCATTTTCTCAATGGCACTTTAAAATGGAGTATTGCTTGTTTGAATATGATTTAGCTGAAATTACAGAAAACGTTTCTTTTAAAATACCATCTGAATAGAAACAGCTGTTATATTATACAAAACCTGAAACAAAAGCTTAGCACGGAAATTTGCTTGGCATGTAAAAACCCTAGTATTAGACAATATAATGTTTTAATTTCTTCCTTTGTACATGTTTTGGGCTCTTGAAATAATACATTTGCATGTGAATGAAAAAAGTGAAATTATATTCATAGGTTCATGCAAAGAAGGTAGGTTTTACCAGCTGAGGAACTTTTTCCATTTACTTCCAGCATTGCTTTACCAAACTGAATCCTCTCTTACTGCCAAAACTGTGTTTGTCAGCTGAAGTTTTAAGTTAATCTAAATATTTTATGAGGTTCTGTGAATGGAGAAAAAATCTTACTAAAATCTGTCTTGTCAGTAGAATAAGAGTAAAAAATTTAGCTTCCTATTTTCTTTCTTTTCTTTTGGGGAGTTTTCCAGCACCCAGCTTAGCTTATGCTTAACTTTCTACTGTCTTTTTTTTAAATAAAGGTTTGTCTGTAGTTATTAAAGATTATTGTTTGCCTCACTCCCTGGTTCCCATTCAGTGTTATTGCACATACAAATGCAGGGAATAGCAGCATGGATATTTTTGAGGAGATCTCCCTGCAAACAATACAGTTCATTTTAGGGTTACCATATGTTTGGGTTTTCCTGTACATGACCTCTTTTTTTGGTCCTCTGATCTCCGTCTGGGTGGATTTTTGAAATATGAACAAATGTCCCGCTTTTTCTTGCTTGTCCTTTTTCCTGCATCAGTTCTGGTAGAACAGCTATTCCTGGTGTACCCTCATAGCTGCGTGCATGTTTACTGGTTTGCCATCCTTACTTCGGTTGTCAGAACTGGATGGCTGGTGAGCAGTGGCTGCTGGCCAGGGGCCCAGCTCTGAAAGCAGTGCCGCAGCTAGCAGCAGCACAGAAGTAAGGTTGGCATGGTATTGACTGTTGAGTCGCTGAAATGGATCCTACATGTACAGTACAACTTCAGCCACACATGTTGTAAAGACTTTCTGTCATGGCTACTTCAAGATATGCTCTACAGCAGTGGTTCTCAAACTAGGGCCGCTGCTTGTTCAGGGAAAGCCCCTGGCAGGTCGGCCTGGTTTGTTTACCTGCTGCATCTGCAGGTTCGGCTGATGGTGGCTCCCACTGGCTGCAGTTCACCGCTCCAGGCCAATGGGGGCTGCAGGAAGGGCACCAGCACGTTCCTTGGCCCGGGCCACTTCCTGCAGCCCCCATTGGCCTGGAGCAGGGAACTGTGGTCAGTGGGAGCCGCGATCAGCTGAACCTGCAGATGCAGCAGGTAAACAAATCGGCCTGGCCTGCCAGGGGCTTTCCATGAACAAGGGGCAGCCCTAGTTTGAGAACCACTGCTCTACAGCGAAATATGCATGTGCATAACAGGAAGAAGTGCAGTAGGAGAGGACTGACTGCATGTGAAAAGGTACGTTTAAATTTGATTTACATTTATTTTTGTGGCCATTACACTTATGATTTATAAATGTTAGATATTCAAAGTAGAAAGACATTGTACAGTAGAAACTCTATCCTCTCTCTAGGCCCCCCCCCTCCCCAGGCAGTGTCCTCTGTTTGGGAACTTGACATATGGGAACCTTAATCTAAGTGTCACTTTAACTGGAAGGTTGCATCTCCACTTACATCTGATCATCAGTGAAGATCTCCTGAAAAATTCTCAGAAATTCATATTTTTGAAAGATACACTTCTACCCCCGTATAACATGGTTCTTGGGAGACAAAAAACCTCACGGTGTTATCGCCTTATATCAAACTTGCTTTGGCCCCCCTGCTCCTTGTTCCCTGACCACCCCCTCCAGAGACCCCCGCTCCTAATCACCCCCCGGACCCCACCCCGTATCCAGCCCCCCTGTCCCCTGACTGCTCCGACCCCTATCCACCCCGGCCCGCTGCCCTCTGACAGGCACTCACCGGCAGCAGCAGGAAGCGGAGCAGCCCGGCCCCAACCCGGCCTCTGCCAGTTCCCAGCCACGGCGCTCCGCTTCCTGCCCGCGGTGAGTGCAGGGAGGTTGGGGAAAAGATGCCCCCCCCTGCGCTCACCTGCAGCGGGAAGCAGAGTGACACGGCCCCAACCTGCTCCACTTTCCTTGCCCCGGCCCCCGCCGTGTTGCTGGGGGGCGGCTGGGGAAAAGTCCTGCACTCACCTCCTGCAGCGGGAAGCAGAGCACCGCGGCTGGGGGGTGGCAGAGTGGAGCTGGGCTGCTCCGTTTCCCGCTGCCAGTGAGCGCAGGGAGGTTGGGAAAAGGACGCCCCGGCGGTGGGAAGCAGAGCTACACGGCCCCAGCCCGCTCCACTCTGCCACCTCCCAGCCGCGGAGCTCCGCTTCCCACCACAGGTGAGTGCAGGGAGCTTGGGGAAAGGACGCCCCCTGTACTCACCTGTAGTGGGAAGCGGAGTGACGTGGCCCCAGCCCACTCCACTCTACCACCTCCCAGCCACGGCGCTCCACTTCCTACCGCCTGTGAGTACAAGGGGGCATCCTTCCCCAACCTCCCCGTACTCACTGGGGAGCTCCTGACCACCCCCGAGACCCTCTGCCCCTTATCGAACCCCTCAGCCCCAGCGTGGCCCGGCACCCGCACCCGCTGCTCAGAGCAGCGTGTCAGAGGTTTACCGCTTTGTATGTGAACCCACCTTATATTGGGTCGCATTATATCGGGGTAGAGGTGTATTTATATTTAGCTTAGTTTGACAAAAGGAAAAAAAATGCAGAAATAGTAGGATGTTTGATGCTGTAGAATAATATGAAATATAAGCTTTCAGAAGAGCAACCAAAATACTATCTTGAGTGTATTTGAAATCAAAACGATCTGGATGCACAAAAAACACCAGACATCTTATTTATTGCAGAGGAGTGTCACACAGGGAGAAGATAAGAGGGCCTGGGTAAACAAGTAGTTTTTAGATGGCAGATAACACTGTAAAATGAAAGTATTAGACTGATGGACAGGAAATATTATATGTCTATTCTTTGAGCTCTATTATCCATTTTGCAAACATTGAAGCAACAGACTGACCGTTTCACCTTTCCTGCTGGCTCTTTAAATGAGAGCTACCATATTTAGTTAAATTGTCACTTTAGAATAATGATTTATGGAAACTCAACACAGAAATTGAGGCCAACATGCTGAATTGTTCTTGGGGCGGGGGGTGCAAAGAAAAAAGGGTGGTTTAATGGTAGAAGTCTATGGTTATTTAGCAGAATATTCAAGACAACCTATATTTTACAATATAGGGTGCTATCACGGAATTTAAACTAAGATGATTACGTTCCCCTGTCACTCTCATTCAGGAAGCCTCAGCCTGGTTTGAAAGAGGTCTGCTTAACACAGCCCTCCTCTTTACATTAGTCTCTGGCTCTCCAAAAATACTGCACTTACTAATGATCAGCTTTATTAAAGTACCATAATGTACCATTGATTTTTTTTCAGTAGTGTTGTAGCCGTGTTGATCCCAGGATATGAGACAAAAAGCGATTGAGGTAATATCTTTTATTGGACCAACTTCTGTTGGTGAGAGAGACGAGCTTTTGAGCTTCACAGAGCTCTGCTTCATGTTGGACCTGAGGAGGAGCTTTGTGTAGCTCAAAAACATTTCCCTTCCACTAACAGCCCCTGGTCCAATAAGAGATTTCTTTTTAAGGCAGAACTCATTGATTTCAATGGGAATTTTGGATTAAAAACGGATGGTAAGATACAAACCAAAGAAAGGGGTGGAAAGCCTCAGATGGGAGAGACAGTATCTTGCTTACTGTAGCAAGTTTGTATCTATATCATCTATAATTTGTATAATTTTGGTAGGGGAAAGGGCAATTTTCGAATCTGAGTGGTTTGGTACATTGTCTGGGTGCTCAGATAAGCACTTTAGCCTATAAAACAGCCACTTTCATGCTTAAATATGAATTTAGATGCCCAAATGAGGGATCCTTTAAAAACCCTCACAGTATTTGGCTCTCTGAGGATAAATTGGTGCCACAGTGGGTTTCGTGCAGCGGATCAGCTAAAGAGTTAAGGGCATGAACCTGACCTTCCCACTGTGAGCAATGTTTAGGAGCTGTTGTCCAGCTTCTCTCCTGCTTCTGCTACTATCACTAGAGCTGGGTGACATTTTTTGGCTGCAGCTTTTGTTGATGAAAAATGCAGATTTTCAGGTCAACCAAAACAGTTTGTAAAGTCATGTTTAATTGGCTGAATTGTTTTAGTGAGACCTCCCCTCCTGAACAATAAAAACATTTTAAGTTAATGTTTTCAGAATGAGACACTGGGATTTTTCAATTAGAAACAGCTTTTCATGTAGAAATGTACTTGAACTTCATTGAAAAATTAAAGTTTTTAAAAGCTCGAATGAAACTGAATGTTTTGTTGGCTTTTATTTTATTTTTTTATGACTTTTCAGCTCACTGAAAATGTATCTTGATGAAAACCAGCAATTCCATTTCATGAGAAATGTCGAGGTTTTAGTCCAATGAGGAATGAAAACAAGTCCTCTTGAAGCTTTTCACAAAAAATGAGAGAGAGGGAGAGACCCTAGAATAGCCAGTAGCTGGGGAACTCTCCTGGGATGTGGGAGACCCTCTTTCAAACCCTGCTCTGCTTGATTCAGGTCTACATGGGGATAGAGTGAATTTTTCTCTCTCAATCTCCCCTGTTGGAGCCATTCCACTTTGAACAAATAATTAAATATTCATTGGGCTGGTGAGAGAGACTGAGCCAGAGCAGGGACTTGAATGTGGGTCTCCCACATCCCAGGTGAATGGCCCTTGCTGTTGGCTAACTTCTCTTGCTTTCTCCCCACCAGAAATTCCATTCTGGATCTGAGAAATGGTTTAGGTGGAAAAAAATTTCCACCAGCTATAATTAGCAGCATTCTAGGCCACTCACAGGATTGCAAGATCCCCCAACTCATTCTGCCAAGTTCTTCTGGAGTCTTGTGTCCATTGACCTCATTGGAACAACTCACTTGCTTTAATTTAAGTCACAATCTAGCCCTGAGAAAGAGAGTGTTTTTTTCTTCTGTAATTTCTACCCGAGAACACACTACTCAGTCATGTTTATGTACCAGACACTGGCCAGCATGAAAACTGTGCTTAGCATTCTAAACCCAATCTACCCATTTTGCTTGTCTGAGTATCAAGATGGAAATCATTTTTTTTCATCACGAAGAAAGCATGACATGTATATGAAATTATTTGTTCAGAGGCAATGAAGCATGGTCCCAAGACTGCAGACAGAATAGTTAAGGCAGCTTACACTTTGTGATTATCCATTTGCTTCTGTAAAGTGATTCTTCTGGGTTTTTGGTAGTTTAATGTAGTAGTGAAAATGGTGAAATTAGACTCTCTGCACAAATTTCATGTACATTCAACCAGGTAAAATTGGGTGGAAAATTATATTATTTTGTTTGCAGTTCTCTTTTGTTAGCTTTCTTGGAGTCATCTTTGGCACTGATGGGTAAGTTTCAAAAAGGCGACTTAGTTTTATCACAGTACAAAATCTGAGTCAACCCTGCACAATGTGTATGGATTTGCAGAAACGTGATTCTTTTTGAGCAATGGGGATATTGCTAAGTTGTAAGGGTAATGTTGATCAGCTACTGTTTTGCTAACTAGAATTATTGAGACTCCTACAGTCATTCATGTAATTCCATTATCTTGAATGGAATCTCTGGCCAGAATCTGTTTGTTTATTAAGTGCCTCTCTCTGTTGCAAAGAGAGAGGCACTTCACTTACTAAGCAAAATCACTTCAGGCGTAACTGAGATTTGAATCTAGGCTCTTGTGCTCATGTCAAGAAGATAATACACCCCTCTCCCAATTTATAGCCTATAACCCACCCACTGGATTAAGCTACAGTATGGGCCTGGTTCTCCCCTGCCTTGTCTCATCACTTTCGCCCGTGAAAAGTGAGTGTAAAGTGGGTGTTTACTAAACACTCACTTTTCCCTGGTGTACAAGAGGACACAATGTGTAGGGCAGTGCAGAATCGGGCCCTGTGACTTTACCTTGCTGATGTTCTTATCTGTGTCTTTTTTCACAGCAATCATAATATATCTGCACTGACAGAGTCCCTTGTCTGAGAATCTCAAAGCGTATAAAATCGTTGAGACCTGGCTAAAAACTATGGTCTTTATCTGCCCCAGTGGTGTAGGTGCAGTTATGTGACAATAATTAAGTGTAAGCACGAACTTGCAGGAGCAATTCCTTGTGCTCTACTATTTCACCCATTTAGATGCCTGATTATCTGATCTTGCTGGTGCAGATATTTCTCACAACAGTCTGTTACTATAATAGATGGCGATGCAGGGCGCAGAGAGGTTAAGTGACTTGCCCAAGGTAACATAGCAAATCGGGGGCAAAACCAGAATTAGAATGCTAAAGTCTTTAATCCCAGGATTTTTTCCAACCACTAAATCCTACTTCCTTACTTAAACTGATGTGGGGCATTAACCAGAGTAGAAGCAAAGTGAAATCTCTGTAATTTGACTTTGATTGCCCATGTACAGTAGGATGTAAATTCAGACTATTGATGTTTGGGATCCACTGCTGATAATTATATTGCAGTGAACAGCCGCATTGAAAAACAACGTATCTGTGGTTTTTATGAATGACCTCGTATTGCAGTTGGCTTTCATGGGTAATACATTAACATGTGATAATTATCATTAGACACATACAGAAAATGTGGCTTGAAAATCTCTACAGATCTGTTGGCAGTACACTTCAAGCCTAGTCTTTATCAATGCTTATTAAGTGTTCAAGATGAGCTGCATGCTTCAGAACTTGGCTGTGTAAATTAGTGGAAAATGTTATGTGAAGCCATGTGGAAATGAGTTAAGGCTTGATTGTTTTTGACTTGCTCCATTATGCCCATATATTATAGGGGGCCAAGATCAGTGGGTGATGTGAGGTAGCACATTGCTACATCACAAAAAAGGATGAATTGGAGCCGGAGGGGGAAGCTGTAAACTCTCTAGATTTCCTTGTCTGTTAGGTTTAGCCAAGGCATCAGTGCAGGTTTCTGAAATGGTGTAATTTCCTTTGTCCCTGACTAGTGCTTTTGGTATAGTAGGCATAGCAATAGGATCAACTGTAGTGTCCCAGGCATCTTTGGGCCCAGGAAACTTGAGGTAGGGTGTTGTGCATTATTTCAGCTGTGGTGTTGTGGTATGAATGGCCTTGTGTTCTTTACTCTGTACTTGTTGCAATACTAAATTGTAGTAAAGTGCCAGCCCATGAATATGCCTAGCAACTGCTCTTAAAACCTGACTATCATGGGGCCAGATCACCCCCTTGCATAGAATGGGGGTTGGGCCAGAAGGGAGATTCCCTTCAGGGAGTTGCTCATGATCATTCTGTTAGGTGCATGTGAGGATTTGCCCCACTGCGGGAGGGATGGGACCTTGTCAACCTCCTGGAGACTCTGGGATATCAATCCTGTGCATTGGCTTTAGAATCCCCCACTTGTTTCTGTCACCAAGGGAAGTTGGGCCAATAACAGACATTACCTCACCCATCTTGTCTCTCTGAAATGGAGAAGGAACATTTTGAAATGATTAAAACAACATGTTTTATTGACCTGAGCTGGATTTTTTTTTTGTCAGTGTTTTGATTTGTGAACATTTTTGAGATGTTGACTTTTTGTCCCAATTGAGATGAGAAAAAATTTCAAATTCTTGCAGGACAGCGAGACCATTTCCTGCCCAGCTCGACTAATAGCAAAGTCTTAGCTATAGCAGGGCTTGCTAGTGCCAGTACTGCCGTAAAGTAGGACAATTCTCACACAGCTTTTACAATGTCATCGCATCTTAAGCAGCATTGAGAAAGTGGGGGAATGAATGACAGCTGCTTTTCAATTGACAAGCTTAAATTTTCCGCTGCAAATTTTGATTTAAATGAAAAAATTTTCCTGGCAGAAAATATTGGTAAAAATGAAAACATTTTTGACCTACTCCAAGTAGAATATGGGAGCTTGACATGTTGCAGGGGAGGGAGAGAGCAGACAGAGGAGGAACAGGAACAACACCTACAGACTCTGCAAGAATCAACATGCAAATTTAAGGGGGGAATATATAGGCATTGGAGGATCTTATTGGGTGTGGAGATTCTTAGTAAACAAATTAGTGTGCTGAAGCGAATGCTAAATTACAGGTACAGCACACATGAACACCACTAGGGCACGAAAATGAAAGCTTAAAGCTCTAGCTCATGTGTTCCATTGTGCCTGGCCTCTTAGCGATTTCTTCATCGTTGCTGGAAGCATTATACTGCTACACCTAGAAATAACCAAACCTGTAATTAGGGCCATTTCTAGGAGGTTTAGGGCCTGGGGGGAAGTGACGAATCTGTCACTTCCGGGACCCACCGTGCTGGCCAATCGTACCAACCAATGCGGCCCCCCAAAGCATGGGGCCCTGAGCGGTTGCTCTGATTCGCCGTACCCTTGGGGCGGCTCCATCTGTAATGGTGGAGTTAGACTCTGGTATTGGTGAGTTCACATCAAATCACTAAAATTATTTTAATGTTAATTTTCATTACTGCATATTATCGTTTGCCAATGGCTTAGGTTCCTGTAGGACTTAATGAGAAGTATTGATCATACCAGCCCAAATCTTAGCCCCAAATTAAGGGACTTTGCATGTTTTTTGTGGACGGGTCTTGCACCAGTGTTTTGGTCCCCTTGAACACTTAAAGCTCTCTTTCTGTCTCCCACAATCTCCACTCCCATCCATTATGGACCCAGCTGTTTTACTGGGTTTTACTGCTATTTTACATGTTTTGTGCATTTCTCCAGCTTCCGATGAGGGTTTTTTCAATGTGCTCCTAGGGTGACCAGATAGCAAGTATGAAAAATCAGGACCTTTTTTTCTTTGAGGGGACAGGGGATAAATAGCTGCCTATAAAAAGGCAAAGCCCCTAATACTGGGATGCTCCCAATAATGTCAGGATGTCTGGACACTCTTTGTGCTCCTGAGCTCATGACCCTCTTTGTCAAATATCAGCTCAGGGCATGTTGTTTGCTGCAGAGTTATCACGCCACCTCCACAACACCATTTCCAATGCAATTGCTGATGGTATTATATAAGGGCTAGCTAGTGCTGCTGGAATACAGTTCCCAATGTGTAGAGAAAGACTGCAGCATCTGCAATCATTGTACTGGTCTTATAGCTTGCTCATGAGAAACCAAGCCAGAGTGCCACAGTGCTCTATTGTATCATTTCAATTTCTTTCAGAGAGACAGAAAAGTCTGTAGGACTGTGCTGCATGGCAGTAGCCAACTGTTCACTGTTTAAAAGGAGGTTTCTTGTGTGGATCAAAAATGGGCCCAGCAATTAAAATCATGGCTCACGTTCCTGAAGTGCTTTTCAGGCAGAAGGATACCCAAGTGCTTTGCCAATGATAGGATGTACATAAGAATAATTTCATCTTCCACTGACTACTGCCTCCTCTAAGGCAAGACGCAGCAATTGTTTCAATGATGGATTGAAACAATGGGAATTTTATATGCTGTAAGCAGGATTGACTTAGAATTTGGCCAGGACACTGGGCTTAATAATCTTTTCATTAGGGAAAAGTGCCTTTCGGCCTCGTTCTCCTGTCCCATTCACTGGCTTAACTCTGTTGGTTTAAAAAAAGAGGGAAATCGGTCCCATAGGTGCTTAAATGGTGACAAAAGATCATAGCCTTGGTCTTATGTCTGTCTGAAAGACAGCACTGCAAACAAACTGCTACCCCTGAAACCAATACTCAGCACCCATTTCGGGGAGAGAGTGCTACCTACTGCAGAACCGCTTTCTGCAGCACCCAAGTATTGATTCTGCTTAGCTAATGAGATCCAAGAAGACCACAGACTGAAGTAGTACATCTGCAGGAAGAAAATGTCAGGCGCTGCATATGTCATTGCATTCGCTCACTTCACCTCAGTGTCTAGGTACAGGATGACCAGCTGGCAAGATTCTATGTATGGGAATGCTGGTCTGTATGCATTAGGGAAATGAGCTTCTAGACCTTGAGACAGTGAAACCTTCTAGGTAAACTGGGGTCACTTGAAATTATAGACAGTATCCTATTACACACAGGGTAGGATTTTCAAAAGGTTCAGCACCGGCCCAACTTTGCTCCTGTTGAACTCAATGGAAGTTTTATTATTGACTTCAGTGGGAGCAGAGGTAGGCCACTGCTAACCGCTTTTGAAAAGTCTACCCAGGAGGTCTCCATTCCGCGAATAATGCCCTCATGTGAAGGTTTCATTCTTGAATTCAGATTCTCATGTTGTAAGTGGGTCAAAACAGAGTTTACAGCTGTCATAAGGTATAATTCCCAAATCTGAACCTTAGCGTCCAAAATTTGGGTACCTGCATGAATCCTCTAAGCTTAATTACCAGCTTAGATCCTGTAGCACTGCCACCAACCAGGAATTCCAGTGCCTGGTACACTCTGGTCTCCCCAAAACCTTCCCTGGGGACCCCAAGACTCAGATGCCTTGAGTCTCACAACAAAGGGAAATAACCCACTTCCCTTCCCCCCTCTTTACCTCCTCCCAGGCTTCCCCTCCCTGGGTTACCCTGGAAGATTACTGTACTTAAACTCCTTGAATTACAAAACAGAGAGGACAATTCACCTTCCCCCCTCCTTCTTTTTCCCCCTCCCAGTCTTTCCCTGAGAGAGACAGTAATCCTGGCACAGAGATTCCTATCCCCTTGAGCCTCAACTAGAAAAGAAAATCAAACAGGTCTTAAAAAGAAAGCTTTTAATAAAAAGAAGGAAAAGACATAAAAATCGTCTCTGTAATCAAGATGAAAATATTACAGGGTCTGTTAACTTATAAAAAATGAATAAACAGCCTTATTCAGAAAAATACAATTTAAACATTTCCAGCAAACTACACACTTGCAAATACAGAAAACAATGTAAAAACCTATATTGTTTTTCTATCTGTACTTACAACTTGGAAACAGAAGATTAGAGAGCCTGGAGATAGTGTGATCACCCTCAGAGCCTAGAGAGCACACGAACACAGAACAAAGGACCCACACCCAAAACTTCCCTCCCTTGAGATTTGAAAGTATCTTGTTTCCTGATTGGTCCTCTGGTCAGGTGTTGTTTGTTAACCCTTTACAGGTGAAAGAGACATTAACCCTTAGCTATCTGTTTATGATAACAGCTGATTGAACAAATCCCTTCAGCTCATGGTGGCATTTTTCACTAAAACAACAATTTGTTAGCTGAGCTGCATCCAGCAAGAATGAATTGATAAAGAAGTTCAAGCTTCGTAGAAAGTTTCTGGAGGAAAGTCTAGTCCCAGATGTTTGGTTAGTAGCACCCTCTGGCAGTCTTTAAAAGAAGCGTGTGCAAAGGTTTTTTTGTTTTTGTTTTTTTTAAACAATTACCTTGAATTTTCAAAAAAAGTAATTAAAGACATAAAAATGTGGGGAAATCCAATTCAAGTCATGCCTGTTAATGTTCACTAAAGCAGTATTATTGCAGTCCTGCTTTTATTATTTCATTCTTATCTACCTGAGCCTGTTGTTATGAACTAAGATGACATTTTTCATTAAGAAAATGACCTGTCCATGGACATCGTTATTTCAGAATCATTCACATTTTTAATGGGAAGAGAGAAACTGAAGACAAACATCAGCAAAGAGAGCTTTCCGTATAATAAAGTAGATTTGAGAGCTGGTTAAATTAGAAACCTCCTGTCCTTTCATGCGCCATTGGAATGGCTGAGATCAGATGAGCTGCTCTGGATGGTCTTAGTTGTGTGCTCCTGAGGCTGGATTCAGTGTGTGATCTTGACTAGAATTTGCTAACCTCATCTGTTTGGTTCATCCTGAGTCTCTTAACCTCATCTTTTTGGCCAAGCGTTTGCCAGACTGGACTTGGAGTGGAAGCATTGAGCTTGAATCTGTTCTCACTTTGACAGCTATAACTTAGGAGTGACTCCATTGAACTTACTGAAGTCACATGCGGGTAACTAGAGTCAGGCTTGCTTTTATTTTTCTAGTATCCTTCCTGGCATGGGTGGATAAAGGAGGAAGAGGGAAAGTGTTGTTGCTCATGGTGTTCAAATAGAGCCAAATTCTAGTGTAGTCCAAGTGGTTGTAGGGCCAAATTCTAACAGCTTTGCCAATTTCCATCTGCAGAACATGTGGCCCATTACTTGATGCACCCAGACGCGGGTGTTCATATTTTGTTATGAAACAAAATAATTGTAACACCCAATTGTGGATAATGGTTTAGAGTATAGGCCACTGTGCACTCCCAAGTGTAAGATCAATACACCGCATAGTCATGCACATGTGTGAGTACTCAATACGTTAATGAAGAATACGACCCAGTCTATGAAATGCTATACTCGGTGAAAGGCAAAATAAGAAACTGAGCACCACAGAAAGTTAAGAACAACTTACCGACTATTTTATGTCAAGTTTTAGCTTTGATGTCACTGAATACTTTGGATACTTACGCTCAAGGGAGGGGGGAATAAATTGAACTGGAAACTCTTATGTACAGACTAATGAATTACAGGCCTCTTTAATGCCTCTTCACTAACCTTAGCTGTGATCATGTGGGAGCATTTTCTGGTAGAGTAAGAAGCGCTGTAATTCATCTACCTTGTGAATTAATTCTGCTCCGCTAAGCTGAAATTGCTAAATGGTGCTGAATTATGGGTAGTGGTTTTATGAGATAGGCTCTTCCTACCCTGACATTTGGCTGAGACGAACCAACAACCAACCCGAGGGTTTTTTTTTAAGCAAAAGAACCTCCAAATGGGCAGACCACAAGCTCAAAAATAAGAAATGTTGCTTCCACAAAGCCAGCCACCATTGCCCGAGGAAATAAAAAGGATTATACTGTTGTTTTTTACTGTCACAACCACAATGCAATAATCATATGTTTCAAAAAATGTCCATATCAAAGGCTACACACAGTAAATTTAACTAATACATTGTCTGTTTACGTCTTGCTCTTATATTGATTTGTGTTATTCATGCAGCTAATAAATCATACATTTTTACCATAAAGATTTCAACATAGTATTTTAAGTTCAATATTTATATTGATTCCATACAAGTGACTGGTTTACCGCTGCGATTTTGGTTACCTGTGTGGCTTCAGAGAACTTACAATGTTCTGTACATACTTCAGTTGGAATGCAATATGTTTTTGCTGCTGAAACAAATTGCAGTTGTGTATGCTATTGATTATGGTCAATGAAAACATTGTTGCTATCTTTTACTGTAATGGGTTATGAAGGCAACTGCTAGAATTTTATGATTATGGGCACAGATTTCTCTAAAAGGTTTCATAATCAGAAAAAAGGCATCATGTGGTACAGCAAAAAATATTAGAGATTTTGCTGACATTCTCGTGGGGTCGATCATCAAAGTACAGCATTTAGAAAGAAATAGGGTGGAATAAAGTAGGAAGGTACCCAAATCCCTTTATGGGCTCTGTCTTCCCCTGGTAAACTGCAGAGAAGATGCAAAAGTGCCTTTAAATAATCTATTGAATTAAAAAGGATCAGTACTGTTGTTTAATAGTGTTACTTCTGTGCTGAAGAGTTTTCTTTATTTAGACTTCTTGGTCAGACTTCTGTATCTCCTACAGTGGTATAGTGAAAAGATGAAACTTCTCCAGTGTATACCACTGAAAGTCAAGTGCTGTTTATAGAAATTGTATTTATCATCATGCAAACATGAGAAGTGTCACCCGGGATCAAATCAGTCACCCCCTTGTGCAGTATCTTGCCTTGGGCATTGGCTAGTACCAGAGGGTTCAGAGGAAGATGCAGGAGTCCTTGTAATGGGTAATTAAGGAATATTCTACTTCTGTGCAGAACACTTTACCTTTTATTGATTCAGTATTTGAAGTACATGATGACACAGCATCATTTCATTTCAGGAGTTCTCAAACTTTGACACAGTGACCCTCCCCAAGCTAATAAAAAAACAAAACCAACTGTGCCTCCCCGTAGTTTACTAAGACAACACAAAGAACTGAAAATCCTATACTTTGCAAGAATACAAGTAATAAAGTAGACGGGCTTTGATATAGTTACAGCAGGAGTATGGGTGTCAAAGTATTAATTTTGTGCTATCTCACAGTTCTGTTCCAAACGAGTACAAGTTGAAGCAGCTGAATTAAAACTGCACAAGCATTTTAGGAAATCATAACATCAAACAATTACACAATTACAATTTGTGTCAGAATTCACCAGCCCTTATCAATGGGAGGAGGGAGCTTGTTTCCTCACTCAGAAATCTGTCTCATAGAGGTTAAGGACAGAAGGGACCATTATGATCATCTAGTCTGACCTCCTGCACATTGCAGGCCACAGAGAGAATGAACAGAACAGGTAATCCTCAAGTGATCATCGAGTGATCCATGCCCTGCCACTCATTCCCAACTTCTGGCAAACAGAGGCTGGGGACACCATCCCTGCCCATTCTGGCTAATAGGCATGGATGCACCTATCCTCCATAAACTTACCTATCTCTTTCTTGAACTCTGTTATAGTCCTGGGCTTCACAACATCCTCTTGCAAGGAGTTCCACAGGTGGACTGTGTGTTGTGTGAAGAAATACTTCCTTTTGTTTGTTTTAAAAACTCTGTCTGCCTATTCAGTTCATTTGGGACCCCTAGTTAATTGGTGTTGATGAGAAAGGAGTAAATAACACTTCCTATTACTTTCTCCACACTACACATGAGATTCATAGACCTCTATTATATTCCCTCCAGTCATCTCTTTCCAAGCTGAAAAGTCCCAGTCTTATCAGGGCCCAGAGGATTCAAGGGGTCTGGGGCAACAAGGGGAGCTGTGGCACTTGTACTCACCTGGCAGTGGTCTGAGTCTTCGCAGCATTCGGTGCGGGGGGGCTCTTCAGTCGCTCCGCGCCTTCAGCAGCACTGAAGTGCTCCCACACCGAAATGCCGCTGAAGACGTGGACCGCACCAGGGCAGGGCTCGCGGGCCGCTGCAGGGCCCAGGGCCTGGGGCAAATGCCCCACTGCCCCCTACTCTGGGCCTCCAGAGTTTTATTAATCTCTCCCCCCCAATCATTTTTTGTTGTCCTTTTCTAAACCTTTTCCAATCTAGTATATCTCTTATTGAGATGGGATGACCACATCTGTATTCAGTATTCATGATGTGGGCATACTATTGATTTATATAGAGGCAATATGATATTTTTCTTTTTTATCTATCCTTCTTAATGATTCCCAATATTCTGTTTGCTTTTTGACTGCCACTGCGCATTGAGTGGATGTTTTCAGAGAACTAATCCACAATGATTCCAAGATTCTCATTCTAGAGTGGTAACAGCTAAATTAGACCCCATCATTTTATATATATAGTTGGGATTATGTTTTCCAATGTGAATTACTTGCATTTATCAACATTTAATTTCATCTGCCATTGTTGTGCCAGTCACCCAGTGTGTGAGATCCTTTGTAGCTTTTTGCAGTCTGCTTGGGACTAAACTATCCTGAGTAGTTTTGTATCATTTGCAAATTTTCACCTCACTGTTTATCCTTTTCCAGATACTTTATGAATTGTTGAATAGTTTCTCTCTGCAATGGCCTTGGAGTGATCCTATTAGCATTCGATCGTCCAGTGGCTGTTTAGCGGGGGCGGCTCCAGGCCCCAGCACGCCATAGTGTGTGCTTGGGTGCAAGGCATAGGGGCGCCCGCTGGTCGCGGAGGGCAGCAGGCAGGCTGTCTTCGGGGCTGTGCCTGCGGAGGTCGCTGGTCCTGCGGCTTCAGCGGTGCCTGTGGAGTCCACCGAAGCTGTGGGACGAGCAGACCCTCCTCAGGAAAGCCACCGTGCTTGGGGCGGCAAAAATGCCTAGAGCCGCTTCTGCTGTTTAGCAGTATCCTGCTTCTTTTGTAGCTTTGAACATTTTTGCAATTATTTTTGAGTCTTTGGCTAACTGTTCTTCAAATTCTTTTTCGCCTCCCTAATTACTTTTACACTTCATTTGCCAGAGTTTATGCTCCTTTCTATTTTCCTCACTAGGATTTAACTTCCACTTTTTAAAAGATGCCCTTTTGTTCTCACTGGTTCTTTTATTTGCGTTTAGCCACAGTGCACTTTTTTGGTTCCATTACTATGTTTTTAATTGGGGATATGTTTTAGTTGAGCCTCTATTATGGTGTCTTTAAGAATTTCCATGCACTTGCAGGGATCACTTTTGGCACTGTATCTTTAATTTCTATTTAACTAACTCCTCATTTTTTTGTGTAGTCCCCCTTTCTGAAATTAAATGTTACAGTGTTGGGCTGCTGTGGTGTTTTCCCTGCCACAGGGAGTTAATTTAATTAATATATAGTCACTATTACCAAGGGTCCAGCGATATTCATCTCTTGGATCAGATCTGTGATGCACTTAGACCAAATCAAGAAATTGCCTCTCCCTTGTGGGTTCCAGGACTAGCTGCTCCAAGAAGCAGTCATTTATTTAAACTTTATTTCTGCATCCTGTCCTGAGTGGACAGGTACCCAGCAATATAGGAATAGTTGAAATCCCCATTATCTGCAATCTGACCCCCACCCCCTCTTGGCAGATTCCGGTCTGACTCCTGCATACACACTCTATCAGGTCCAGCACATCATCCTTGGTCTCCTGCAGCAGTGACGTGAACTTAGTGGTGAGGCGTCACAGGCTGTACTAGTGCTGAGGCCCCCGTGGCACTGCTCACATGGCCATGCTGCCTGCACATACCATGGCCGGCCAGCGAGTGGGGCTTCCCTGATGGTAGTGGCACCACATGACCTGGATGGCCCCAGCCCCAATAATCTGAACTCTGAATGGAGCCCACAGGCTTGGGGAAGGTTTTTCAAGGAAGGAAGCTATGCTGTGGGCTATTGTTGCCTGGTGACAGACTATTCTGGGGTGAGGTGGTGCCCCCACAATGTTAGGGCAGAGGGGCTCGGCTGTGCTCTGGTCTGCAGCAGCAGCACTATACCCCAGGCCAAAAGACAGGGTGGAGTGTCCAGTAGTTTGAGAACCATTGCTCAGTATTAATATATATCTTTGGAGAACCCAGCGGTGTCAGTAGCAGAGTCTAAGTGCTTAGCCATTTCTGCTAAATTTTCAGTAACAAGTACTAAGGCCAACTCAACCCAAAGTGGTATGAGCCATATGGTGTTGATACAGGCACAAAATTCCCCGTTTGAACTGATGTGTTCTCCATAAAAACTAAAGGCAGGATAGGGCCATATTAATAAACAAATAATAAATGTACATTTAATTATTAATAACATCTAAAAATAATAATTTGGCCCATTAACTGACGCACCATAAATTATAAAATGAAATAATTGCAAAGTTATTCTGCCACCCAGTTGTGGATAATACAAAGATCGCATAGAGCTACCGTTTAATACACAGACTACTGTGCCCCTCTAAGTGGATAGTTTAGTCCACTTTGTGGTCATGTGCATGAGTGTATCCAGAATCAGGACTTCTGACTACTAGTCACCTTTGTTATCCATCAGTCCATTCTCCTTCCTTGCTTAAGTGAATGGAGAAGTTCTGAGAGCCACTGAACTAAGTCCAACGAATGAACACAACTTATTCAGCTGCCCTGACCACCCAGGATTTAGATGCATCTGTTTTAACTTGTGTTCCTTCTTTTGTCTTTCCTGCATCTTTTTTTCAAGGATAAATCTGATTGCTCTAATTGGCTATTCAGTAAAGGAAAAGACTACTTGAGCTTTTACTGGCTATGGAGCTACAGACATGCTTTCTTTAATACATTTACATTTGGACTGAATATGATTTATATACCATAGAATAATTTAAAAAAATTCACAAGAGAGGTAATGTTCTTCAATAAAAAAAGGCTTTTGCTGTGTGTTTTGCAAAATGTAACTAATTTCACATATACTTTCGGTGATTAGATTTTGCAATTCAAAACATCTTTTACTCTTGCACTTGTATATATTTAAATGAAACAATTTGCCTCAGAGGAGATTCTTCACACTCAATTATACCTAAATTTCTCATCTAAGACTTTTGATTTTAATCTTTGGTGTTTGAACAACTATTAAGGTTGAAACAATGTGCAAAAGGAATGTTGTTATTTTCAATTTGTGGTAATTATGTCTTCAGTGGGGCAGATGCAGTTTCTGAACCATTGGTTCCGATGAGCACAGAAGTCTTGTGACTTGTGGGAAGATTGGTTGATTTTTATTACAGCTGTTGCTACCATCCTGAATGATATCAGTACTGGAATGGTCCTAAAGTTAACTGCTTCCAAGAATAGTATTATAGATTAATTATTTGTTATGGGCTCTGATCCAGAAAAGAACTTAAGCATTTAACTTACATGGGACTTACACATGTTCTTAAAGGTAAACATATGCTTAAGTGCTTTCGTTAATCAGGGCCATAGATGATGGGTCAAATTCTGCTCTGTGTTTAACATATGCAACTCCAGTGAAGTCAATTTTGTCATATACACTTGTAACTTTGAGCAAACTGGCCAAGAGGGTTGGGGATAAATGTAACCAAGATACGATCTTATCTCCTTATGTGACTAATACATTGAATAGGTAGTAAAACACTTTAACCTGATTTGGAATTAAGTAACTATCAAAAAACATGCTACGGTTCAAAAGTTACACATTTGACCCTACATTTTCAAAGCAGCATGTAGAAGTTCTTACATGCATAATGTCTTTTGACTTCAATAGAAGTTCCACAGCTAAAGCCTAGAGCACCACTTTAAAAATGGAAGGATTAGATATTTAGCTCATGAGCGTATCTCATGCAAAGTCATTCCACCACTGGGTACTGGGAAAGAACCACATCCTGGCTCCAAAAGGCCTCGAGTTCTGTGTGTGCTACTATTCTGAACCCAGATCCAAATCCAAATACTACAAATGGTCTCTGTCTCTGTAATGGGCCAAACCAGAATCCTGTATTTAAGCATCTCCAAGATTTTGTGGTGATCCAAATCCTTTTCTGAATTTTTGCTGCTTATCCATATCTTTTCTGCACCACTTGGGGCATAAGTGAGAAATGACATAATTAATGTGCATTATTTGATAGTATTTATCCAGTGTCAGTTTGTAGTACTAGTGACACTAATCAGGTAAATATCACACAGGGATAATGAGTAATCTTACCTATTGGGATGCTATTAAGCAAAATAAAAAAGATATAAACTCACCTGTTCCTTCCAGGGAAGGATGAAGATGTCTTACCGCACATAAAAAGTAAGCTGATAGAACAATAGCTTTAAAGTCAAGACTTTCTCAAATCTGTGCTTTGCCCCATTTAGCATTTATGTATAAATTATTTAGTTTAAATCCAGGAATCTGTATAACATGCGGTATTGCAGTTTAGCCTGGCAATGCAACTTCAAGGAAGAAGTGCAAATTGTCACTATAGGTCCAAATCCTGAGAAAAGAAAGTAGATTTGAGGATAAATATGTTATCGCTTGTCCTTTTGGGAAGCTTTGGCTTATATCTTTAAAGCAGTACTTTAGCTTTATATTGTATGAAAGGTGATTGTACTATCTGAACTCTGCAAAAATCAGAGGGAAGTTGAGTTTTAAGTTGCATTACAGAAATATTCATAAATAATTTTAATCTACAAATAAGATTTTCTTTGTGGAGGTATGGTAGAGTTATGTACAGGTATGAGTTTTGCCATTAAGGAAGCTGTCAAGTACCCCAGACATCTTTTGAATTGCATGAGAGTGAAAGACGGAAATTTGGCCCAGTAACTTTTTCTCTGTAAAGGTCTGTATTAAAATCTGCCAGTGAATTGTGTTTTGAAAAGAAGCCTGTGGACTTTTTCCACTCCATATTAATTGACCACTAGGCTTGACCCAATCTCTGGAACTTGTTTTCATAAATTGTGAATGAGATGCTCCTTTAGTTGGACTGTGTGGGGAAAATGTGAAGTTGTTCACAACCTTTCATTTGCTTGGTCTGTCTAATTTTCTGGAGTTCTAAACAATTCCTCTCAAAGCATTTATTGTAAAAAAATAAATTAAATATTAAAAAAATCCATAGTCTTCCTGATTGTCCCCTATGCGCACAGTATTGCATGTGGGACTTCTCAGACAGCTGGTACTTCAAAGAAACTTCCTGCTTCAGAATCACAAGCCCTGCTGCATGAAATAAATAAAAAAGAAAAGCCTCTTATTAGAGCTGCAGAAGTTCTGATTGCATCAGTAGAATTACACATTTATTTGTTAGTTCTGTAAAATAATATGTGTGTGTCATTGTAGTGTTGTGTGTGTGTATTAGTTGAAGAACTTTTGTTGTGGTTATGACACAGGGATCAGTTTCAATCAAATCTCAGAATTAAACAATTTGAAAAGAAGTTTGAAATTTCGAGTTGTCCATTGACAGTTTTGATATATGAAATTCATGTTTGTAGTTGCAATGGTACTATTTGTTTGTTGAAGTTTGTAATGTTAGACCTCTGAAACATCAAATCAAGATATAAAATTAAAAATGTGATGCAAATGTTTTGATTGCTAAAGTTTGTTGGTCAAGTTTTCATTCTTGATTTGGGATTGAGACTTATTTGAAATCTCAAATTCTCATGGTGGTGAGGAAACAGTTTTTCTGGGATGTAATGTGTATCTTATCCAGGGCCGGCGCTAGTGATTTCTGACGCTTAGGGCTGGGATTTTCGCCGCCCCTGCGCGGGTCTCGCGGCTGTTGGCCGGAGCTGCCGCAGGCATGCTGGCTGGGAGTGTCCACTCGGAGCCGCGGCTTCCTGGACCCGTGGAGGGTGGTAGGAGGGCGCCCAGGGTGCCGGAGCGCCTCGCGCCTCCCTGAGCCGTGACGGCGGCTTGCGGCCGGCGCCGGGAGTCCGACCCGGTGCGGACGCCCCGGGCTCCCTGACCTGCGGGCTGGCGCCGCGGCGGCTCCCTGACCCGGGAGCGCTCCGCGGGTCCGGACTCGCCGCGGGCGGCTTCTCTGTCCACCATGGCGGCTCCCTGAACCCGGGATCGCCTGGGTTGTGCTGCCGCTGGGCGGCTGTTCCTGACCCTGGCGCCCTGGGCTGCCCACGGTGCGCGCTTGATTCCGGGGCGCTCTTATGCTGCTGGGGCTGCAGGCAGCTGTGTCTCCGGGCAGCTCAGACTACTTCAGCCGTGCGCTGCAACCATTGTAAAATGAAAATGTTTGGGGCGGCCGCTTTTTTGGCGGCCCCCAATTTTTGGCCGGCCCCTTCGGCAACCGCCTAGTTCGCCTAAATGTTCACCGGCCCCTGTTATATCTATAGCTTTGTCATTAGGTTACGAGTGACCATGATCAACAGTTCATAAGTATCTATGTGGAGGCAAAAAAATTGCAGTTGTCGCTCTTGCAGTCTAGACAATCGTAGAGTGAAAAGCTGGAGCATTGTTTGGAATGTTGACAGCTAGACAAATTCGTCCTGGGAATTAAGTTGCAAAAATTTTATACCAGTTGAGAGTAATTATACATTTGATACAGCTTACTAAAGTTGTGCGAGTCTCCATCACTGAGGAGTTTTTAATCAGATTGGATTCTGTTTTAATAAAATCTGCTGCATGTTCAAACTAGGAATTAATTCAGGAAAGTTCTCTGGCCTGTGTTATTTGGCAGGAGGTCAGACTAGTGGGTTATTTAGCTTGGCAGAGATGAGCTGAGAGGAGATGTTGATGCTTGCTTTCATACTACCTGAAGGTAGTTCCAGGAGAATGTGATCTGGACTGTTCTCCATGTGGTATTGAGATACAGGATAAGAGTTGGTTCTCAAGTGTGCAGTGGGGAGTTTAGATTGATATTTGAAAAACTTTTCATAGGGAGGGGGTGTGCACTGGGAATTGGGTTACCTAGCAGAGATGGTAGATCTCCTTCCTTGAGGTTTTTTAAGTGTTCCCAGCTTGACAAAAGCCTTGGCTGGGTGATTGGATTTGGTTGGGATTGATTTGCTGCTTTGAGCAGGGTTTGGACTAGATGACCTCCTGAGGTCCCTTCCAACCCATGTATTTATTTGATCAATTGTTGGGTCCCTTCTGTTAAATTTATTGTAATCTGTGGTTGTTATTCTGTATAATGATCGGTAGTTATATTAATAGGTGGTTTATCTGATATGAATCACTTCTTTGTTTATTTAAAGAAACATTTGGTGAGTTGTTGTGAAGACATTATCGTGGTAGTGTCTACACTTGCAAAAAAATAGAAATCTAACAACAATCCAACCAAACCCCCAAGCCCACGGCAGTCATAAGTCTCCAGGGCAGTGCTGATTTCGGGCTTTTTATGTGCTAAAATATCCTTAGCAGTGTAGTGGGTTGCTCTACTTTGTGTGCTGCAGCTGAGCTGCTCTAGAAAGCCAGTGCGGGTATGGCTGTCCAGAAGCTGGGCTCAGGCCTTGATTGAACTGTTCTACATTGCCATTTTGTCTAGCCCTGGCTGCAGCAAGTCTCCTGGAGCGCACTTGATTCAGTTAACCTGGGCTCTTGGATTGCCTGTGTGATTGGTTTTTTCTCATTGGTAGACGTACCGCTTTGGATTACTGTCAATATACAGATAGTTAGGGTTTATGCCTCTTTACTCTGTAAACGGTTAATGAAGTTACCTAGCCTAGCTGACACCTGACCAAGAACCATGGGGGAATCATAGATGTTCAGAAGGTAAGGAGGTGGATTTTCCTTTGTTTATTCAGTTTCGAGTTTCAGCCGGAGTGAAAAAGATCAAGGACGGCTCTTATCAGGTAATAGTTTTAGAAAGGGATAAATAGGTTTATGTTTATTTTCTTTGTAACTTGTCTTTGTACCATTACAAGGACTGTGATCAAATTTGGGTCTTCTTGTGTGTTTTATGAGTTTTGTCCAGTGGAGACTCCTTCTGTTGTTTGTGACATCTGTTGCTGTCTTAGGTAGTACGCTGTTGCTAGTGGGTTTTTGCTTTACCTTCTTGCTTTAATTAAAAGCCTTCTTTTTAAATAACCTGATTGATTTTTCCTGGTTTTATGATCCAAGGGGGTGGTATCTGGATCCCACAGGGAGGGTTGGTGGGAGAAAGGATAGTGGGATGTAAGTGTTTCGCTTGTTTTAAGATCCGAAGGGCGGTTTTGGAGTCTGAGATACTCAGGAAATTGTGGAAGTTCTCTCAAGACTGACCGGAAGTAAATGTAGCTTGGGGTGGGTGGTGTGCGGACTACCAGATTCTTACAGTGGTAATTAAGCTTTAGATAGTTGTCTCAATAGGTCCCCACATCTGTACCCTAAAGTTCAGATGGGGAAGGACCTAACAGATACTTGAGAGGAGGAAAAGTCCATCAGTGTTTTGACAGCTTGGTATTCTATTAACACATGCAGCTGATGCTTACCTTCTTCTTCCGCAACCTTGAACTACTCTTGATGCAGCCATTGGAGCTAGTCCTTTGAATACCCTGTCTAATGATATTAGGACCCGATATCTGATTTCCTTATCAGACCTTCAAAGTATTTTTTTTTTGCCAAGAACAGAGACAACTTTTCAGATGTGCTTGAAATACTCAAAACTACTGCTCACATGTGGCATGCTTTAATATTCTAGCTTCTACTCAGGAACTAGAATAATTATATAAGTATGAAGTGCTATTAGACACCTGAGATTTGGATTTTGGGACACAAGATTGAAATAACCCTATAAAGAGGTGCTAAGGCAGGGATATGTTGACCTTTATATTAGTAAGAATTCTTGGTTCAATAAAGGCCAACATCTGTGACAAAATTGAGTCTGTCTGAGCCAATTAATAACAGGCACCCAACCCATCACAAACTGCATGTATGCTGAGCATCAAGTGGGTTGTGTGAGGACTCTCTCTACTAAATCAGACAGAATCAGTTAAGATTCTCAGTGGAAAGTTGAATGAATTAATGCGTAGGGGTTAGGGAGAATAAGAATGGCTTTTCAGCTCTATTAAAAGAAACAGAAACACTTGAGAGAAAGACCTTTCATTAATATGAGCATGGAGAATAATTTAACGTTGACTCTAAAATGGCTGAATTGCTCAGCTATGTTTAAACATGGGTCTGCCACATGAAAAGCTTTGTTGACGACTAGGAAGCAGTGGAGACCTTGCCAATATAGCTACTGAGACTATGCAGGTGAGAGAGTATTTAGCAAAAGTGAATGTATACACATCAGCAGGTTTAGATGATGTGCAGCGTAGCATAGGGTGTTAAGGGAATTGCCTAATGATACTGAACCACTGACAATTATCTTTGAAGAGTCTGGACAGCTAGGAAAAAAATTAAATATACTACTGATCATCAGAAAAAAATGGGGTGAAAAAGAGAATGTTATCTATGCAATTACTGTCTGGCAGATCTAACTTCAGTCCCTAGTAAAACTGGTGGCATATCATTCTATTTTTTTTTCTCAAAAAATCAGTGGAATAAGTAAATAAAACATTAAATATTAAGGCCTCAATACAGCAAAGCACTTTAGTGTGTGCTTAGCTTTAATCATGTGCTTAAATTCTATTGACCAGATGAGCTGGCTGGCTTTTTCCATCTCTAACTTCTCAGAATCTCTGATAATGGCAAAATATTCTCTTTAATAAGAACTGGTTTAGATTTCAGTTTTCTGGTGGTGAGGGCAGCAATATTAGATGCAAGAAAACAGCTGGAATTCTGGTGTTAGACATACTGTGACTCCAGTGAAGACAATAAATCCATAAATAAAAGTCAATTTATACATTTTCAGTCCATGCTTTGAAATTATTCCTTTTGTTTCAATTAAAATATAGTTTGTTAATGAGTCTATAATATAAGAAGAATGACAAAATGCTTCCTTATAAAGTATCGTTTTTATTCCAATGAAGTTCAGTTTCTTGTGCATAGTATAAAACAATACCCAAGAAAATCTCTACAAATAAAGTATTGAAAATGTTGGGTTCAACTGCAGAGGAAATCAGAACTTTTACTCTTGTTTGTTACATTCTAATCTATTGACAAACAATCCAGTTTGTGGAATGTTGCAAGTATCAGTTCAGATTTCAACATTGTGTATGTGTGGGAGGAACTGAAAGCAACTATGAAAATATGTGGGAGAGGACGTTTGAATATAATTGAGGAGTAAGAAATAGAAGGGGAGTGACCCGGGTAACATACCGTGAGTTATTTGTAGAGCATCTATGGGATGAGGATTGGGATTGAGAGAGTATGAATTTATGAAAGTAGAAAAGGTAAAAATGGAACAGTAGTTCAGCTCCAAACTCAAAGCCGACTACACTAAAACAGCAGCAAGAGACAAAAGCCCATTAAGTGCTTTCCATAGTGCTCATTGGTACTGCTGTGTACAGCAACAGGAAAAGCTACGTTCGTGGGTCTGCCATATATTGTTGTTGTTACTCTTACTACTTATTTTTATGGCCTTAACAAGATCTAACAAGGTATTTTTACTCTGAATCACAGTGTAGCCATCAAGAGAAAGGAAGTGGACACTTGGAGGAATTTACTACAGTGCTACACACAGGAGAATCATTGAGGGACCATGGAAAGGGAATATAGCTAACCGAATGGCAGAGTGTGGTTTTGGGTGTCCAGGAAAGAGCACGTCTGTGGAAAGGGCACAAAATGAGGAATACCCCACTGCCATTTCTAATATCATTGTTGCATAACATTCAGGCCTGCGGGCACCCTTATTGCTCACATTGGGGCTTGGGTTTCATCTAGCTCTCAGTCCTAGCGAGCATCCAAGTTCAGTAACTCCTCATTTAACATTGTTATATTCCTGAAAAATGCAACTTTAAGTGAAGCGATGTTAAGCGAATCCAATTTCCCCATAAGAATTAATGTAAATGTGGGGGGAGTTAGGTTCCAGGGAAATTTTTTTTGCCAGACAAAAGGCATTATGTACATTTTAAACAAGCAATTTAATACTATGCTGGGGGAGGGGGGGAGTAGTGTGCATGTGCTGTGTGTTTACAAACACACTGTACATACAATACAGTACTATAGTTGGGAGGTGCCCCTGCCTTACCCCACACAGGCACAGCCCATTGGCACTGGAGATGAAGGAGGCTGGAAGTGCTGTAGGCTCGGAGAAGTGTGTGCAGCAGCAGCAGCTTCTCCTATTCTGCAAGCACCAGGGGCGGGAGGGGAGGGGGGACTCAACCCTCAGCCTGTCCACTCCCCCCTTCCCCCAAATCCCTATCCTTGACCTGCCTCTCCCCCCCAACTCCTCCTCCTTTACTTCCCACGCTGTGTCCTCACTCCTCCCGCTCCCTCCCCTCCCCTCCCTTCTAAACATGGCAAGCCAGCTGATTGCTTCTTGCAGGAAGCAGGGGAGGGAGGGGGAGCCAGCACACTGAGTCCTTGCTCCTTCCCCTCTCTCCTGCCTGGGGCAGTCAGCTGGTTTGCGGTGTTCAGGAGGCAGGGGAGGGAGGAGGAGCCTGCATGCAGAGTCCTCACTCCCCCCTCCATCCTGTTCCCGAAACGCGGCAAGCCAGCTGATTGCTGTGGGCAGGGGCGGGGGAAGGAGGAGGAAGGCTCTGATCTGTGGGGTCTGCTGGTGCGTGGGAGGTGCTGGTGGGGGAGGAGGTCTTAGGGAGGCTGCCAGCTGTGGAGAAAGCAGGCAGCCAAACAACATAAGAGTGCAGCATTGAACATCTTTAAATGAGCATGTTCCCTAATTGATCAGCAACTTAACAATGAAACGATGTTAACCGGGACGACTTAGAGTGAGGAGTTACTGTATTACGTTAACACTTGAACACAAGCATTCTTTGGATGCTCGCTAGGACTCCTAGCTAGAAAATACTGGGGAATATAAGAAGAAAGCCAGTGTTGCTTCTGCACCCCCATTGAAGATAAAAAAGGAAACATCTCTCTTCTAAGTAACAAAGCTATAGGACGAAACCCAAGCCCCAAGGTGAGCATTAAGAGTGCTCGTAGGCCTGACTGTAATGAAGAGAAAATGCCAGACTCACTGCTTTGCCAAAGCTTTTCTCATTGCCTTTTTGTGGTGTACAACCCAAACCTTATTGGTGAAATCCTGGCCCCACTGAAATCAATGGCAAAACTCCCACTGAGCTTAATGGGGCCAGAATTTCACTGTAGGGGTCTTGCCTGAACAAGGTCTGCGGGATTTGGCCCTTAATGCTAGTGGAGTGGTTTCAGGAGCTCAGATGAAAGGCACTGAATACTTACAAGTGTCATTATTAAGTAGCTAACTTTATGTGTATCCAACATTAAAAGGAATGTCTTAATTTTTCCAAGTGGCACTGAACTGATACACTAGTGATATGTCAAGTCCAGAGAGCCCACCAAGAGGAAGCAGTGTATCCATGTTGGCTGACTAGATTCCAGTACAAGAGGACCCAACAGATGATATTTTTTCTCATTAGTAAAAGGTGCCAAACACAGGTGCTGACTTTCAAAAGTGCAGGGGGGTGCTCGACCCCCAGCTTTTCCCCAGGCCCTACCTCCACTCCACTCCTTCTTTCAAGGCCCCACATCTGCCCTGCCTCTTCCCACCCAGTTCCATCCCCTCCCCTGAGTGCACCACGTCCTCACTCCTCCCCTCCCTCTCAGCCTCCTGTACACTGTTAAACAGCTGTTCATGGTGGTGGGAGACGTGGGAAAGGAGGAGGAGGTGCTGAGCTGCCTGCCCATTGGTGTGCACGAGGCGCTGGGGGGAGGGGGCAGTTCTGACAGGGGGGCTGCTGGTGGGTGCTCAGCACCCACTATTTTTCCCCCATAGGTGCTCCAACGCCTTAGCACCCAAGGAGTCGGCGCCTATGGGGCCAAATGCCTGTTTTTCAGCCTGCTTGGGTCTTTCTGAAGCATTTTTAAAAATTGCATTGTTTTCTTTCCACTTGTGAGAATATAGAGAGTATTTAAAAAATGGAAAAAGTCACATTGTCCAGTGTTTCTAGGGCACTCAAGTAAAGCAGCCCTCTGTTGGAACATTTTTGACATACTCATGTTTATTAATCAACGTTGGCTGGAAGCACAGATCCATAGCCATCACTGCTTTGCGGCAGACAACTGGAACACACATCATTCCTTTGGCCCTTTAATATAAACTACTACCAATATCCACTAGCATTTGTTTAAAGTTTATCAAATGGGAGAGGAATCACAACTGTCTTTGCTCACAGTTGCTTACATTATATGACTGTGCTTTTTCTTCTAAGCTTTCAGCTCCCATAGCCATTTTGTTATATTAGCAGCAGAGAATCCTGTGGCACCTTATAGACTAACAGACATTTTGGAGCGTGAGCTTTCATGGGTGAATACCCACTTCGTCAGACGCAGGTAGTGGAAATTTCCAGGGGCAGGTATATATATGCTAGCAAGCAGGCTAGAGATAACGAGGTTAGTTCAATCAGGGAGGATGGGGCCCTGTTCTAAGCAGTTGAGGGTGAAACCAAGGTAGAGATGAAGTTCTTAATGGCGCAAGCCATTCACAGTCTTTTTTTAGTCCTGAGCTTGATGTGTCAAATATTTGCAGATGAACTGAAGCTCTCGCTCAGTTCTCTTTGAAGTCTGGTCCTGAAGTTTTTTTCAGGTTGGCAGACAACCTGCCAACCTGAAGTATTTCTCACCAGCAACCTGCACACCATACCATATAACTCTACCCAGAACCAATCCATGCAACAAAGCTCGATGCCAACGTCTCCCCACAATCTTACACCACACACCATCACAGGACCTAACCAGATCAGCCATACCATCACTTGTCATGGTCATCCTGCACTGTCCACCACCAATGAAATAACTAGCACTTCATAATGCCAGCAATGTCTGCTGTCGCTTTGCATTGATACATCGACGTCCTATTTCTGGCATCTCTGTCTCTTCGATTGTATGTATAAATTGTACAACATAATCAGATATCAGGAATGGCAATATACAAAAACCTGTAGGAGAGCACTTCAACCTCCCTGGCCACACTGTAGCAGATTAAGGTGGCCATCCTGCAGCAAAAAAACTTCAGGACCAGACCAAGGATGTGGATGTTTGGGAATAAGCCTAAACATTTTATTACATCAAAAGAAAAACGTCATTGTGTTTAAAAACATTGTACTATCAAAATGTTGCCAATACCCATCTTGAAGACAATTGACTCCTATGTGGTATCCTTTTCCTTCTGTCTGTTAGAATGCAGGTTTTTCAGAGCAGGGACTATGCCTCCTGAATTGGGGTCTTACATCCCTCTGTGCCTCAGTTTCTTCATTTGAAAAATGGGGTGATTTCTTATTCACATTTTTTTTGCCAGTTTTTTACAACTAAAGTGGCTGGATCTAATTGCCATGGCAAATGTTCCCAGTTTCATGAGATTTATCCATAGTGCAGAATTTCACTATTTTTGTGATGGAGTCAATGGTATTTCATTCTGCACTCCCAATATCCGTTTGTGAGAGGAAGGGAAATCTTCCCTGAGAAAAAATTGTTCTTAATTTTCACCAAAACCAGTGAAAAATTTGAAGCAAACCTGTGAAATGCATAGTTCTTTTGCAACAACTGTTACTTTTGTTAGTTTTGCTGGAAGTCAGAATTTTTTCTTCAGCCATGCTTTTCTCTTCCCCTGGTTCATTTGTAGCAGGTGATTACGAGTCTTGTGGCATTGATTTATATGAACTGTAATTCGGTCCAGAAACACTTATGTGTCAATAGTCTAAAATCTGCTAGAGTAGGAAGAATATAATTTATAGTGTGCTTGCAAATGGCAAAAGCAAATATGCTAATGAACTTGATATATAGCATCACACATGCCAGTGTTCACTCATTTTGTACTTGATTTTAGCTGCACTGCTTTGGAAGCCCAAATTGCTCAAAATATTCATGAATGTTTGGGCCCAGTTTATATCTGTAAACATGAGATGCTTATGAGTTCAATTTCCGAACTCTTGTGTGCTGATTTCACTTCTGTATTTAATTTTATGATTAAAGAGTACATGAGAGTCAGCTCAGTGTAAGAGAGGCATCAAGGGAATATGAAACGTACAAAGCAAAATAAGATACAGGATGATAGTAACTCAGAACTTCTGCTGTTAGAGCCCTGGCAAGACTCAGGATGGGAATTCACAGGCACAGTGGATCATGTAAGTGTTCAGAAACAACAAGCTCCAGTGCTGAGGTTGCATCTAAACCTGAAGCTCAGGTGAGTTTTTTGTGTGTGCCTTGGGTTTTGTCAGGAGCATTTCAGAGCTCCAATGCCCGCCTTAGATACCTCTTCCCCACAGATTTATGTGGCCCAACATAGGAGAGAAAACCCTTGGCCCCTTTAAGGATTGCCCCCCCCCTCCATTTTTTATGGGCTTGATAAGGGAAGGAGGGGGTGCTGTGACTGATTATTTGGACAGAAGGGTACAGCATAAGCCTATTGGATCCTGCACACCTTACGGGGACAGTTTATAAACCCTTCTGCCTGCCTGGGGCATGCCATTCTGCGCTGGGAGAAAACTTTTCCCCTTGGGATTAGAGTAGGACTGGGTTTGATTGCCTTGCTGTGAGCATCATATTAGTTACCTTTTTTGGGGCTGGGAAGAAATTTTTCCCTCACTGCCATTGGCCTGGGCAGTGTCAGGATTTTCACCTTCCTCTCAGCAGCCCAGGGATGTCGTGGGTAGGTTAGATTGTTAAATTCATTTTGTCACTACTTGGAAGGTGTCCAGTGCAAGTAATTGTCCAACAGGGGACTCGGTTCCCTGAGAAACTGGAATTGAAAGTGGATTAGGAGAAACATCTGAAGAAGGTGAGGAATGGGGTTAGCAGTCCTATTGTCTGAGTTGCTTGGAGACTACCCCACTTCCCCACCCCTTTAACCCTCGCATGAACGGAGGGTCCCAGGTTAGGAGCAGAGGAAAGCCCTTCACCAGGTGGTATGGATTAGGAAGGCAGGATGACCTGCACTGGATGAGTGATTGTCAGATAGTTCCCAAATGTGTTAATAAAGTTGCAGCCTAATTATACTACATTCCTGATGTTTTGTCTTTTTGCCTGTGATGTCTGGGACAATGACAGCTGCCTTCCTCTGTTCTTTTTAGTGTGATTGTGATAAATCCATCTTCAGTTAAGGTGGGGGATAGGATGGGGGAAGATAGGATGGCTTAAAATACACAAAAGTAAACTCTGTAAAACACTAAAATGAGTCCACTTAAAAAGTTAATTCTGCTTCTAAATATATTCCCAGTTGTAGCAGTATTCCCCATTTTGAGTACAGGGAATATTGCCGGAAGTGATTTTGGAACTGTTTGTCAATGATGTTTTCTAAATCAGGAGTTCTCACCCTTTTTGTTTCTGAGCCCATCCCCAACATGCTATAAAAACTCCACAGCCTACCAGTGCCATAACATTTGTTTTTCTGCATATAAAAGCCAGGGCCGGAGTTAGAGGGTTCCAAGCTGGGCAGTTGCCTGGGGCCCCATGCAACAGGGGGCCCTGCTAAGCTAAGTTGTTCAGGGTTCAGGCTTCAGCTTCAGCCCCAGGTGGCAGGGCTCCGGGCTTCAGCATTGCACAGCGGAGCTTCAGCTTTCTGCCCTGGGCCCCAGCGAGTCTAACATTGGCCCTGCTTGGTGAACCCCTGAAACTTGCTTGTGGCCTCCCCAGGGGGCCCTGGGCCCCTGGTGGAGAACCACTGTTCTAAATGGTAGTTGGCAATTAAATATTATGGTCAAAATTCAGGCCCTGGGGTAACTGGAGGACAGCTTCCATTGACTTTCACTAGGGAGTGCTCCCATTTAGGCAAGGACTGAATCTGCCTTGGTATCAGTTTGCTATGGTAGAATATGTTAACACAAAACAGATTGTCTAGGACACTTTGTTTTTACAGTCTTGGTCCATCTAATTTAAACATGGGTGGTGGTTTATCATTAGTCAAAGTTTTCCACTGAATATCTTATTGAGCTAACTTGCGTGTCTGGGATCCCACTGAAAAGAAATCTGTTCAGATTTTTCTAGTGGGACCAAGATTGCCCAGCCTAGGGCCATGCCCAAGTGGACTTCAGTGGGAGCATAATGAGTCCAAAGTCACCTGTAATTGTCTTTATAGATTATAAACTCTTTGGGTCAGGCACTATGTTTTCCAATCTCTCTCTCTGGCCGCTTGCATATTTTGGGTGCTACTGTACTCCCTGAGAATTTAGGCTGCAGTAGGCCAATGGGCCTGTGCAGACGAACGGCCAATAAGAGAAGGGCTTATTAGGAGCCAATCAGGACCCAGTTTGGAGGGAACCAATCAGGGTCAGGCTCAGCCATATATAAAGGCTGCCCTGAACAGCAGTAGGCAGTCTGTCCTAGGCCTTTGAGAGGGGAAGGTCTGTCTTCAGAGCTGGGAGACTAGTACTAGGGACAGTGCAGTGTTGGGGAGGCCTGGGGAAGCAGAAGGGAACTCCAGCCTGGTGTCTGCCTGAGGGGATGAGCCTAGCCGCTGTGAGGGGCCAAAGGGGAAGCGGCCCAGGGATGTGGACAGATGGAGGGACAGAAGGAGGGCAGGACAGCTGCCACTAGAGAGTCCCTGGGTTGGGACCCAGAATAGTGGGTGGCCTGGGTCCCCCCCCCTTCCCCCTTGCCTTACACTCGGCCGATGGGAGTGGCGGTGTAGAGCTGCACCAACCCCCTGCCAAGAGTGGTGTGACTTTGGGAGTGCAGTCGGCCACATTGGCCGGGGCGCAGAGAGGTAGCTGATTGACACCTCTCCACCCGCCCCAGAAGAGGGTGAGGATGGACCAAAAGCCACTGCTGGAGGGCAGTGGCTCGAAGAGGACGCTGCCAAGTGCGGAGCAACATGGGTCCAGACACCCAATTGAGGGCAAGATGATGGATGGGACACCACCAGGAGGGGGTGCTTCACTGGACTGAGCTAATTCCCGGAGCAACCAGTGGGAGGTGCTGTGGTGGTGAGTCCCAACCTTGTCACAATGGCCAAAGCAATTTACTTTGGCAAAAATACATTTGCCTTCTGATTTTATACTATCCTGGTCATGCCAGCCAGCTGATAGCAGAGGCTGAGTTAAATCTGTCCAACTCTGTTCTTTCTTGCCTGAGACCTGCTCCCTCTTCCAACAATGTGTTTTGTGTGATAGGCCTGGCTTGTGTCTTCCCATGTCATCCTGAATCAGTGCAGGCAATGGTTTGGGGAGAGGGATAGCAGCTGAACATGTAAGGCAATGCCTATGGTGCAATAGCTGGCCCAATACAATGCTGTATACCTGATTGGTAGACATCTGGGATAAACTTCATTCATGAAATCAAACAGCATAGGTTCAGTTGTCCGGTTTTGAGATATGAATAATGGATGTTTCTAATAACTCCATGTAGCTCAGCAAGATTATTTCTGTTCTGCACCAAAGTGATAAATCTTATATGCCATTTTGTGATATACAAAAAGCTTTGAGAAATGAAGAGCAGAGGAAACTTTGAAGGGCTTCTCAACTTCACATGTTTTCAGACATAAAAGGAGCGTACTAATGTGTCCAGAGATTCTCCGAAAGAAGCCTGAACTCTTTGCTATTCAGATTTAATTGTAGTGTGGGCTAATTGCCCTGCTCTGCTATTTAGCACTCTAAATAAGCCATCCAATTTGGCTTATTTTTGCCATTGACAGAACATTGCCAAGAGTTTTTCATTTTAGAATAAAATCAAAATATCCAGAGACAGCTGCCTTCTAGTGATGCTGTAATCCTTAATATTGTTTCAGTCATTGATACTTTCACCTCTGGTATATTTCCCTCTGAGCTTCTCTTCTTATAACATCAAAGGATGCTCAAGAAATTATCTGAAACATGTATACTGCTGCTTGTAAGCTAGAGTTTTGGCATACAAAATTAGTCACAAATTGTGGTCTTTCACTGATTCCAGTGATTATTCGAGTGCTTCTCTTTTACTGTGGGTGATCTGTTAGTTTAGTGAAACAGCGGCTACCCTGCCAGTATCATAGATGCATTTTATCTCATTGAACTATAATCTGATTCCCATCCTCTCATTCTTTTTGAAGGTCAGTAAGCAGGCAGCAGGAAGAAATGAATCTAGGACATCTCTCAAATTAAGATCCATTGCATTTCTATTGGACCAGATTTTGCTTCTTACCAAACACTTCAAAGATCTATAGGCCACTACCCTCCCTTTCTTCAAATCCCTCCTTGAGGGTATGGCTACACTTGCAGCTGTACAGCGCTCCTGCAGCAGCACTTTGAAGTGCGAGTGTGGTCCTGGCGCTAGCGCTGGGAGAGAGCTCTCCCAGCGCTGCAGGAACTCCACCTCCCCGTGGGGATTAGTTTACAGCGCTGGGAGCTGCGCTTACACTGGCGCTTTACAGTGCTGTCACCTGCTGCGCTCAAGGGAGTGTTTTTTCACACCCCTGAGAAAGTTGCAGCGCTGTAAAGCGCCAGTGTAGCCAAGGTCTTAGACATACTTCTGCTTTGAAGCCTACAAGCCAACAATGGCTGAGGCAAAGGGGCAGTCAGGGATTGCTGACTTTATTTACTTATTAAAGTGAAACAACTTTCATATGGCAGCACCCCCCGGAGTGCCTGACTTTTGTAGGCTGCGGAATAACTTGCACAACTGCCTCAGTTTCCATCTTGCAGATGCCCCAGAAATAGTCAAAGCATCTTCCCAAGTATAATTTTCGCCCTGGTGCCGTTTGTTTATTACAAAACTCCTGTGCATATAAATAACGACACCATAGTCCGGACAGTAAGTGTAAGATACAGACCCCAGCATCCCTTGCCCTGCCCCAGCTCTCTGTCAGTCCTCTCCTGTCCATATACCAGAACAGCCACCCAAGCCCTTCCACTGGAGTTCAACCCTGCTCATCATACTGCTTCACTTCTTATCAGTATTAACTTCACTATAATATTTTATTTTAAGATTCATTTTCCTTTATTGCATAAGGTTGTAATTTTAATGAAGTTTCCAAAATAACCCATAATTTCTTGCTTTAAGAAATCTGATAATTAACTTGCCCTTCGGCAGATAATTTTGCTAAAATATCGAAAAATACTTATTTACTTTTTTAATTCCTATTAAAATGGATATTTTTCAATGTATTAGAAGATCATTAAAAATCTCAGTATAGACTTATGAAACTCTTAATTTCCCTGTCAAGAATAGGCCACAGATGTAGTTGAAAGAGAGATACTAATGGAATGGCACTAATGCAATTTCACAAATAACTTAATGAAGCATGTAAAGCATATTTCCTCTATTAAGTACACATAGCATGGAGTCACATCTTGCTTATTGGGTGAAAAATATTTTTAATCAGCTTAAAGATGAAGACTCTTCAAGGTTATGCAGATTAACTATTAAAAGCCATAAAAGCTAAAAGCTCAATAAGAAATCTAGAAGGAAAAATCCAATCAACTGCATCCCTTCAGACTTGTGCATTCTTGAGGTCCTTAAATAGTAAGTATAACTTACCCTGATAAAACTGGAGGTTAGTGCAGCAAAACTTCCTGAACATCCAGATTTTCTCTCCTAGAAGTTATATCACCCAATATCAAATTGTCATAAGAGTAAACGAAGGGAAAGATCCATGCACTACATTTCAAAAAAATGGCCTGCTGTTTGCAAACACAGGGCACCTTGTACAAACATGTTTGTACTAGAGCTGCATTCAAGCACATGTATAACTGTTTGCAGAACTTTGTGCTAGCGAGTAATCCTACTGGCTGAAATCCCAGCCCCACTGAACTCAATGGGAGCTTTGCTATTGACTTCAGTGGGGGCAGGATTTCACCCATCTAATTCTATAGGACTATTCATGTATAAAGTTAATTGCATGCATAATTGTTTGAATAGATCATAGACCTTACACACACACAATTTACCCGCATTCATTCAGGGCCATGCAAAGGGGAACCAGGACCATAAAGGGCCCTGGTTTTGCATTATTTTTTGTTTTACTTTTTTATTTTTCACATCTGTTCCATCATGGGGCTCTAGCTTTCTCCATTAGGTCCCTGAACAGACCATTCAGAAAATGAAGAATGATTGGAAAAAAGATCATACAATTGACAAAGATGTGCAAACCTGCTATCAGATACAGAAGGACATGTGGGGCAATATTTGCATGATCTCTTGAATATTTTGTTTAATTAGGTGAGAGGTATTTGGCTTTACCTAATGATGATGTTTTGAGTTTACTTTAATTGCTTGCAAGGTGTGACCATGTGTTTCAAGATTATATAGAAGCTCTTAAGGCCAGTACTGCAAGGTAATGTCTGTCTGTCGTGGCACCAGTGTAGAAAGTAGGGAGTACCAGACCTCCTTTTCCCTCCAACACGCCCTGGGTCGGCCTCGGGGCCTCTTCCCAGCGGGATGTGCCCAGTATAGTTCCAATGGAGGCCTCCCAGGAGGCATCCTTATCAGGTGCCCGAACTACCTCAACTGGCTCCTCTCAATCCAGAGGAGCAGCAGCTCTACTTCAAGGCCCTCTCATAGAGTGAGGAGCTTGGCTGTATCTTGAAGAGTAAGCCCAGCCATCCTGCAGAGAAACCTCATTTCCGCCGCACGTACCAATAATCTTGTCCTTTCGATCATTACCCAAAATTCATGACTATAGGTGAGGATGGGGATGTAGAGAAACCTTAAACCAAGAGCTTCGTCCAAGTATCTGTGAGAGAGCAAAGAGCTGGTCCGTTGTTTCCCGGCTGGGATGGAATCCACATTGTTCCTCCTGAATCTGAGGTTCAGCTAATGGGCGTAACCTCCTCTCCAGCACCCTGGCATAGGCTTTACTATGGCGGTTAAGGAATGTGATCCCCCCATATTTGGAACATACCCTCTGTTCTCCTTTCTTGAATGTTGGCATATTGAGGTTAATGTGCCTCTTCAGTGTTGCATGGAAGACAGGTGCAGAACCTCTGGAGTTGCAAACCAGAGTGATGGTCCTGTGCTATTAATAACAAATGTGCCTCACAGAACAGCTGGTCTCTGTGGATAGACTGAGCCCAGTTCCCCTGGGCTGGAGCAGGTGAGCCCAATTCAGCTACTTAGAGGACTGGGCTACACCTGGGCTTCTAGGGACTGGACAAGGAAGGGCTGAGCCAGTCCTGGTCAGCTGAGGCTACACTGGAGAGGAGCTAACTCCTGTGATGGGTCCATGGAGCAAGGGAGTGAGAGGGTCAAGGAAACAGCCCTGCAACTCCAAGAAGGGAGCAGAGCTGGAAGAGGCGAGGAAGCTACCATGTGCTGGAGAGCCAGAAACCCCCTGGGAGGGGTGGCCCTGATGTTTGGGGGCCCAGGTATTGACTTAAGACTGCCTTCTGTTTGTTTGTTAACCTTTTGTTATAAAAGAATAAACTTCCTCAGCTGGGACTGACAGCACATGTTTGGAGCTGGGGAGCAGTGATGGCACCCTGGTGACAAGCCAATAAGGTGTTAGTGTGCAATAGTCAAAACGGCACTCTTTTTTGTTCTGCTAGCATATTATCAAAACTGCTTAAACCCTTTTAATCTTTTATTTCAACCCTGAATTAGTCTCACTGGGACATTGGAATATTTTCATGGTATGTAGTCAGTTAACCTATGTTGGCTCTTTTGTGTAGGACGAGATCATAGCTATGATGCTAAATGTTCTGCAAGTAATATTGGTAACACTATTTAATATTATGCAGGAACAGGTTTTGGTTCTTAAGCAGGGTCGGCTCCACATTTTTTGTTGCCCCAAGCAAAAAAAAAATCCCCTCCCCAGCCCTGCCCCACCTCCACCCCATTCCAACCCCTTCCTCAAATCCCTGGCCTCGCCTCCTCCCCCAGGTGCACTGCATTTCCCCTCCTACCCTTCCCTTCCCAGGGTTGCCTGGGAGGGAGGGGGGAGAAGCAGAGCAGCGGCATGCTCAGAGGAGGAGGTGGAGGTAAGTTGGGGGGGAGGGGTTACTTCCTGCAGTCCTCCCCATGCCCCCCACCGCCACAGCTCACCTCCACTCCACCTGCTCCCCTGAGTGCACCACCGCTGCTCTGCTTCTCCCCCCACCCTCCCAGACTTGCTGCAAAACAGCTGATCCTCGCGGCAAGCCTGGGAGGGAGGGGGGAAGTGGAGTGGAGGCGTGCTCTGGGGAGCAGGTGGCACTGGAGCGGAGGTGAGCTGGGGGGGAGTAGTTCCTCTGGCCACCCCAGGTTCCTTCCTGCGGCCCTCCCTTGCCCCCCACCGCTGCAGCTCACCTCCGCTCAGGGCCGGCTCCCCAAGCAAACTTGTACACCAAGCGAAAAAAGGAGCCGGAGTGCTGCCCTTTGGAAAGTGCCACCCCAAGCACATGCTTGGAGTGCTGGTGCCTAGAGCCGGCCCTGTTAAGATGTGTGATACAAAGTTCCTCCTCTACCTGGGTGTGTCCTGCATTTATTGGCGGATTTGCTCACCTCAGATTCACCCTGTGGGTCAGGAAACAGCCCAGAGACCTTCCCCTCTGGTAGAAGCCACAGTCCAGGTCAATTCCTCCTGTGTCTGATCAGGAGTTGAGAGGTTTGGGGGGAACCTGGGTGTGCCCTCTACTCTGGGTTCCAGCCGAGGGCCCTATGGACTGCAGCTGTCTAGAGTGCCTCCTGGTACAGTTGCATGACAGCTACAACTCTCTGGGCTACTTCCCCATGGCCTCCTCCCAACACCTTCTTTATCCGCACCACAGGACCTTTCTCCTGGTGTCTGATGCTTGTACTCCTCAGTCCTGCAGCAATATGCCTTCTCACTCTTAGCTCCTAGTGCCTCTTTCCCCCAGCTCCTTGCATGCACACTACAAACCCAAGTGAGGTCCTTCTTAACTCAGGTGCTCTGATTAGCCAGGAAGTCCTAACTGATTCTAGAAGTTTCTTCTTAATTGGCTCCAGGTGTCCTAATTAGCCTGCCTACCTTAGTTGGTTCCAGCAAGTTCCTGCTTGTTCTGGAACTGCCCCTGTTACCTTATGCAGGGAAAAGGGATCTGGTTAATCTGGGACTAATACATCTGCCTTTTAACACTCTCTTGTAGCCATCTGGCCTGACCCTGTCACAATGTATTTAGGCCACAATTCAGCAAAACATGTTAGCACAAGCTGTATTCAGCAAAGCACTTAAGCTTTGCTTATAATTAAGTGCTTTGGTAACTATAGACAAACTAGTGAATTGGGGCCCATGATATCGAATCTGTTCTCAAATATTCCTGTTAAAGCCTTGGGGAGCATCCCCAAAATTAAAGAAGTTACACTTTCCAGTAGGGCTATGGTAGACAGCACTCTGATACTTTAGATAGCTGTAAACTATTGCCTCCGTTATGGATGGAATTTGCAGATGTCTTCTACAAATCATTTTATTTTTAAGGTACTCCACAGAGAATGTTGAAGTTAACTGACATATTGCAGATGGTGGTTCAATTCTAACTGGTTGAGTAGAATAGTCCACCTTGGAGTTTCAGTTATTGTTTGCAGGAACATTTCCTGCTAAGTCTTGTGATTTCATCATTTTGGAAGATGGCCACCAAGCACAAATTACACATGCTCACATCCACCCAGCACCCACAACACATGCCCAGACACCTGGCTTTCTCTCTGTGCCTAAAGAAAAAGCTCCTTTTAGCCCTGCTTTCACCAAGGGGCATTCTATAAAGTGGAAAAATGCTGTGCTCATCTCTAAATGTGAGAACCAGTAAAAGAGAAGAACTGTAGCAGCTTCTTTCATTAAATGTTAATAAACCAGGCTGACGGTTCCACCAATCTTTTTGATCTCTTATGTTATAGTTCCCTCTAGCCAGTCATACCAACACATTGAATCTAGAGTAAATAGTATATCATGGAAAAAAGTTTTCAGAGCCAGCAAAGAACTTTACTGAAGCAAGGTCAAGATGTTGCCATTATTTGCATATTCGGCTTTCTTGCTGCAGGAATACTTTGTTTTTGTGACCCACAGGAAATACCATCTTTTGGAGCATATATCCTAATATTTTCATTGAGGAATAACCATCATTTGAGGAAATTATTCAGTGGCCTGTCTAATAAAACCTGAAAGTTTAATTCAGTGTCTATATTTTTGTGCCGATTTTCATGTGCAGAGCTCTCACCAAAGTCAGTAGGGGTTTGCATTTTAAAGCACTGTAAAGCCAGCCACTTAATTATTTCCACAATACAGACCATCAAGCACAAAGCTTTATGTATCAGTTTACACTTAGGTTCTCAAGTGTGGGCTTGATTGCCCTCTTGCCTCAACTGGTATAAATCAGGAGTTAATGCCATTGATTTCAATGGACTTATACTCGTTAAGCCATTTTAAGTGTCAGTTCACCTATTCAACACATTGCAATGAAGCTAAACTATTCAGGACTTTTGTTCTGCTTTAGCATAAATCGTTTAATTGCTTCCAGTTTCTCTGTAAGAGGGCAACATTTCAAACAGAGGGGGGGATGGTTACTTTCAGAGTCATGGAGTAATGTTTGGGAAGGAAAAGTGCAAAATGTGATCTTTTCTAATGATTTTTTTCAGTGGGGATCCTTCCCTGTAGGCAAACAAAGTCTAGGGAATTTTAAATCCCCTTGTTAAACTTCACAAGGTGGCAGGTAATTAGAGAACTGCACCCCTCCTGGAGCCTGAGGTTTTGCAAAACTATTCTGGAGACTTTATTTATTTTGTATGTTTTGATTTATAAAGCACTGACCGTAAGCCATTAGGAGCTGACACAATTTTTAAACCTACACAGAACTTGCGTCCTGTAGTTTGAAATACCACTTATTTTATTGTATTGTTAATATTTCTACAAGTGTAATCTTCTGCTATTTTTAGATATAGAAGAATCTCTCCATGTCAGAAAAAGGCTGCCACAAGTAATTGCCTTGTAGTGTACAATTCCCTACAAACAGCCTCTGTAATACATACTGGGGAAAATCCTGACAGTCCTTTTTTTCTGCAAAACTCCAATTGAAGCCATGGGCAGGACACAACATGACTAAGGCAACATTTTAGTCATGGGCAGGTCACAGGTAGTAAACAAAAAATTACTACATACCCCTGGCTAAAACTTGGGGGGGCTTCCCATGGGTGCTGCAGGTTCTGGGGAAGGGCTGCCCAGGTACTAGCGGGGGTGTGGGCGGTGTGCAGAGTGGCCTTGCCATGCCTCTGTCTAGGAGCTGAGTGAGGGGATGTCGCCGCCCAGGGAGTCCCCCAGGTAAGCGCTACTCAGAGCCCACCTCACACTGTCCCATGCCCCAACCCCCTCCCACACACAAACTCTGCTGCTGTGGGGGGGAGGTGGGGGAAGAGGTGAAGGGGCACAGTGGCCCGAGACTGCCCCAGCAGCAGCCAGTGTGCCTGATGCAGGAGCTGCCTTAGCTGCCTTGAGCCAGGCGCACTGGCCACTGCAGAAGTCATGAAAATCAAGGAAAGTCCATGATCTCTGTGACAAACTTGCCACCTTAAATATGACCCATTGTGTATATTCTTTAATTATAATGTTTTCATTTCCACCTGTCTTCTTTTTTTTTTAAACTCCCAGTCTCTATTAAACAGAAGGAAACTCAGTAAGGTCTAAACATTACCTATGTATAAAATTATACTATGTGAATTCACCCATCCATAATGGTAATTAACCCATTTCCTTCCTAAGGGGTTTGTTAGTAACTATCCATGGGGCTTCTGATGAATTTATAAATCCTGTTCAAAGGGAAAAGAAAATCAGATTCATTTATAAATTATGGGAATAAAAACAGCCAATCAGTAAACAGTAACTACATAAATCTAATGCAACATTTATCATAGAATGAAAATACATTGGCTCCATTGGGGAGATCAAGCATGAAATTATTAGTTGTATATGAATTATAGTGCAGAAATACATAAATATAATATATATTACCTGCAGTTTATGGAGGTGAATGGATTTTACCTATAGTGTTTTTGAAATGGTTTTAATAACTAATTACGTCGGATAAAAACAAGCCTCTCTCTGTAACTATAAACTACCATTTTTTTTACATTGAATGTTTTCTATTACTTTTAACTTCATACTGTAAGTGTCTTATTTAATAAACATATTTCCTTCATAACTGGTTTTGCTCAAGAAATAACAATTTTCACAGAATTATAAATTGCTTAATAGAAAGGCCCAGTCCATTTTCTGCACCCAAACTATTCTTGATAGCTATTACTTGGGTTGTAAAAGACTTGATTATAATTCCATGAATAATGGATATATTTATTTTTGCCTGGTAGGAGGTACCCGTGTTTGTCAGGCAGATGTTTATCACAGCTGTATACTGGCCTCTCTGCATCATTAAACATTCTGTAAATTTCCCCTGTGGGGTGCTGTGTTCCTGGTATGCTTTTTGGTCAACAAAAATAATGTACCATGGGATTTTTTCCTACAAAAATGATCATCTCTCTGTTACACTAACATGGTCCCTCTGAAGGAGTGATATGGCACTCGTATACACAACAGAATTTAGTCCTGTACATGCTGATGAAATTTCTGTGCCAAATTTTGCCATCTGTTACACCCATGCAACCTCCGTGAAGTCAGTAGGGTTGGCCTTATGTAGCTGAGGGCAGCACACTAGCCACAATCAATGGCTATTACTCCAATGTATCTAAGGTCCAGTGTCCTAGGAGTGTGGTTAAAAATGGTATCTAATTTTGATGACCCAGTTGATTGTGGTCACCAGTTCTAACATTTAAACATCTAATTTCTTTCATCATAGAACTGGAAGGGACCTCAAGAGGTCATCTAGTCCAGTCCCCTGCACTTGTGGCAGGACTAATTATCTAGACCATTCCTGACAGGTGTTTGTCTAACCTACTCTAAAAAAATCTCCAGTGATGGAGATTTCACAGCCTCCCTAGTCAATCTATTGCAATGCTTACCCACCCTGACAGTTAAGAGATTTTTCTGAAAGTTCAACCTAAATCTCTCTTGCCGCAATTTAAGCCCATTGCTTCTTGTCCTATCCTCAGAGGTTAAAAACAATTTTTCTCCATCCTCCTTTTAACAACCTTTTATGTACTTGAAAACTGTTATCATGTCCCCTCTCAGTCCAGACTAAACAAACCCAATTTTGTTTCTTCTCCAGACTAAACAAACCCAATTTTTTTCAATCTTCCGTCATAGCTCATGTTTTCTAGACCTTTAATCATTTTTGTTGCTCTTCTCTGGACTCTCATTTGTCCACACCCACTCAAATGTGGCACCCAGAACTGGACACAATACTCCAGCTGAGGCCTAATCAGAGCGGAGTAGAGTGGAAGAATTACTTCTTGTGTCTTGCTTACAACACACCTGCTAATACATCCCAGAATGATGATTGCTTTTTTCCAACAGCATTACACTGTTGACTCATATTTAGCTTGTGATTCACTATGACCCCTAGATCTTTCTGCAGTACTCCTTCCTAGGCAGTCATTTCCCATTTTGTGTGTGTGCAACTGATTGTTCCTTCCTAAGTGGAGCACTTTGCATTTGTCCTTATTGAATTTCATCGTGTTTACTTCAGACCATTTCTTCAGTTTGTCTAGATCATTCTGAATTTTAATCCTATCCTCCAAAGTACTTGCAACCCCTCCCAGTTTGGTATCATCCACAAACTTTATGAATGTACTCTGTATGCCATTATCTAAATCATTTGAGTCCTGTTGACACTGAGGATAGGAGATAGAGCTGAGTACGTCTTTCCTGGTGATCAGTTAGAGGGGGAGAGAAAATCTCCTCAAGACATAGAAAAAGTTGACTTATGCTTTAGGCCAACATAATATGACAAAATGAGTATGTGGGCCCAATCCTGCTCCTGTTAAAGTGAATGGAATTTTTATTATTATGATTGATTTGTTAGAGTTGTGATGGTACGTAGAAGCTGGAGAGGAAGGATGGTCAAGTTGTTAGGGTGTCGAGATCTGAGATTCCAGTTCAATTACCTGCTTAGCCATAGACTTCCTGTGTGACATTGGGCCAGTCACTTAGCCTCTCTGTGCCTCAGTTCCCCATCTGTACGGTGGGGAATAATAGCACTGCCCTGCTTCACAGGGGTTTGTGAGGATAAATACCATAGATGGATAGTTCACCAACCGAGCCTCAAGGCTCCAGTCTGCCTGTTTAGCAAACTGTTCAGTTTAGTGACACAACCAAGATTTTTCTGGTCTTTAATTGTAGACAATGTTGTTAGAATCACGTTTCTGTCCATAACAGCATGCCCTACACAGATGTTGTTCCTAAACAAAATGACTTCAGATGAAAACTTTTAGAGACAAGGGAGTGAACATGAGGATTTGGTATAAAAATCCCTGTTGCTTTACTAGAAGGACAGGGCATCATGTTTTCATGGAAAATTCTGTAGAATTTGAGCTTGGAAACTATTGATTTTGGTAACAATTTAATAGGGTTCTATGGAAACTACCCTAAAAACCTACAGAATTTAAGACAAAATTATATATCTTGTTTATAGATTTTTTTTTTAAAACCATTCTACAGAAGGATTACCAATCTTTTCTGTAGGTTTAGAGTAACTTCTAAATACCCCCTAAACATTCTAACAGAACTCTATTGGTTTTCTATCCCAGTTACTTTCTAAAGGACTTTTCCATGAATGGCAACAGCCAAAGATCTTTGCATTACAAAAGGTGACTGGAGAAACAGAAGAAAAGATGGACTGTAACAAAAAAATTAGGAAATTCTGGAGCTGTTTAAAGTTACATGCCTCAAAATACACAAACTTGAACTATTTAAACCACATTCAGTGTATGTATAAACTAGTTATGCCATATAATGATGAACCAATTAAAGCAGATATATTCCTTTATCATGAGTAGTATAGACCTTTGCTGCTTTGTTATATTGTTTAGAATTTTGAACACATCAAATGGGAGGGAGACACAACTTTTTGCTGTGAGCCTGATTCAACTGCCATTGAAGTCAGTGGGAAGAGTCCCATTGATTTCAAAAGGACTTGAATCAGTCCCTATATGAATAATCTTTATGGGCCCAATCCCTTCTGTAAAAGCAAAAGGGAGTACATTCCAGGAAACTCATCTCCTTGCATGACTGGGCATTAATTCCTTCAGCAGAAGCAAAGATGAAGTTAACGTAGATTTCTTTTCCACGAGGACACACTGGTTTATTAAAGATGTGCAGTGTGAAATTGTTGTTATAGCAACATCAGCCAGTGATGACAGTCACACTGCTCAAGGATCTTTTTTAAAATGTTCCATAAAACAAAGCCCAACAACCAGACACAAGAAAACAATGAAGGAAGCAGAAGGGCAGGATCTAATGTTAATGCAAGGTGAATAGAAGAAGTTACACTTTACAATATGCTTACTTTGTAATTGTACGTTCTTTGTCAGAAAGAGGTGAAAGACATCTGTGAACAATTGGGATCGGCAGGGGACCCCATTTGAAATGAACACCCCCCCCCCACACTCACTATCTTCAAAACCTCACAAGCAGTCTCACCCTTGACTTTTTCAACAAACGAGAAAATACAGGCTATCAGTGTGATGCCAGTAAGAGAGCAGAAGAGATGCTAGAGGAGATAAGAAGTAACTTCAGCTATTGATTTTCTGCTGCAGGCTTTTATTTTAGGAGGCCCTGGCTAATTTTTTTTTTGTTCCAATTGCACAGAAAATATATAATAGTCCTAACAATTATTTATCAGTTTAAAATCAACAGTCGGTTTTCGGTTATTCACTTGTTGCAAATAAAATAGGAGACGAATCTCAGTGTTTTTTATGAACTTCTGCAGGTATTAAATTGAGGCTTTGAATCATGTTGAGAAGTTGTCCCAGAGTAGCCTTTGTGTTGTAGAGTAATGTTAGAGGTGATATAATAGAATACAATGGGTCAGATTCGGTTGGGTCTTCCCTGTGTTGTGTACAGTTAGAAATTCTTGGTTGTGTGGTGTGTGGGTTTTTTTTTTTTTTTTTTTTTTTTTTGCTGGTGACCTATTGACTCCATTGACTGCCTTTTGCATCTAAAATGTCAGCCATCACTTTTTAGAGCTAGTCCTAATTCCTATTGTGTGTAGCTCTGTTTTAATATAGCCATTTTTCTCAATGAGTGCATTATGGAATCCACTTTTATGAACGGGCTCTGTATAGCAAAAGCAGAACAGCAACCAGATTGTGAGCCTGAGTCACAATGTGGTTCCTGCTTCACCCTTGTTCCAGAAGGGAAGCAATCTACAACAGCCCTTTGGCTGATGCTGTCACACACCGAGGTGTCAGCAGTGCAACCTAGTGCGTAGAGAGTCTACAGACTATATGGTCCATGTGGCCTACAGTGGTCAGACCAGACTCAGCAGAACTGGTGTGGTCAGAGCCGGGAGCCACAACAGAACCAAAGGGCAGAACCGGAGATGTGGTCAGGAGGCCAGGCAGTGGACAGAATCAGAATCAGAGAGTGAGGCAGGTAGGAGTGGAGCAGACAAAGCATGAAGCAAGGGCTAGACAGGCAGCAGGTCTGGCACAGCTCCCAGTTTGGAACATAATGAGCAGCTGCTTTTGCTAAAGGGTTTACATGGTGATCTGTTGGCTCTTCTGACCAGGCAGGGAGCACAGTCAGTGCAGGGTTGTTGGGCCCAGCTGAGCTCACTGGATTCCTAGACAACCAAGCCCTGAAGCAGCTAAGCTCCTAACAGAGGTCAATTATTTCCCTGTGTCAGACGGCTTGCCAGTGGCTCTACCTACCCATGTCCTGCCCTGACTAATTAAACAAAAGACCAGATCCTGCAGTGTAGCTTTAATAGCAGCTTTGGGAGTGCAGAATTTGGCCCTACGTTTGTCATTGGGAAGGTTTGCAACCTGAGTGTTCCTCCCCCTCTGTGGAGCAACACTCCTTCTAGTGCCAGTCCTTCAGGCAACAGGCTCCTGCCCTCTCTTCAGGTGAGACATGGCCACTTATTTCTACTCTTTGCTTTCTCTCTCTTAACCAATTTTTAATCTGTGACACAATTTTCTTTTTCAACCTGTGGTTAGCAAGTTTCCTTAATAGCCTCAAGTGACTAATGTTGCTTTCCCTATTCCACTCTCCATTTCTCTAGCAAAGTCAATTGCCTCATGGATTAAAGATAATGCAACAAAAGCCTTTAGTGTATTGGTGCCATGATTACATCCTGAGCACTGCAATGTAACGGATTTAACTTGTGTGACCTCGGTGTTCCAGTGGCTGATATTCAATCTGTGATTTCACACAATCTTTCAAAACATTCAAAAAGAGGAAGCAATTTTGTTCAATTTCAGTAACAAGTGCAGGGTCTTGTGAGTAATCAAGGTCAGTCAGAATGGAGTAAGTGAGCAGAAACCCTGATGAACTATTCCAGGGATCACTGAACATAATCAATTACAATTAAAGAGTTTAGCAATATAATTGCAAAAGTACTTATTTGTTTATGGATTTTTTACTATGCATGTTTCTCTCTTAAATTCTCATAATCAATCCTGAATTGAAATTAAAATGTAGCAAACTTTAAGGTGGTTGTTTTCTACACAAAACATCATTAACCCGTGGAGCTCACTCCTGCAGAGTGGGTTTAAAGGCAGATACTTTATTATTAAGTTTTAAAAAGAAGCACCATAGACAAATGTCTGGAGAACAACCTCTGCAGTTACACTACTAAAGATGATCATTATAAGAGTTATCAAATTTATCAGAGCATAAACTGATCAGTTGCCTCTGGAAGACATTGACTGGAGGATTCTCTGCACCTTGAGGTCTTCAGACCATGATCTGAGGACTTCAGTAATGCAGACACAGGTTAGGGGTTTGTTACAGGAGTGGGAGGGAGAGATTCTGTGGCCTGCACTGTGTCCCTTCTGACCTTAAGTCTGAGTCTATGAATAGTCATAGATTTTTAAGGCCAGAAAGACCTCTATAAGCATCTCATCCAGCCTCCAGTATAACACAGACCATATGTTTCACCTACTGATTCTTGCATCTAACTGAACAACTTGTTGGTGTTGAAATATAGCATTCTACAATTAGGTGAGTTTTGTATGTCTTATGACTTCTGATAGGCTGTTATGAAATGGAGAATGATTATAGTTTGGCAGATTTATGGCAATTAGATGAGAACTTTCCAATGTCTGTTTCCACACTGAGTTTATTTTTATTTTCATAAATTCACTAGTGAAAAAAATGAATGCATTGAGGGCCACACTTCCCAGAGTGCAAGATCCAGACACCAGCAACCTACCTTCCCACTGAAGGATGCAATAGAAGGTATAACACAGAACATGGTGCTGTGTATATTCCTCAGTTTTCACTGATTTGGATTGATCTTGGAGGAAAAAGAATGAGGTAAAGCATTTAACTCATGGGGTGAGCATGCCTTCAGTCTTCTGGGGAAAAAGTCCACACTTAAGCAAACATTTGTAAGAATATAAAATTATACAGGAGAATAACCCTACTGTGACAGAGTGCAAAGAAACCGCTCCCCCAACATGCACACCTCTGCTAAAATGCCTATTATTGGCAACCCAGTAACAATAGCAGTGGTATTGAAATCTGCCACATGCTCATATGTACTAAGTGTTCCCAGGTGGTGTAGGGATTTCTATTGATGTAGAAGCTGACTTCTGACAGAAAAAAATAACTCTCTCTCCCACTTATCCCCCATATGAATGAGTATGCCATGAAGAATCCATTCTTTAAACACACCTAGGAAGTGTAGCCAGCGACTGAGCTCATTTTCACTGGACAGCAAAAGAAAACACAACACTGTGCCACTGTGTAATGTAAGTTACAATGGAAAGGTAAGAATAAAAATGAAGTGTGAACCCAAATGCAGAACATTAGGAATTGCACTGCTAGTTCTCCACTCCCAACCTGAGAGAGAACGTCACATAGTAAGAGCTTGTTACATTGTTGTGTCTATATCCCCAATCATGCTAAGAGAACTGGATAAATTCATGGTGGTTAAGTCTGTTAATGCCTATTAGCCAGGGTGGGTAAGGAAGGGTGTTCCTAGTCTCTGTTTGTCAGACGGTGGAGATGGATGGTAGGAGAGAGATCACTTGATCATTACCTGTTAGGTTCACTCCCTCAGGGGCACCTGGCATTGGCCACTGTCAGTAGAGAGGATACTGGGCTGGATGGACCTTTGGTCTGACAGAGTACGGCCGTTCTTATGTTTTCACCAATGCTGAATAGAGGGGAATTAAAGCAGCTGGTTAAAAATGTGCTGAGAATGCAGGAGAGACTGTAATGGTGACAAGTGTAATCACCATGGAAAAAGGACTTGCGTAATGCATCAGCTTGGTATTGTTCTTGCCAATCTCTGGTTAATGCCTTGGGGTTCTCTTCACCCCAATAACCACTGCTTTAGCAAAAAGATCATGCAAAGTAAGAGTGATTTTGTGATAAGTTCTAGCAAGCTTACACACAAACCTTTATTAGTCTGGTTATGCTACAGTTCCCATCCGTCTTGGACTGTCATTTCAGGAATCACAACGTTCGCTCTCTTCGAGTGACTGATGTACTTCAGCAAGGAAAGTACGTGAGAGAGAGAAGCCAAGAGATACATAGTCAATAATAGAGTTCTTAATACAGTGTAGGCCGCGCATAAGAATTGCTGATGAAAGAGTGAAACATTTATAAAAATCAATTGTCTCAGTCTCATTCCATCTTACATATTTCTTATCTGCAGCTATTTAAGAAAATGCTGCTAGATGAGAAATTGGAATAAAACCCCCTTTTATCTTTGTCACAAAATCACTGAATTCTGCATGTTTGAGGCAAGGGGGTGGGAATGAAGGAATGAGGCTGGAGAACTGTTAATTGGCCAAATTGCCTTTGGCGGAGTTGCACCACTTACACCAATGATGAATTTGGCCCCATGTTTTAACATGTCTCTGTGCTGAGTGTTTGATTCTTAGACTGTTTGTGGTTTAATAGCATTTACATCATCCTACATGGTCTTTGAGGGTCACATCTCATTGAACTGAACAACGTGCTGTGAGGGCTGGTGTTTAATCATAGGAGCTAGAGTTTGTCTAGAAAAGGCCTGTTAGGTCACTTAGTTGCCCTTTTATTAGTGCAGGTGGATTATTCAGCTAGATCATTCTCTCCGGTGCTGGGTTACCAGGGCAGAAGTACATTGACTTATATGGTGGAAGGCATCTGTCCAGCTGAAAAGGTTACAAATATTGCTGGGTGTTGTGTGTGTTTTTTTTTTTTTTTTTAAATAAGTTGAGTTTCATGGAAAACAAACTAGTATCTTGGCAAATGCTGCTTTCTTATTAGGATTATCCCCTTTAATTCCTTTGCAGATTGTGTGCCTGAATACACACAGCTCACTTATTAGATCTTGTAGCTCTATGGTCCAGCTCACAGGGGATACTTTGTAATCACTAGAACTTGCACTTTACTGTGTGTGTGTGAGGTTGCGGGGGAAGTTTTATTACACATTTTATTTGACTCCCTGTCCCCTAGATCCTTGCTTCTAATTAGAGCCAGATTCTATAGCGTTACACATTTCTTATAGCACCTTGTCCCACCTGCAGTTCTGCTGATTTCAGTGGTTACATCGGCAGAGAAAGGTCCTATCTAATGCATGTAAGTGTGTCACTCTACCTAAATATATTTTCCCATATTTGAATAATTTGCTTTTTAAAAACCAAATAATTCATTAGCTTCATAACCTGAGCTTTATTCAACCAGCTTTTGTGATCTTGCACTGAGCCATTTACAGAATCACAACTGACCACAAAGCGGGGCATCAGTCTCCTGTGAAAAGCGTAACCATTTCCTCTTGGATCCAGTTAAGGGTAGATTGTAACTTTACAGCCTGCCATGAGTAGGGTGACCAGACAGCAAGTGTAAAAAATTGGGACAGGGGGTTGGGGGTTATAGGTGCCTGTTAACGTGTGGTGCCGGGGCTCGACCCTCTCTGGGGAGGAGGGGAGCCACAGTTGGCCTGGGAAGGTAGCCCGGCAGTCTCTGCGGTACTTGTCCGCCCGGCGGGCGAGGGGCTCAGGTCCTCCGGCAGGGCTGAGCCGTAACGCCCGCGAGGCGCCGGTTCCTAAGTCAGGACGGATAGTAAACAGTCAGCAAGCTCAGGCCTGGGTCGGGGCTGAGCAACAACAATAGTTTAAGGCCCAGCCCTTGGGCAGGGCAGGGTGGCAAATGCTGAGTCAGTAAGCAAAGGTCTTGGGGCAGGACTGACCACCAGTAGAAGTTATCAGCCTCCTGAGGCCAGGGAGACGGGGAGTCTGCCACCCCGGAGCAGGGTGGCAGGGGGGGCACAGGCCCTCCCACTCCACTGCGTCCCAGCCCGGGGCCCTAACAGCGGCTGTCACTCTGCTGGTCCGTCAGTGGGGATCCTGGCCGCAACACACTGACATAGGCTCCGGCAACTCCGCAGCCTGACTGGGGTCGGCTGCCCCCGGGCTGCTTCCGTACTCACCCTCGGGACCTACCTGGGTCCTAACGTTGGCCTCGGCGAGGTCCAGGAGCATAGGCTCACCACGACCGGGGCTGGGTGGTAGGTCCGGGAGTTCCTCGGGATAGTCGGGCCACGATAGCGCCAGTGGCTCCTCCGGGAAGCAGCGGGCGTGGGGAAGCTCAGGCAGCTCCTCCTGCTAGCGAGCACGGGGAAGCTCCGGCCAGGCTGGGCAGTTCCCCTGGGTCGCTGGAGTCTCCCAGTTTCGAGCTCCCCGAGGGACATCTGTTCTCTCTGGCTGCTGGGGCCTCACTGAGCTCTGAGGACTGGCTTTTGTAGTTCCGGGTTGCTGCCTGACCCTTTGAGGGGCGGGCTCAGAGCTCTGTAGCTCCACCCACTCTGGCCTCCGGCGGGGTTCTCCCCTCTCCGGGGAGGAGGGGAGCCACGCTGGCCCACTACAGTGCCTAAGACAATGCCCTAAATATTGGGACTGTCCCTTTAAAATCCAAACATCTGGTCACCCTAGCCATGCTTAAGGGGAGCATGAAGATGCTCTGCTGCATGAGGAGACTTTTTTAAAAAGTATGGAGAGAAGTAAATAGCAGGGTCCCTCAGGGATCTGTATTGAGAACAGTGTTTTTCAACATATTCATAAATAATCTGGAAAAGGGGAGGGAAAATTTACAGATGATACAAAATTATTCAAGTTAGTTAAGTCCAAAGCTGACTGAGAAGAGTTACAAAGGAATTTCACTAAACTTGGGTGACAGGGCAACAAAACGCAGATGACCTTCAATGTTGAAAAGTACAAAGCTATGCACATTGGGGGGGGGAAAAATAATCCCAACAATACATACAAAATGATGGGGTCTAAATTAGCTGTTACCACTCAAGGAAGAGTTATTGGGGTCATCCTGGATGGTTTTCTGAAAACATCTGCTCAACCTGCAGTGGCTGCCAAATAAAAAGCTAATAGTGTTAGGAACCAATAGGAAAGGGTGAGATGATAAGACAGAAAATATCATAATGCCACTATATAAATCCATGGTACACCCATACCTTGAATGCTGTTTGTAGTTATGGTCACCCCATATCAAAAAGATATATTAAAATTGGAAAAAGTACAGAGAAGAGGAACAAAAATGATTAGGGGTATGGAATAGTTTCCATATAAGGAGAGATTAAAAAGTTTGGGACTGTTTGTTTTAGAAAAGAGATGGCAGAGGGGGGATGTAATAGAGGTCTATAAAATCATAAATCATAACACAGAACCCAGGGCCACCCAAGGAAGTGAATAGGCAGCATTTTTAAAACAAACATAGCGAAGTATTTCTTCACACAACACGCAGTCAACCTATGGAACTCATTGCCAGAGAATATTGTGAAGATAAGTGTAACTGGGTTCACAAAAGAATTAGATAAGTTCGTGGAGGATAGGTCCATCAATGGCTATTAGCCCAGATTATCAAGGACGCAATCCAATGCTCTGGTGTCCTTAAACCTCTGACTGCCAGAAGCTGAGACTGGTCAATGGGTGATGGATCACTTGAAATTGCCCTGTTCTGTTCAACCCCTCTGAAGCACCTGGCCATTGTTGGAAGACAGGATACTAGGCTAGATGGACCCTTGGTCTGACCCAGTATGACTGCTCTTATATTCTTAGTGAATTGTCACCCAGTGAGTTACAAATGCTCCCATGTCCTCCTTGATGGAATAGCTTACTCCTTGTTGAGCCCTGGCTCAGATATTTTGGCTGGCAAGTATGACTGGAGATATGGCTCGTCCTACTTCCCTCTCCTCTTTGCCCTTTTGCTTAGAGTGAGGAGTGTCAGACAAGCAGCCCCCACTCTTCTCACAACCAGCCTCAGAGTCTATGCCAGGCTGAGAAAGGTAGTAAGGTAGAGCAAGAGTTGTGACAGTGTAGCCCTTGGGGCTTGATCCAAACTCCACTGAAGTCAAAGACAGTCTTTCTATTGACTTCAGTGGCCTTTGGAACAGGGCTTTGGAGATCATATAATACACAGCTAGGAAACCTTTTGGTTCCTTTAGATCTGGAGAGAAATAAATCACGAAGGGAGACAGTGAGGCTTAGAGGTTATATTCTGCACAAAGTATCAGATTGTTTATGGGGGTGAGAGCAGGCGGGTTAGAAACCCCAGATGAAATTCTGGTAGCTTATGTCTATGTTAACACTCTCTAAATTGTTTGTTTGAAATAAAGAATGTTCCATAGCGCAAGTAGTACAGTAGCTTATAATCCTCCTTTCTTTGCATCTCAGCAGGGGAAGGCCCATGAAGAAGGAATAAACAGAAGGAGAGATGCATCTTCCCTATCAAATAACAAGTTGCTGAATTCCTTGGCACAGAATTGGTCTTCAAATTACTGAAATCAGTAGGGAGGAAAAAGTGCTTAAACAAGGAGTAGAACACTAAATTTGTTTAGTTACATTTTTCTTTTAATGCTTCTTAATGCCTCATTATTACTTGCCCTTTGCAAGAGTCAGAGCAGCTGTTTAAGCATATAAACTCCTAAAGCAAAGAAATTCTGGGTAAATGCCAAAATGTTGCCTTTATTTCACCCTCTCTGGCACTGTATCACAACAAATATGGCAATCTACCAGAAGCGGAATCGGGCACAATGAGGTGGAAAAAACATGACCTTCAGGAGAGAGGTTTAGGCTTGTAGATTGTGGAATGCATTCCTACTGGATCACTTCTTGTATGGAACCTCCTAAATAAGCATGTTGCCAGGAGCATATTGTAGCCATGATACTTTTGCCCCACGTTGTGTATTTTGGTTTAACAGTATAGGGTATCAGGCTGACAGCAACACTGTAAAGTTCAAAGCACTGCAGAGGATCAAGGTTCACCACCTGTATTCTCATCCCACAAGCCCTTACGCTCCTTAATTTGGGTCAGCTTCCAACTTCTCATGTGGAAAGCACACAAGTTTCACCAATTTGTGGGATTATTTTTTAAAAAGAAAATGGCTGCTGGTAACTCAAGTTTTACTCCAAAGGTGGTTCAGTGAGGCGTGATCTGTTGCTGCAATCCTGAAAGCCTGATCCAAAATCCATTGAAGTCATTGGGAAGACGCAGATTGAAGTCCATAGGATTTAGATCAGGTCTTAAACTCCTTTCCTCCCTTCTTTGCTCCATGTCCCAAATTGAAGGAAGTTTAGTTTCTGCATGTTCCATCTGGCATGTAAAGTTCTGAACATCCCCCTCCTGCTGCTGTAGGCTCGACCCATTATGGTGCTCTATTAAGAACAACTTTGATACCAGAAAGATATCGCTCGGAATTGGGTATTGTGTCACTTGTTTTCATAATTTGACTGAGATGGTTGAGTTATATTCAAACACAGTCATGCCAAAGTTCTGAAAAATCAGATTTGAGACAGATTGTGAGGCAGGTCACGGGTGCTGGGTAAAAAGAACATATGCCAGAATTCAATGATGAACCAATGTGTGATGAGTCTCTTTAGCAACTTTTGTTGTCTTTGTCTAGTGACCAATATCAATTAACTGACACTATTGATGATAGGGTTGGTTTGTTCATGTTGGCTCCTACTGTTATCGCTGGGCTAAGATAAGCATTCCTTGTGCACCCAACAATTGTGCACCCAACAATTAGAACACTGAAGTTTTCTAATAAAGAGCCAGATTGGGAACCCTTTACTGTAACTGCTCACCAGTGAGATTTCAGTGGGACTACATAAGTGAATGACCACTCACGGATGTGGTCCAAAGTAAATGGGCATCTACTGGAATAAGCAGTGACCAAAATAGTACTAGTTCTTCCCTTTATTAACATTGTATTCGAGCCAGATGTGGGAGCTGATATTGGCTGCTCCTCCTTTTTAAGATGGTATGCTTAGTTTAAAGGCAGATGTATTGACCGCCATCTCTTAGAAATACAGTGAGATTCTAGCGCAATAGCCTGAAACCTCATAGCATCAGAATGGTGAGATGCAGCGTTTGGGAGTCATCTCTGCAGAACACTGTAGTGTTCTTTTTATAAATGATAACATTAGTAGTCAGTCACTATCAGAGTGGGATGGGGCAGCATGCAGAGTTATTTGGACAGTTTATAGAGAGAATAAGTATCAGATGGAGCCTTCTTGCTAGGACCATTTCAGTGAGAGACAGATAAGAGGGAACAAGCAGGCCTGTCAGAGGGGGTAAGACAACAGAATTGCAGCTGGCCAATTTTTAGTATGGACGTTGAGTCTGTGCTCTTTCCCAGGAGAGGAATGTTATCTATCTCCGGTACTTATAGAATGCCCATGACTGTCTGTTGCTCCTGAAAATGGAGGTATTGACTGAGTACTCATGAGATGCCTGACATTTTAAAGTACCTGCAGGTGGAAGTGGAAAATGTCTTGTACTTGTGGTCTGCACATCTTTGCTCATGTAGGCTCCTAAAGAGACTCTCTGAGAATTAGTGCTCAGTTCAAATTTATCCAGACACATTTCAAGAGAAGGAAATGGCTGGCTTTTTTTTTTTTTTTTTTTTTTTTGCATCTGTTTGTGGCTTCAAGCTTGTGCTAGCCTGCCAATCAGATTATTTTGATACAAGGTGCCCATTTCAAATGTAAAATGCAGATTACAAATGAAGGATTTTCTGTCTATCAGTTTTGATTCCATCATATGCCTATTAGTCAGACCCTACCATGCTGTCCTGCATCCGTTCTGGCTGATGTTGACCCTGAGCATCATACATTTCTCCTTTTGGTTCATTACTTAATTAAAATAGAAACTAACCTTCTCCTGGTAATTTGAAATCCATCTTAAAGTTTCATAGACAGGAAATGTATTAACTGTGCAGTTATTTATTCATTTACTGAAAAGTGAAGATGTACACATTAAAATGATAATGTCAGTTTCCTACTTAACTCTTTTGATATGTTTTGCTGAGATAGGAGACTGAGGTATCTTTGCTAGCACTCACAGTTAAACACAGCTAATGCAAAACAACAAGACGACAGGTTGGAGTACTGCTATTTGGATGTAAAAGAAACAGAAATAAGTAGCTGCAAGAGTAATATCTGTTCCCAGAATTCTTTTTCTCTTGAAAGAACATTGAGAGCCATATACAGCATGTGTCTGTGTGCAGGGACTTCCCAGATAAATCAAATGGATTTCTGCACACTGTTATGATTTATATCAAGAACAGAATGGCCATTCACTTCATGGATTAAAAATATCTTATTCCTAACCCACCCAGGCATGACAGAGTCATGGTTGACTGTTGCAAAGTTACTTAACCTCTCTGTGAGTAGTTTCTCCATCTGTATAATGGGATTTGGTTTCCCCTCTGTAAAGTGCTCTCAGTTTCTTAGATGGAAGTGTTATATAAATGCAAGGTCATCACATGGCCTAGTCTTGAAGTTCTTGCTCAGGACAAGATCACGTCTGCTCCTTAAATGAGTGAGCATAAGGACTCCAGAACAGCAGCTCTTGCACTCTGTAAAGTGCAACGATTGCCACCTCCTCACAAGCTACTCTCTAAAAAGGGGTGGAGGAGGATGGGGGGAGTAGGCAGAGTAATGGCTCTAAACTTCATCCTCACCACAATTCACTGGCCAACACAGGGGAGTATGTTGCACCCCTTAGAGAGATGCTGCACATTTCTTGACCTCCAGTGTGATAGAAGTGTTCAGTGGTATATTTACTGATTGAGTGATCCTTGCATAAACAATATTAGGTGCAAGGCTTTTTGAAACTGTGTCCTTTTACTTGACTTTAGTGCAGCACCATAGGTCAGACTGGGTTCGCTTTAAAGGGGATTGTGATACCTTAGTAATCTTTCTGGTTAACCTGGTCAAGGTTCAAGTTCTGAATTCAGAACAGAACCCCAAGTCAGACACTTTCAGATTTTGTTGCAATCTTTTCACATAGTCCTAGTTACTGATTCATCTCTAGGTTAATGGTTTAAACCTGGTCTAGGTTGGTAGTATAATCTCACAGCAAACTTTCCTGCACTGCCTCTCCAATTATCTTTTAACCTGAAGTGACAGGAGAATCTGCCATACAAGTCTGCCTAGTAGTTTGGATTCAATGTCAGTTCACTCCTCCTCCACTGCACTGAAGCACTCAATAAAAGTGCCAAACTTACCAGTTTAGGTGACTATATTTTTTTTAATACGGACACCTGTTGGCTGAGAGCTCGATTGAATTTATAATGTCAATTTTTAATAGGCCACTGCTCCAGCAATCAAACAGCAATGATCGTCACTTGTTGCTGACCTACTGCTTGAATTTTCTAGCACATGTGACTTTGTTAGCTACGGAAATGTAATTTGGCTGTGGTTGAAGATGTAATCATGCTTGTTTGTTTTCACAGGTGTTTCTTTTACTACGATCTCTAAAACCAGTGAAAAGACAAACAAACAAACACTCGCTGATGACTGTTCTCTGGAATGTATTTGCAAAATGACTGTAGAGTATTTTTATTGCATCCATTTAATAGATTTTTGTACTGTCTATCTCCTGGCAGTGCTAGTTTCCAAAAAAACATGTTCTTTTTATCACAATTCTAGCATGTAAGAGTTAAAAGGGTGAGTTGTTTCCATATGACTGACTTCTGTGATAATGAGGGGTCATTGATTAGCAAGATATGGTCCCAGTCTAATCCTACTGAACATGGGGAGAGTTTTGCCATTGATTTCAGTGGGAGGAGGCTCAATCCCCCTATTAGTAAACAGGCTGAAGATTAGAGTAAATGTTCCATTGAGGCTTACACCACTCTCTGAAATTAATTGTATAGAAACATTAAACTGGTCAATTAAATTTTTTTTAGAGATGATCCTGACTCAAAATCCTAGATCCAAATCCCTCCCAAACTTCATAGTGGTCTGGAATTCAGATCCAGAGGTGGTTGGGTTCTTAGTTTGGTGTGAGCAGAACCAAAATTCTGGATCTAAATACCCTCCAATTTTGAAGTGCTTGAAGCCTAGATATAATTTTGTGGCTTGCACCTGTTTTTGCTTAGTTTAGCTATTATGATCTCTTGCTTTAACATAGTGTAGGCTGACATTTTGCTTTATTTTCAAGTATTGCTCATTTGTCTATTAAGGTAAAGCTTATTCCTGATCTGCGTACAAATGGGACATTAATTAGCCATCCAAACCACAGCTGAAGGACTGAGTGCTGCCTTGCCATCTCTAAGGTTTCTTAGGGTCTGGGTTGACAAATATTTCAGTACAGCTGTCCCTGCTTTACCTGCCCTGTAGAGGGATTCCAGCTGACTTAACTCCATAGCATTCTCAAGCTCTAAAGTCACTTACACAACAAGTATTAACTATGACATTGAGAGACCTGGCGTTATGCTAAGATGTTTTATTTGAAAAGCCAGAATGTCATCTTGTAATTAGTGATGGGTGAACTGCTTCATATAAAATGAGATCAGCCCTCACTTTCTCCCTGAGCCTTTACCTACGAGTGGCTTTTTAGATCCAGAGACAAACTGGGCCACTTCTGAAGTTCTCAAAGGTTCAGATAACTTCCCCCCACCATCTGTAGGCTTTGTATTTAGGGTTCCATTGAGGATCACAAACAGAAGTACAAGAACTCTTGTGAGCAAGCCTGTTCCCATGACATTTTCATTGCAATTTTGCAAACTCAGAAGGTTGAAGTTTCTCTAAGCTGAATGTGAATCAGTCTGGATCTGCTATCTGAAAAGCTTGAGGTTCTCCAATATCTTCTTGTAAATCTGACTTAGGTCTGTGCTGCAAAGTTTGGTTCTAGATGCAAATGAACCCGTGTTTGGATCAGTTCCATTTTTCTCAGCCACTAGATTAAAAAATGTAAATAATATATTCTACATGCTGTCTGCCAACTTCTTTTTGTAAATATTTTTTGCCTTCTATTATATTGTTTACTGGATAATGCATTCTGCCACAGGCAGTCTATGGGCAGTGACAATAAAAAAAACAACTCCCCCTATGTACCTAGTTATATTAAATGTGCATGTTTTTGAGTTTGAATCCATGTAAGTACAGACTGGCTAAACACCCCGCTGATGTTTCACAAAAATGCATAAGTTATATTTCCTGGTTCTTTTTTTGCAGTAAAACGGATGTTTAACTTAAGAGTTTGAAAACATGGCTTAACTTTAATGCTGTTGTAGTTGCTGTTCCAGCTTTACCTGTGGAAAATCTCTAAGATTTGTCAAATTTTCAAGTGCACTAAGTAGGTTGGCAAAGCAATTAAAAATTGATATGGGTCTTAAACTTACTGCATGAGAATTTTCTGAGATGGGCTTGAGGAAATTAGACCTGAGATGTATCCTGTGCTATTTTCTGCCTCTCATGTGATCCCACGTAAACGATGTAAGAATGTTCTATGATCGGTGAATAAGCATATACGTTAATTGTCCCTTAGTGATCAAGAACAGAAAAAAATGGCTGTGAAAAGAGATGCGAATGGTGGTGGCTTTTTTTTTGCCAGTGCTCTTTGCCAAACCAGGAGAAATATCTGTCCACTAATCTATTTAATCTTATCCTCTTTACATTGCATTCCTCACCTTAGCACTTTATGTATTTAGATAATCAACGTGTTGTGTTGTACTCCCCATTTCCAAGAAGTGATTCTTTATTTTTATTCTTGTGGCTATCCCAAGGGGAAAGCTATTTCCGAAAGATGGGTCTCATAGATAGCCCTCAAGGTGGCAAGATTTGTGATCACCCTTAATCCTCATGGAAAGAAGTTTAGCCACCACTAAGTAGGCTTTGACCCCAGCTCTCATATGTCTGCCCCGACTGCTGAAAGATCCACCATTCCTCTCTTTCACATCTGGAGGGAGGAGTGATCACTGGGATACCCTTTTAGGGTCTTTGAAGGTTATTGCCAGGATCTTAGACTGACATTTCTCTGTGATGTTTTCTTGGAGTGTCTAGAACTGTACGGCACTCTGTTAACCCTTTGCCTCAGAAGGGATCTGCTGGTGCTAAAGTGAGTGACAGTTCCCTGCCACTCCAGTTTGTTAGTCAGCCCCAGAGATTCCTCAGACCTGTTTCTCCTTTTGTTTGGTTACAGACTTTAAAGCATAATATCAGTTAGCATCTATAATTCCTCATACATACATTTCTTACAACAGTCTTTACAGATAAATATGACAGCAATGTGGTAGGTGTAGTGAGTTTGTCAGGCCTGATGAGTTGCTGACACATAATAGTGATCCACCCTGGGCCTTCTGTCATACCTCCCCCTGACAGTGACAGTAAGATTGAACCAACACCTGCGGAGTAGCCAAAGTCCCGCTGAACCCATAGACTAAGGGGCATCTTTCCCCTTCTTTAACATCTATACTCCCCCAGTGGTTGTTTCTGGGCTTTTCCCCAGATCCATCCTTCACAAGTTCATAATTACCAGAAACTCAGTCTGCTCCCCTCTGGTCTGTCCCCCTCAAGACATGAAACCTGATTGCTTACCACACCATGTCTTCCCTGCTCCAGTGCTGTACCGGCTCAGATCTATTTACCTACCTGTACTAGTGTCCCATTGCTTCTAGCAGATCCTGGGCTACAGCACCCTTTAGCTGTGCCGCAGGCATGCAGCACTGACTCAGTTTCCCCAATGAGAATTTTCCCTTCCACCACTGAGTCTCGCTAAGGCAGGCTTGTACATGAGCCCTTGAGCTCAATGCTGTTACATTATTACAGAAAATAACACACCAAGGAAAAAACTTATCACATTCCCGCAGTCAGAAACTCAGAACAACCTTTAGTGTCCATAATGACATAAGCTATGGGCAGGGCAGTGGGATCCATCATACTCACATCTGATTGCCTGCTAGCCCCTGATCAGGCACACCCTTCGGGCCTTCCAGCTGGGTCCCATGCACGTGACTTGACCCTCTTCTCCTTTTGGTCAGTAAGCTGCTGTTGCTCCAGCTTTGTTTCTGTGCTCAGACACCTGACTTCGAGCTCCATCTGTGTCTCCTTCATTGGCTGTCTTTTCCCATTCCAGCCTCCGCATCTCTTGACCTCTAGCCTCTGCTGGTTTATCAGGGAACTGCCTGCTTGGCTTCCTGCATACTATGTAGGAGAAAAAGGCCCTGATTTAGAGCAAGTGTCCCATTCTGCCTCACGGCATATGAGTGCAGCTTAGCCATTAGCTCCAATTGCTTCTGATCAGCTGCTGACTGCCTTTCTAACTGCTCTTGGTGAGCTCAGCATTTGCTTCTTTGTTCATCTTGACTTTTTTTTCCTGCGGCTTACTCATCTTTCTATTTTCCTTTGTTCTATTTCCATTACCTGAAACAAACAAGCAGAAAATAAGAAAACTGTAACCATTTTTTCTGTCTTATTCTTGCTTAGTATCACTTAACTCTCAGTTCTTGGTTAACAAACTTGTCTTCTCATAAGCTTATCTCAGTGTGTTATATGAAACAGTGTAAACTCCTGGTTAAACCAAGCAAACTGGTGTGAACACTGTCTCTATAGAGACGACAGACTTGGTAATTTCTGTAAGTGCCCAGTGACAGGGCCTGGGTGCTGCAGGGAGATGCTTCTGGGGAGTTCAGGAACAGTGTACTAAGGGTTAACCTGCCAGGCAAGATTAGGACTGGTGGAGTTCTAAGGAGTTTGTTTGGCTGATTGACAGTAGGGATGGGGGACTGTCCAACAGTTTAGCATCAACAAATCTCTCTTTTGCTAAGGCACAGGAATAACAGGGTGGCTTACAGTTCTGGACACCTTGAGAAAGCATCACACTCCTCTTGGTGGGTGGCTGATGTGAAGGGAGAACAGGGGAGGTATGCATCCATTGACTTGGGTTGATCAGCCAGGGGCCACTGCCCATTGCATTGTGAAGCTTCACCAGCTTTTGTGGCTTCATCCCCAAGTAGAGTGCATCACAATCAAGTCTACAGGCCATTAAAGCATGGATTACTCTGGCCAACTCTGCATCTAGCTGAGTGGGAGTGTAGACCGCTTGCCAGGGAAAGGCTGAGAGAGCCTTTGCTGTGCCTGTTTATCTAGCTATTTGCTCCAATAATATTTAATGTGATATTTTTGACTGATGTAAATTGCTCCCCCAGCTGTATTGTTCAGCATTAGTGAGGAACCTGGGAGTACAGCTAGGCTGCATCTCCTCCTGGGATGCTGTTTAAAGTTTATTGTATAGCTGGAAAATTGTATTTGAATCCTACTTGCCTCGATTTCTGACATAAGGACTCCATGTATTATAGCAAGCTGTGGGTGTGGTCCCAAAAGGCATAAAGCTGCTACTTCAGCAGTGTTCAGATGGAGAAGAAAGCCACAGGTCTCCTTTCCCCTAAAGGTGTGCTCAAAATAAAACGGTCCCAGGACAGATTCTCAGCCACTGTAACTCGATGTGGATCTATTGATTTCAGTGGCACTATGCTGATTTACACCATCTGAGGATCTAGCCTTCTATGTGATCCAAACCTGTCTGGGCACAATGCCTCCTATTTATCTCAGCAAGGGATCACTTGGGACTAGAACTAGAAGAACTGTTCACAGTGAACAACATATTCCACAAATGTGCTTCTGTTTTGTCACTGTGAATCTAAGTGTAATCTGTGAACAGGCTTAGATTGTTTGTGAATTTGTTCATTTTGCAATTATTCAGTGAATCTTTTAGGCTGAGATATGTTTGCATATCTTGCTGCCCAATATTGTCTCATTGGTTCCTTGTTCTTCCCTACCTGAATGTCTATATCCATCTGTCTCTTGTCTTACATTTAGATTATAAACTCTCTGGGGCCAGGACTGTTTTTTTTGTTTGTTTTGTGTTTTTTGTTTTTTTTTTTGTTCTGTGTTTGTACAGCACCTGGCACAATGGGATCTTGGGCCATGACTAGGACTCCTAAGCAATATGGTAATATAAATAATACTTTGTTGTGACTATTGCATCAGGTATTCATTTTTTATAATTTGCTAATCATGCTGTGCAATCAGCCACTTAAGTCACATGACATAATTTCTGCTCTCTAACTGGATGGCTCCCAAACTTCCAATGAACTTTCAAGATGACTGATCAAATACTACCAATGAAAACACTTATGCAAATCTACCTAGTAGTCTGTGTAATATATCTCACTGCAGGTGAGCTGAGTTGCGTATGAGCTGCATTGCCTGTGACAGGGCACAGAGGCCTCACTGTGGCTGGGAGGGCATTAACAAGGGCCCGTGAATACAACTGGCCTTGCCCTGCTATACCTGCAGCAGCTGACAGTAGAGGGGTCTTAAAAGGAAGTGACCTGCCTTAGTTAAAGGATGATCAGGAAGGAGAGCACTCTGGCTGGGAGTGAGGATGGTGGAGAGAAACCTAGTTCCAGCCAAGAGCCTGAGACAGCTTGTTACCTGGGCAAGCCTCCTGGCAGGTGGGACAAGCAAGTCTAGATGGACTGACAAAAAAGCCTGGCTGCACGGAGACAAGCCCTCAGTAGGCGGGTGGAGTCCTGCCAATGAATGCTCGGATAACCCTAGTTTTGAGTTCAGTTTTCCTTTTATTTTGGGCTCTAATACACTAGAAGGGGTGGGACTCAAGCGTGCCATAGCCAGATGCATTGGACCTGCAAAGGGTGGCGCCGGACCTTCGGGGACAGGGTGAATTGCACCCTGATGGGCTACCAGGAGCTGCTACCTGATTACATACCCATAATGGCTGAGCACCAGATTTGCACAAGAATTTGTGACATTTTCCCTTTCCATGAGCTTTCTGGCAAACCAGAATTTGCCCACAGGAACATTAGCAAAAAGCAAACAAAATGGATTGCAAACATAGTTTAGACAAACTTTTATTGTTACTAATCACGTGGTTGCAAATGCCTTAGTGCCACATATTGGAGCTACAAAGACATATGAAATAGAACCCCCAAAACAGCATCAAGGGCCTGTAATTCTGCACTGAAGTCAAAGGGAATTTTGTGGGCAGGACTGGACCTCTAAGTTTCCATAACCTAAAAAACCTGTATGACTGGAATCTTTATTATGCCCTTAAACATCCTGTAATAGTCAAGTCTGTATAGAACATAATGGAAGAAAGGGACAAAGTATTAACGTTTGGCCCATCGCAATCAGGCCCAAAGGCAGGCAGGCTCTCTTAACTAAGCCCAGAGTATATATGCAGGGGTATATTGCTGTCTATGCAATCTCCTGGTTCTGTCCTGCCTCTCAACATTTACTAATGCAATTGTGTGTGTAACACATTCCTAATTACAGTATGTAGAACTGTTCCCTCAAGATGCAGGCTGCCACTTACATGATTCATTGAATTCATTTTCTTCCTCTCTTTCAAGACATCTTGCTGTACTCTCTTTGATGAATCAAGCCCTGAGCCTCTCATTTATATAGCATGCTTACTGTAGTTGAACTTCTGATACCCCGAGTGTATCTATCTCCATTGTTGAAATAGCATTGCTTTGCTAATGAAACCAGAGAGATGGTAAGGTGAAACAAATCGTTTTAGATATGAGACGTGAAGGCTGCGCTTTACTTTGATATACAAACCAGGATGTACTCCTTTCCCCACTCTTTTCATTTACACTGGGGACCAGTTCTAGGCATTTGTTCAGGGTCACTGAAACTAGAGGTGCTGAGATTGGGGAGCAGAAACCCCTGGCTTGAAGTAATAATAGCAACTGAATGCTCAGCTTCCATCATATACGGGGTTTACAGTTTTGTTCAATGCTTTTCAGCAAACACCCTCTACCCCATACAAATCATTCCAGTGCCCCTGCATTTATTTGTAGAAACTCAGGATATTTTAGAGCCAGTGCTTGTGCTGATAATATATAACAATATAAAATACTTTTCCACGCTTTTAGCTGAAAGTTTTTATTACACAGTTGATCCAGTAATTTTGTATTGGTTGGGTGCATATGTTACTTTATTAGTTTAACGGGACCCAATTTTGTGCTGAAGCTTTACAGAAATTAAGGGACCATGTTTTTGTTCTGTTTGTACAATACCTAGAATAATGGGCTCCATGACTAGGGCTCCTGCTTGCTATGGTAATACAAATAGTAAATAATAATAAGGTCCCTGCCTTGTAAAGCTATAGTCTAAGTTCAGAAGGCGACAGGGTAATTAATACACCAGTAGCATCATATGGTGACTCAGGTTTAGGCATGTGCAGATACTGGTGGTTCATGTCACTGATTTCATGACTTTGAGATACCGTAGACTGACATTGCGTGTGCATGTAACAGTGTTTATGAAACCTATCATACTGCATGTTGAAGAAGGTGAAGATCATGCAGATAAGCACTCAAGTCATGAAACAGAAGAGTTTAATTCACAAATTCTTCCCCCTTCTGTGTGCAGAATTTTCATTACACGGGAAAGGGAGGTCAATATTTGCCACTTAAAATAAGAAGGTTGAAGTAATTGTTTATCTTTAAATAAAATAGTTTCCATTTAAATTGAATATGATGGGTGCCTCAGGAAAATGATAAAATGCATAATAGAAATTAAAGTGTACAACACGGGAACATTTGTTGAATCAGGATTTTTTAAAACAAGTGTTAATGACTTCTGACATGTAGAAGGGGTTCCATTTTGTGGGCATTTTAATACTTTGCTCATTGCAAGGATTGTAAAAGAGAACGTGGTCTTCAAGGTTATAAAAGAGCTTCTGAAGGGTTAAAATCTATGTGCATTTTATATAACAACCTTGTATATGGATTGTGCCAGCTCTTTTCCAGACCCAAAGTCCAGAGTGTGGTCAAGGGACCAGAGACCTAGCAAATAGTGATTAGCTAAGAGAAAGCTGGGATAAACAGAATCTTGTTTTGCTAAAATAGGCCTGGTCAGAAAATTGCCAGGTGTTGGAGCTAAATAGTTGGAGCTAAATAAAGAACTAAATAATTGTGTCTTATTCAGAGTTGCAGATTGAACAAAGAATCCTTGTTTCTATTGTGTGTGTTTCTTCTGTAGGGAGACGTTCTTCCCACAGATCCAACCTTGAGTTTAGGAAAAGTTGGCACATGTCAGCTTAAGATATGGCAGCCTCCCATGCTTGCCTTAAGACACATAGACAACTATCTTTATTGCCATATACTTTCACTTTTTTTTTTTTTTTTTGCTTTAACCGCTAGGAATGTACGTGTTGGACAATCAAAGGAGTTGCTCCCTTCCTATGGACCCCAAATTAGAATTCAACATATGTATTTTATACTAATAACGTTTTATCAAAGTAGTAATTAAATCTTAACTTAAGACCATGGGAGGAGACATTATGTAACCTCTTAACCACTGGCTAATGTGCTTATCTTGTCTTGCTGCAAAACCTATCCTGGGGTGAGAAACTGCCTACCCCATCACTTCCCCTGCCCATAGAAAATCTATATATTCTATTGTAATCGATTGGCAGTGTCTCTGAGCCTAATAAGCAAGGTGACACTGCACCAGCGCTGTGTGTAATAAACTCCTATGCTTGACCTCTACACGGTGTGAATTTGTCCTTCAGCTTCCATTTTTCAGATTTTCTGTCTGTACAGCACTCTCCAACATTTAGGATGTATGTGCTTTTTGTTCTCAGTAAAGACTCCTTTGTCATTCTGCTGCTTATGAGTTGCCTTTTTTATTTTATTTTTTTGAGATATATATTTTGCAGGACCCTGCTATAGCTGTATGGCCTGATTTTGAAAATCAATTTCCGCTGTTGTGGGTATGATTTTGCTATGATGTCTAAATGGATGTATTTGAACCTACAATTCATTTTAGATTCGGTTATCTAGGGACAAAAGATGCCACCCTTCCAAGCAGACAGCAGCATTTTTAAAACGCAGTCCCTAGGAGTTAGCAGTTGAGAGAGACTTTCTGAGGAGACCTAATGATAGCACTTTACCGGTTGGTGGGGAGAGGCCACTGTCTTCTCTGCAGGCCTTACAGTAGGTAACATTTGCCAACAGTTGCCATACCTGGTATCTGAGATATTGCATTATTCCATATATTTTGGCTAGAGAATCATTGTGGCATCTTGTGATTATAGTTGTTAAAATTTGTCTTTGTAAGAGCAGTGACTCTGGAGTGTAAGGGTTAATAAGGTATGAATTATGGGAGCAAGAACTAGTTTACCCCCAAAAGTAAATGCTTTCTTATACAGATTCTATCATTTCCATAGGCGTGTGCATCTGTATTACCACAAAGACACCATCAATTAGTATTGAACCTTTCTGCTGGGTGCAAAAATGAAGATTGGAATCTTCAAGTTTTGACAGTAGTGGAATTTCTTCCTGTACGTTGCTTATTTGTGCTAATATTGATTTTAGGTGCCAAGCAGTACTAACATAAAAAAAAAAGTGAATGGATATTAATATTTGCACTATCAAAGTAAGCATCAAGCAGGAGAATATATTTTGTGCCGATTTGTAAACACTCCTCGTCAAAATAATATATTGATATCCTTGTTCTTGTCTTCATTGGAGAGGTTTCAATTTTCTGGGAACTGTCAGAATTTGCATCAGCTTTGTAAAGGGTAGGAAAACAGTTGCCTGTATGTAGAGTGGTCACTATTAAAATGTTATCAAGTGCCATTAGAAAGTAATTGTTGTTGTGAAAGTGGTATTGCAGCCATTCCCTCAGTACAGCGAATCCATTCTCCGTGCGAGCAACAAGCATTGGGATTGCACAGTAAATGTGAAGGGCTGTTGATTTTCCCAGCTTCCCAGTATTAACTCTTTCCTCCATTACTAAATTATTTGAGGTAGAATTTTCAACAGTCCCATTTTCAAAAGTGCTTTGGACATCGCGGGTATGAAAGTCTCATTGAAAGTCAATAGGACTTGAGAGCCTACATGACTAAGTCAATTTTTAAAATGGGACTTAAGCTTAGGTGCTTTGAAAATTTTTACCTTTTTGGCTCTTACACTAGAGAGGGCTTTTAGTTGTACTTAGTATTTGTGTTTAAGGTAGTGATAGGTTGCAAAAAAACCCCTCATCATCCAGGATGATCAATTCATACGAGATTTCTGGCAAGTTTTATGATCCTTAGAGCATGTCCTGACCTTCAAGCTGATTTTTAAATATCTTTGAAAAAATATTTCAAATGTAACTTAGAAATTGATTTATTTCCTGTACTGTCTCACACAAAAACCTCCATCTGATTGATTGTCAGATCAAGTGCATACATTCAGCAGGCTCTCGTCCCTACTGGAGCTGAAGCTAGAAGCTATACCACAGTCTACTGTGCTGGGTGTAGGTGCTTTAAAAGATGGTTTCTACCCAGGAATTACATATAAATCCCACAATTTATTACATTCATTGGTATCTAGATAAAGGTTTATTAGGAGATCAATCAGGGCCATGGCTCATCAACCTTCACTACCTGGGATGTTTTCAAGGCTTTTGTTAGAGAGTCAAATTATTTTCTTCACTGCTCTGAGAAAATAATTCCTCCAAGTGGTTATTATCTAAGTTTGAATCTTGAAATATTAGGAGCAGCACATGTGAAAAACGCTGATGACTCAGACAGCTTAAAAATCCTCCCCCAGTGAATACACTAGTATGACTGTACACCGGGGATTGTTTCTACATGAAATAATCTGAGTCACCTAATGGGCCAATTATATGAAGGAGGTGTGGGGGGAAGGACATGGCAGATAGAGAAGTAGCTAATAGTAAAGTTGCTGGCAGCAGAGATCAGCTATATTTGGGAGGTCTTGGTGTGGTCGTATCTTTTGATGATGAGCTTATAAATCTATTAGTGATGTATTTCCAGGTGACTTCTGCAGCATATCATAGTAGGATGGATTCAATTCAGATCAGCAATTGAAAGATGGGGGAGCAAATTCTCTGCCCACTGGAACTATATCCATTTTCACCAGCATAGAATTCATCCCTGGATGTTTATCTAAGTGAGCCAGATCTTTTCAGCCTCCACTTATGGGCTGGAAATCTTATGAGAATTGCTTTGCTAGAGATATTCAATACTTCCTGGCTTGGCTGGACCCTCAAGACACAGAGACAAGGAGAAAAAAAAAAAGGAAAATTCAGAGGTTAAAAAAAAGTTTAATTGAACCCTTAAGAAGGGTAGATGCAGTTTCTGTCCTAGAAAGGAGCAAAGGGTTCATGGTTTCTTATTATTTTAACCAGTTCTCTCATTGCTACCTCACACCATAAATGACACATTTATCCATATTAATCATCAGGATATATGTTCTCCAGATCCCTCTGCATTCTTTTCTTCAGAGTGTACACTCTGAAGAAACTAATAATCTGGAGAGCTGTGTGACACTTACAGCCCAAAACCTAAGAATGTGTGAAACTTGGCCAGTCACAGGCTTAGGACCCATCACAGACTTGAGGAAATTTGCAGAATACCAACTCGGACTTGGGTTGGGCAGTGACTTCATCCCGGCAGGATTCCGACCTATAAGGGACATAGTCTCCTTTCCAATTTCTTTTTATTTATTTGCTAGTGGTCTGATATATCCCCTCTTCTCCCACCAAACTTTCTTGCAACTTCAGGTTAGGACTTCAGCTCCATAATTCTCATTGTAAAGCTCAGCCATTACATAGTAAGATTAGAGTTCAATTTTTAGAACTCCCACCACTGGATCAGAAAGTAATTGGGAGAAAGGAAAGGGAAGTTTCATATTCATGCTGCCACTGGTGCATGGACTTGCAGCAGCTGCTGGATGGACTATGCCATTGTACGATTGGAGTTGTGACTAATTCTCAAATCTTGTTTTAAAAGCCTATGGTGATGAAAATAGATACTTTTATAGGAATTCATCAGAAGGTCTATGAGTTTGGTCCAATGTCTGGAATTTTGTTGTTTTTTTTCCAGTGACAATGACACACCCACCCTTGACTAGGATAAATTACCCAAAGCTCTTAATCAAAGCAAGACGTAGTGTGCAGGAAAGTCTAAGACCTTGATATACAGCATAGCCTGGCAGTATAATTCAAAAGTTAACTTGTGTTACAACTATATCCTCCCCTTGAACTGGGCTGCACTCCCTTATCTAGTTAAAGAACCTATTGTAAATTAGATTAGAAGCCACTTGACAGACGCTCGGGTTCTTTGATGTATCTCCAGGGGAATACTTCCAGCTGCCAAAATAACTGAAAGTTAATATACTCTCTGACATTAGTCTAATGATGTATTGCTCACAAAATGAATGTTCATTGTTAGTAAAACTTTAAGAACACTTACACATGTCAAACTCACAATTATGGAACCCTGTAAATGTCCTTTCACTATATAATGTGAGTCGTAGAAACACAAATGAAAGCCATATAACAATGCTATATCAGCTCATTATCAGCTGACTAGAGAGATGTATTGTCATTGTTCATTTACTAGTATGAATGCCAGCAATGAAAATAATGATGGAAGAATGTAAAGTACTTCATTCACAGAGTACAGTTCTGCTTTTGTGACAACCTGTAAACATATTTTCCCAGATACGGCCTCTCTCCTCATGTTCCTTTGCTAGCTGAGAATTAAAGTGATCCCCCATTGTGAAACATAATGAGAACAAACATGCTCTCTCAAATAGAACAAGATGGACATTAATGCTTCAAAAAACTAGCCAAAACTTTGTCCTCTAGGTCCAGCAATAGAGCCAATAGAGCTCTTCCCCCCAGCCTGCTAGGAATCTCCAATCTTTCCCCCCACTGGAGGATCCAGACACAGCGATTCATAGATTTGTCACTGCCAGGTTGGATTACTGTAATGCTCTGTAACCAGCAATGCAGAGGCTCCAGCTTATGCAGAGTGCAGGAAGCTAATTTCTCAGTGGGACAGTGTGGTGTTTAGATGTGCTTGTAATTATTAGAACCGGGAGCACTGGCTGTTGGGAGTCTGAAAGGACAGGAAGGAGGAGGGAGGAGTTGAGGAGGTGGAGTGAAAGTTACAGAGGGTGCAGCAGCAGCTTGGTACAGAGGTTTCCACTGTAAAAATAAAGTCCCGTTGAAGTTGTTACAACAGACAGGTTGCTGTGAAAACATCACACTGACCCCTGCACTGGCTTCTAGGCTGCTTCCAATTCAAGGCCTAGCTTCTTGTCCTCAGATCCATCAGGGGGTCAGGACCCAGATACCGTACTTCAGCCACTGTACCATATCTCCATCCATGATCCACCAAGGAAGCTGCAATCCTCTGGCAGAAAACACAGCTCACAAAGTCCTGCTCAAACTGAGTCAGAAACAGAGATAAGGCAATCTTTTCAGAGCGGGCTAAACCTCCAAAAAAAAAAGATTGTATTCATTTAGTCTGCCCATTGTTAGGAAGTTCTGAAACACCCATCATGTTTGATAGTTACCCCACCGTATCCAGAGTGATTAAAAACACATCGATGGTATCCACTCCAAATCTCTGCTGGGAGAAGGGCTGAAATTCACCCTGCTGGGGTCACAGCACAGGTGTGGATATGATGTGGGTTAAACGCAGGTCACGGGTGCCTTAATGCAATCCAGTAAAAGGATCTGAGATGCGCTGGGATTCTCTAGAACTCTGTTGTTTGTGCCTTCAGCCAGGAGCAGTGGCTTACTTGAGCATGGTCTAGAGGTGTTCTTAAAGGAAGATGAAAATAGCATGGGTCTGAGGGCCAGTGACTGACTCAGAAATATATCTGAAAGGTCTGAGTATCAGAGGGGTAGCTGTGTTAGTCTGTATCCACACAAACAATGAGGAGGACTCAGGGTCATAGTCACGATAGCTCCTGGTGCATCTCAGGCACAGTGTTCCAGGCCCAGCAGCCCTCAGTACTTACTTCACCATATTAAATTGTGATTAATAAAGCCCCATGCTGAGCAGCCCAACACTCTCACATCCCCTGTCTGCAAACCTGTGTCACTGAGCCCTTGGACTGCAAGCTCTTTGGGGGAGGGACCTTCTCTTTTATGCTTGTAAACCACTATGCACATCCATGGTGCTATATAATCCTAGTGCCATAGCCTGCCAAGGGTGAGCCCCGGGAACTCCTGAGGGGACTCTGGTGTATCTCTCTTGATCTTCCTCTCCCCAGCTGATAGCCGCGGATAATGAAATGGTATGAGAAATAAGTAAAAACAACATAAAGGAAAACAGATTAAGTGCTAATCTCAATTTCAGATAGTCAGTCTCAAAAGCCTGACTATTGGCTTTGCCAATATTCTTATCAGTGCTCTGGGTTGAGGGTAAGAGAGCCACGAGCTGCTCCTCCAAATACGTTAGTTGTTGTATCTTGTGTGAGGCATGCCTCCGATGAAGAATTTCAAGTGAAGCAGAAGCTAGGAATCCACATGTTCCTTATTTGTTCACTATTAGCAGAACAGCAAACACTGCTGCTTAATAGCACCTTTCTGTTGCAGTTGTGTGGGGCTGTCCACATAAGGAATAGGGAGTATAACTTTCTCACCCAGTGTCAGTGACTGGTGGTGTATCTGCATAAGCCACAAAGTTCAGCATTAAGGGTCAGATCCATAGGTATGATAGCAGAGGGTGGCACGGAGAAGCGATAAGACGATGGGTTCCAAGCAGAGAAATGCCTTGCCCCATTTCCGCTGACCACATGGAGGGAATAATGTGGGGGCCACTAATCCAGCTCTAGACCCTAGGAAACCCTCCATATGCTGCATAATCTTCGTGGTGTTGGTTAAGATATCTTTGAGGCCACTTTCTGGCCCTGCACAGCTAATCATCCACTGTACCTGTTCATCTACATACTGTAGGTATTTTTGCACCATTTTTATTTGATGCTACACTTTGTTTTTCCAAATGCTATTCAGCATGTTCTCGTGGTACTTGTCATTGTAACTAAATTGAGAAGGAGAAGAGAGAAATAAGTGAGAGGCTCAAGAATTAGATGGGCTGGCACTAGACAGGGGACCTTGAAAGCAAGAAGAGAGAAACATTGTTCCAGGTAGTAAGGAGCTTCTTGGTTGCTTTACTTGCGACCTCAAGTAAATGCAGATGCAATTGATCTTCCTTAGCCATATGTCTGACTGCACCTGCAAATTACTCAGTAAGACATTGAAGTGATGTCAGTAGCACTTTTATTTACATTAGCAAAACGGCAGCCTGGGTCGAATGAAGCCCCAAATGACACAGGCAATACAATTCACTGTTAGTTTGCTCGCTATCAGACTTCATGTTGGGAACTATTGTGTTTAGGTTCTGGAATTATGAATTTCCTTGTTTGTCATTATCTGTTAGGCCTTCAATATTTTAATGTAGCTTTTTCCACCAGCCTAGGTGATGACTGATTTTTCTGGTGCTGATCTATCTTAGTTCTTTTCTCTTTACAATTATGCAGCTGAATAGATCATTTTTATGTAATGGAAAGTCCCACCTTAAGAAAATATATAGCTCTTCAGAAGAGCTGCATTTTCTAGTCTGTGTTGTCACAATTCAGCCTTTGATTACATTTAATTTGTTCAGTAATAGCCTCAAATATCTCTATCTGTCATTTGCAGTGACTCTGGTTGTCATTCTTGAACTTTAGACAAGAGGGATTTGGTGTATTACTTAAACAGGTCAAATAAAAAAATTGATGCATGACACTTTGACATTGCTGGAAAAGGTTACATGCTTTAAAAATAGAAAAAAAGTCCAGCACTGGTACATAAAAAGTTACGCTTTCAGAAAATGAGAATTGTTTGAAAGGATGAGCCTAGAGCTAGCAGACTTTTTTTGTTCATTAATATCACAAACTAAGAAAGTTACTCCATCAGTCTAGTTACATCAGACTAAATCTCATGAGATGTTCAAAGATTTGCCAGTTAATTGATAAATTCCACAATTTCATTTTTTACTGTTGGTGCTCTATCAAACTAACAAAATACTTCTATGAGGATGCCTTCCATTTGAAAGCCCATTTCCATCTAAAATGCATGCTTGAATCAGAATGCATTTCCCTCTTTATTTAGAGAGGTCTCTTATTATAAAATGCTGACAGTAGAATCACCCATTCACTGAAAGCAAAATAAATTATGCAGACGTGGGAATATAAACTGATTCAGATTTGTCCTCCATCCTAGTCCCAGCCATCACATCTGGGCTTCAGGCCAAGTTATGTCACTAACTGGACAGTGCTGGTTCTCCTGGTGAATGATCTTGTTTTAGCTCAGGACAATGGACAGATGTGCGCATGCTTGCTGAGCCAGTGAATCCTAAAGTGTTACTAAGTCCCTTAAGATGCCTTTTAGGAGTGAATGGACTTACTGGCTCTGATTCTGTCTTTCAGACAGACCAGACTCTCAAGGGCACTTACTGGTGGAGTCCTGAAGTCTCAATGCTAGTATTTCTCATCCTATTTAGCGCTGGTGTCCAAACCACTGGGGAGATGCCATGTGCTCCAGTGCCAGCTATGCACAGATGTTATCTAGCTTTACATCTCACTCTTAGTCAACAGCATCACCCTGTTGTGCCTGAGTGAGATTAGTGCCCATATGAAAAGGAGCTTCCTGAAATTAAATCAGGGCTAGATATCAGCGATGTTAATGCACAGAGGAAAATGCCTGAAGGAATATCTCGAACCATAACCTCATCAGTCATGGTCATCTCTTGGTCCTTCTGGACTCTTCAGTGCTTCTAGAGCTCCAGTTAGCTTCAGTAGCCAGAAATACTTTTACAGTAGAACCTCAGCGTTATGAACACCAGAGTTACAAACTGACTGGACAACCGCACACGGAACCAGAAGTATGCAAGCAGGCAGCAGTAAAGACCAAAAAAGAAAACGCAAATACAGTATAGTACTGTGTTAAACATAAACTACTAAAATAAAAGGGAAGTTTTTAAATTTTTTTGACAAGGTAAGGAAACGGTTTCTGTGCTTGTTTCATTTAAATTAAGATGGTTAAAAACAATTTTCATCTGCATAGTAAAATTTCAAAGCTGTATTAAGTCAATGTTCAGTTGTAAACTGTTGAAAGAATCACCATAACGTTTTGTTCAGCGTTAAGAACATTTCAGAGTTACGAACAACCTCCATTCCCAAGATGTTCATAACTCTGAGGTTCTACTGTACTATCTTTAGCTGGCCTGAAGTGTATTGCTCTTCCTATTGGGTGCAGACCCGGCCCCAGTGATCTTGGAGTTGTCAATCACTGCAACACTCTTCATGTGGAGATGCTGCAATAGTCAAGCCTGAAAATGATAAAGAATCACAGATAGTAAAATTTGAAAGAGCCCTCTTTTTTAAAAACCACAGAATGACATTAACACACCACTACAGTACTCTGCACACTACATTGACTTCAGGTCTAATACGAGATCCAAATCAATTTTCTGCCTTCACCCTCTGAAAAAAGTGACGGGGCACTTTGCAACCTCCAACCCCTCATTTTAAAATAAGATGCTTCACCAGCTCTATAGTTGGTCAATAAACAAGAAAGGTGGTTAAGGGGCTCTGTGAAAATTTCAGATTTTTTCTCGTTTTTTTAATTTAAAAATTTCATTTGTCTAGCACTAGTCCTAAAAATGATCTTTAAGGTCCTTGGCCCCTGTTTAGTTTATTATCTGAACCAAATCCTTTTTCCAGGACATGTCCTAGCACATCAACTGCATTCCTCTGGGACACTGGATATGGCTGTGTAAAGTAAAACCTTCAAGTACAGGGGACTGGGGCCTCTCTGGTGTCTCACATTCATGGAACTCTCTTCTAGGAGATATGGGATTAAGGGTATGTCTTCACTACCCGCCAGATTGGTGGGCAGCGATTGATCCAGTGGGGATCGATTTTTTTATCATGTCTAGTCTAGATGTGATAAATCGACCCTCGAGTGCTCTCCTGTCTCACATTCATGGAGACAGCCTCTCTGCTGTCTCAAATTCATGGAACTCTCTTCCAGGAGACATATGGTTACAGGTATGTCTTTGCTGCCCGCCAATCTGGTGGGTAGTGATCGATCCAGTGGTGATTGATTTGTCGTGTCTAGTCTAGACATGATAAATTGACCCGGAGTGCTCTTCTGTGAACTCCTGTACTCCACCACCGTGAGAGGCATGGGCGGAGTCCACTGGGGAGCAGCAGCAGATTCACTGCAGTGAAGACACCACGGTAAGTTGATCTAAGTATGTCGACTTCAGCTACATAATTCACGTAGTTGAAATTGTGTAACTTAGATTGATTTCCCCGCCCAGTGTAGACCAGGGCTAAGGCTTCACACAATAACTTCCTCTGAAAGAGCAAGGGAACATTTTTCCTTCTTTCCCAGCTCACCATGGGGCAAGTAAGAGAATATGGATTGATTGCTTCTAGGAATTTTTGTGGCTTATCATATACCATCATGATGGGCACACTAGATACCAGAGTTACTCAACCTGTGATGAGACACCTAGACATAACAAAAGAGCTGTGGAGGGCCAAACAGTGGTGTGTGGGTTTAGGGGGGGAGGATTATTTTATTTTTTATATAGAATATTGTTAATACCATGCCTGAAGACATTAAACTCACACTTTCCAAGAGATATGTCAGTCTGACTCATTAAACGAAAAGATTCCACTGTGGTTGGAGAGCTTGTAGGACTCCTTTAATTGTGTTTGCAAGCTTCACAAATTAAGCTGTCTAAATGCGCCGCAGATTTCTCACTTCCACTTACAGGTTCCTCCACATTTCAAATGTGAAGGATTGTCTGTAGTTAGGTTATTATTTTAGACATTTCCTCATTAAGAAGGGCTCTATTTTCTCCACAGTCTCCTCAGTAATGATACTCCTAAAATGCAACTGTTTGATTCACTGTTCTTTGAGACCACTGGACATATGTTTCTTTGCTAATAAATTTTGTTTTTTACATATGCAACAAACATTATATGGAACTAATTGCCCAGTGAAATAGAATGCTGTCAACTTCAAAATTCAAAGCAAATTTCCAGTTAAAGATAAGGCCATTTCTACATTATGCTAGAATCCCACATCTAATCCCCTTCATATTCCAGGAGAATATGACTTTTAACACCTGAATCAGAAATCTGCTCCCCTAGTTCACTCCAAAATGAGAATGGGCCTAATTTACAATTCTGGTTTGGATCCAACTGATATCTTGTGATAAAACATGTTGCAAAATTTCAAAAAAGTTGATGTTTGGCATAACTAGGGACCACTTGCTGACTCAAGTGGCTCCCCCTTCTTTGGGGGACAGTAATAATTCACTATGTTACAGGCATGCTGGGAAACTTAATGGTTTAAAAAATCTTGTGATGGAAAGCATAATACAACTGATTATTACCACCATGTATTATATCATTTCTGCGCTTACAGGTTCTGTATGGTGTAGAAGACCAAAACACCATGAGAGAGACTGTTCTTGTGGTTTTGCTGGTCTGGTTTTCTAATTTTCAGTGTATTGTGACTATTGAGTGTTTTCTCATTCTTAATACTGCATTAGTGGCATTATTTGCCTTGCTCTTTAATTGGTTTATTCTTTCTTTTTAAAAAGAATAGAGATTTAAAATTGCTATTGGAACTCATAAGTCCCTTGACTTGTAAACTACTGGTTTTGACTTCCAAAACCCAACCTGCCTTTGTCTCAGTTCTCTGGAACCTGACTCCAGAATCTCTAACTCTTGGCCATCTCAAAGTTTAGAGCATCACGTAGTTTAGATATATCCAAGGCTAACGCACTCCAAATGGCTCTAACACATTTAAGACAATCAAAAGTATTGATAGGCTAATCCATTGTATCAACTCTTAGTTTCACTCAAGTGTTCATAACTTCAAAGCTACATAACCAATTTTCATCAAACATGATTTTCCCCGTAAGTCTCAAGAAAAACTAAAAACAGCCCTTGTTATCTCTCTGTATACACTTCCTGATCAGAACACATGGCAGGAATGTACTTTTTTTTTTACACATGCAGAACAGAAAAATATCCAACCAACTTGGTTTAAACTTTCAAAGAATTCACTTCTTGGATTTGAACAAGAATGAAAAATTTAGCCCCAGATAAATTTAAGAAACTTCTATGAGCAACTTAGGGAGAAAATAAAAAGGCGGGGAGCAGGGGGAAGACTTGAAATGGAAGTTGGAATTTAACTTTAACTGTTGCAAGCCCTACTCATGACCAGTCTTAATTATTTATAAACTTGTGTAACTTTGCACTTTACTTTACAGAGATTTAACGCTAGGCCAGAAGAGCCGTCAATCTAAATGAGACATCGACAAAAAAGGTGGGGGGGGGGGAGATAAGGAAAGGAAGCATGAGGGTGGAAGAAGAAAAAACATGACTCATAGTACATTGCAGGCAGATCTTAAACATGCTGATATTTTTTTAAATCGAGATGGAGGTTTGTCAAGTAGGAGAAGAACAGACCACAGAGAGATGAAGTCAGTGATTGAAATTCAGGTGAAAGATGTGGATTTTAAGGAGGAGAAAAGTTGCTTGACCCCCAGGAACAGGGATGTTGTTCCAGGTATGGAGAGCAGAGTGAAAGGCATGAAGGAAAGAAGAAGGGATAAAGGGACAAATGAGTTAAGAACTGTAATTACAGCAGGAGTAGTATAGTACTTGTGTGTGCATCTGCCTATCTACCTACTATGTCTATAAATAGACACATACATACGTTATAAAACAGTGTATGTGGGAGAGCTACGCAGTGGTCTCCTATGTCATTTAAAGAGTCCAAATGAAAAGTGTCATGATTTGCCACCTATCAGCCTTTCCCAGCCTTCTCCTCCAGGTTTCCCCCCTTTTCTGAAGGCAAATGTTTTCTGTCAAACTGCCATCTCTTTCCGCCCACCCCCAACCTGCCACCCAGCAGTCACAGTGAATCAGCCCAACCAGGTAAACACATCCTGTCTTCCACTGACAGAAATTGCTGCCTTGCTACTTACTGAATGGGGTATCTCATCACAGCACTGGACCAGGGGATCAGGCTCGGGGTGGGCTAACAGGCTGCTTGACTGTTAAGTATCTTTTTCGAAAGCTTGGGAAAGCAGGGTGGGAGGAAGAGAAGTCGGCTTGGGAAAGGCAAGGTGGGAATTGAAGGGGAGTATCTACTACTTTGTTCCGGTGTTTCTCAGTCTGAAGGATGGCTTCAGCCTGAGCAGACATCACCTTCCATGACACCCATGTACCACTGCAGGGAAGGCTCCATCATTGTCAGCAGGGAGACTCATGCATACGCAGGTTCTCAGCTGCTGGCCCACAGCTGTGGAACGCATCATCCAGATCTCTCCTGGAAGCACTTTTTCAGAAAAAAATGCAGAACCCAGTTCTTTAGCCTGGACTTTCCCCAACAGCCCTACCAAAATCATTCTTTTGGAAAAACAAAAACAAACGCAGACAAAATGAAACAACAAAAGAAATGGCTTTCAGAAGAGTGGGGAGGAGAAGAGAGAGACTGAGATCTTCTTGTGTTTTTGTTTAATAAGAGCAAAAGCTGCTTGGATTCCATGATGATGGCAGCAGAATGAGACCGTAGATAGATTCAGGGGGCCTCTAGTCCAATGCAGATTATTGCTGCTTGGGAACTACCTTCTTTATCTCCTACAGTAATGCTCCCCCTTACCAGAAAACAGAAACAGATCTGTCAGGCTAGAAGATATGGTAGCAAATCTAATGTGAGAGACATATTTACAACTTATACATGCCATTGTTGATGGATCTGGGCAAGCCACATGCTAACTGCTTTTCTCTGGATGGGTTAGTAGGAGATGAATCAGTAGAGATTCCTCTGCATAATAAAGAAAGGTATCTTTTTATCTGCATTACTTTATATATGCATGGAGGAGCAGTGGGTTCTTACTTTTTTACAATTCTATATATTTTTACTGGATTACACTAGTTACAGTGGTAATGCAGAGGAAGCGTTCCCAGCAATGAAAAAACCTGAGAAGGTGAGGTGTCCATCCCTGGCAAGGACAAACAATATTGGAATTAAAATACTATATGGATGATGTCTATTTGGACATTTCTGTCCATTCTAGTAGAAGTTCCTTAATTTATTTCTCTCCTCCTAAAATTGCCTATTGACTTTAATTAAGCATACCACAGATTTACAAGTCAGGCCAACCTGAAGATCCTTTTTTTTTTTTTTTAAGGAAGTTTATATGTTCCTTGGATGAGTTTTGTCAAAGATCTTATAATTTATATTCTTGGATTACTGCTGGCATGGCAGAAATCTGTCATGCAAGGCAAGTTTAAGATAAGCAAGGCAAATATCATAGGTTCAGTGAAATCTGAGGCTAATATGTCTGGTCAACTGTACACATTGTGTGTCAATCACTTGGGAAATCATAGTTGATGATACATCTTTAACCCACTCATTAAATATCAATGCTTTTAATCCACTTTAGTTGTATAAAAATCATGCAAAGGGCACTCTACAAGTCTAACATTACTAATAAACATCTGTTTTGATGTTTGTTTAATCAGAGCCTGGAAGTATCTAAAATAGCTGAAATTTGAAGAGCAAATCAGTCTAGAGGTTTCTACTCTTTTCTTACAACATTTGTCTCTTTCCTCAATGAATGACAGAAAACCTACTGGATCAAATTATTTGCTGGTGTAAATGGGCACACCTCCCTTCACCTCAGTGTAGTTTCATCAGAAGAAAATTTGACCTGGTAAATTCAACACAGTATAACTGGGAGCATGTTCCCCACTGGAGAAAGACAAACAGCTGTTGACCCCTTCCAAGAACTGTCTCACAGAAAGGAAGAGTTTTAAAGTTAATAAGGTGACTAGTCACACTGATGGATCTAGAATCGTTAATCCATACAACCTCAGATTATTTCTGTAAATCGAGAGCTAACAAGGGAACTGGGAAAGTGCATTTCCTGTATGTACGTCAGCTGACAGGTGAGTTGTCAATCCTATGGAACAAGTGGCAGGCTATTAGTATACTATGTGGGAACATACATTGAACTCATTGCTCTCATTCATCTATATAAAATATGAGAGACATATATAGAGACAAATATAATATAAAATATGAGAGACAGCGTGTGCGTCTGATCCAGTTCCACTGAATTCAATGGAAGAACTCTGCTTGAATTCAGTGGAGTTGGACAAGGCATTAAATTACTTTGCCTTTTGTGCCTCTATTTACCTAATTACGTTAAACTGAAATCATTACTATTTGCTGGCTACTGAACATAGAGAAATACTGTTAGAAACTATATACAAGGATACATTTTCTTGCCTGAGAACTGGTCACCCAATTTGCATATTAATTTTTTAACGTACTATTTTATTTTAATACATAGATTTTAAAACATATTTAATAAGTAATGAAAGGATTATTTTATTGATTAACAAACATAACTTTCAGGTAAAAAGAACATGGCAAAACTTCCACTGATTTCAATAGGTCTAGGGTTTCACACAGTATCTTATTTGTTAGCTAGCAACATTCAGCACCCATGCTAGTTACCCACATTACTGCCTGTGATGGGGTGTTCACAGCACACTTCACCTGAAGGGGTTAAGATAGGGTGGAAGGGGCTAATTAACCTAGTAGGCTGCCCCTGGGGGGGGAATTAGGCTGGTTAGACAAGCCCTAATGGAAGAGGAAGCTCAGCCGAACAGCTGTAGGCTGGGCTGGTACAAAGCTAGAAAGCTGAGAACAGAAAGTACTGCAGGGAAAGTTGGTTGCAGTCACTCCTTAGGGGTTGGGAGTTTGAGTGGGACCGCATAAGTAGGACAGGATATTGAGAAAGAGAAAGGAAGGTGCACAAGGAAATAGTGATGGGTTCTGGGAGTAGGGGCGGCTCTAGGTATTTTACTGCCCCAAGCATGACAGGCAGGCTGCCTTTGGCGGCACGCCTGAGGAGGTCCCCGGTCCTGTGGATTCAGCGGCAGCCTGCGGGAGGTCTGCTGAAGCCGCGGGACCAGCGGACCCTCCGCAGGCTTGCCACCGAAGGCAACCTGCCTGCCGCCCTCGCTGTGACCAACAGAGCGCCCCCCGTGCCTTGCCGCCCCAGGCACGTGCTTGGCATGCTGGTGCCTGGAGTCGCCCTTGTCTGGGAGTATTCAGACCATAGTTACTGGATAGATTGTCACTGTGCTGCAACCCGGATTAGTGGGGCAGCCCAGGTTTCCCTATTTGCCACTGGGAGAGTGGCATAGTCTTTGATTAGAGGATGGCCTGGAAAGACACCCAGACAATCAGTCTGGAGAGACTTTGCTACCCTGGAAGGGAAAACGTGTATTGTGACCTGGTCAGAGGGCCAAGTCAAAGAGGAGTGTGCTGAGTCCCAGAGAGCGAGAGGAGTCCTGCCAAGAGCAAACAAAAGAAAGGGGTGTCAGACCCAGAGCAGCCAGGAGGAGGTCCCTAGTGGTGAGTGAACCCTTTGACACTGCCAATGGGGAGAAATCCTACCAGGTATTCAGCACCTGGAGGTGAGGAGCACCCTCACCTCCCATGGGCTTCAATTTTTGGCCTTGTTCATTGTTTGATTTAGAGCTGTGTGAAGGTTTCACGAAAACCCCTCAAATTTGAGCCAAATTTGCTTGAGTTTAGGACCTTTCTGGTGAAGTTGAGCTGAAGTTCTGAGCAGCCTGGGCTGAGCTGAGAGGGACCAAGAATGATTTCTTGTTTTGTTTGGCAGGTATTCGAAACATAGTGGTTTTGACCCCAAATCAGACAAACTTGATGGCTTCAGCTGAGTTTCTCTTTGAGATTTTTGGACTCATTAAAACACAAAACTCAAAGCAAAACTAAGAATACAAACTGCTGTGAACTGATACTGAATTAAAGCTAAAGCTAAACCTAAAGCTCTGCAGCCGAAAACCTTTAAGTTTAGCACATCTCATGTTGTGTGTCCTATAGCAGCTCCTGTCATCTACAACTGCATGTCAATTTTACTTTTTATTTTGCTTTACTCTTTGAGAACTGAAGTGGTGAGCAGATAGGAAAGAGACAGATACTAATTTAGAAAGAAGATGAATACAAGTGGATATGATAGAGAGATAATACAATGAATGGTGCTGGGAAGGTAAATCAGGCACTCAAGACCATTCTTCATAACAGAAAAACAAAGGAAAATATTTCTTTACTTTTATATACAGGCAAAGAGATTAGTAGAGTTCAAAAAGGAAAAAAAAATTAGAATATTCCCAGTAGATTGTGTAAACTCATGGAGGGTAGGGATCATAATATTCTGTTTGTACAGTGCCTAGCACAATGGAGCCCAACCTGCTTGGCCTTGAGGTGCTACAGATATAAACTCTCATGCTTCAGATCGTAAGATATGTGGTTGAAGGGGGTTAGGATGGAGTCATGTGAGCAGATTACTGTTTCCAAGAACGGCCAGCGCCAGATGCTGCAGAGGAACTTGCGTGACACTCCATAATGGACAATTATGAAGTTTCATGCACCTGTCTCTGCAGCATCTGGTGCTGGCCATTGTTGGAGACAGTAGCCTGGACTGGATGAATCTCAGGTCAGGTGCTGGCTGGCAGTTCTTATGTTCTTCTATGTAACCATGGTTTTGTCCAATAAAAAAGCTTAAAGTGGGCGAGATTCCTCTGTGTGTGTATATGAGGGAGAAAACTCTTCAAACTTTATTCAAAAATTCCAAGGCCAGAAGGGAACATTCTTATCATCTAGCCAGAGAACTTCCCTGAATTAATTCCTGTTTGAACTAGAGCAGATCTTTTAGAAATACATCCAGTCTTGACTTACAAATTTCCAAAGTAAACTGTCCATGGAGAATCTGCCACTAGTTTTGCTAAATTGTTCCAATGGTTAACTGCTCTCAATATTTAAAAATATTGCACCTTATTTCCAGTCTGAATATGTCCAGCTTCAACTTCCCATCATTGGATCTTATACCTTTGTCTGCTGGAGTCAAGAGCCTTCTCTTATAAAATTTCTGTTTTAGTAAAATTTTGCTTAAAATATAATTACCTTTTGTGTTGCAGCAGATATTAATAAATTAGTCTGTTTTTATGAATTCCCTTCATCTGGAACTGAAAGAAAGACAGTAAAAAATAAATGGTTGATAGACTTACAATAGTCTGGTGGGATCACATCAGCTCATCAGCAGTGCTGGAGGTATTGCTTCAGAATTGGCCTCCTGCAGATACTTTTATATATTTCTCAGCCATTTGAAAATAATGGACCTCAATTCAGTCTGCATTTTTCATCAACGTACATGTACATTTGACCAGTGCTGCTACCCAGCTGGCCTATATGAATTTACCTTTTAGAGCATTTATTCATGCTGAATCACTCCAAACTGCTGGTTCATTGATTTCACTATTGCTGCCTTTGGAAATATGGCATATGGTTAAATTCTCTGATGTGCCCATGTGATGGGACAGTCTGCTCACTTAGGGGAGTGGTGCCTAGTGTCCAGCCCAGCCCCATCATGCAGTGAGGTCCTTTAGTATTTTGAAAGGTTTGATATATAAAATATGGACCTACAAGATATTGATAGAGAGGAAATTAGTGGTTCTTGGGAGACAATCCTGTCATTATGTCGTTAAGGGCCTATGAACAGGAGCTTTGGAGAGAAGGCAAGGCAAAGCTCCCCTCTCATCCAAATGATTAGGATGAACTGGGAGATGCGGACCAACATAAATGCTATCTCCTCCCACATCTTCAGGAGAAGACTGGTTTGCTGAATCCTCCATGCTTGAGGAATAATTGAGGAGATGGGCTCAGCAGAAGGAGAGGCTGGCTAACTTACGGCCCACCTCCAAGGAGAAGAGCTAGGGACTCCAGCTGTGACCAGGCCACTTATATGCACCCAGATTGGTGTGACGTGGGGTAACTAACCAAAGTGAGTTACATTTAATAGAAAGACTTTATAAATCAGACCCCAGGAAGGGAAGAGGAACATGTCTTAAATCAGGGATGTCAAACTCAAATCACCACGAAGGCCACATAAGGACAAGTACATTGGCCCGAGGGCCCATCACTGAAATCTTTTTATACAAGGATACAAAAGTATAGTCAAAAATGAAAAAAATGAAGAGTAATATAGTCTGCTATTAAAAGTCCAATGTTAACTTTTTAAAAACTGTAACGCGAAGAGGGGTTTTCATAAAATATAAACACCTGTAACTATTCCTTATGTGGTCAGTAACTCTGATGATCTACACTAACAGTCTATCAACATAGGTGTAATGGCAGGCACTATTCATACAAAATACTTTGCCACTTTTAACAAACATTCTTCCCAACTACTCATAGCAAAGAATCATGCATGCTGAACTTCATACCTCAGATTGCCCTGTCCCTGCCCCACCTCTTCCCACCCCTTCCCCAAATCCCTGCCTTGGCCCCGCCTCTTCTCCACCTCCTCCCCTGACCGAGTCATGTCCCCGCTCCTCCCCCCTCCCTGCTGGAAAGTCCTAAGCACTGCCAAATAGCTGTTTGGCATCAGGAAGCACGGGTAGGCGGAGGAGCAGGAATGCAGCATGCTCGGGGTAGGGGCGGGGGCTGAGGGGAGCTTGGCTGTGGGGAGTCGGCGCCTATGGCAAGCCACAGGAAATAATGCCACAGGCCGTGTGTTTGAGACCCCTATCTTAAACTAGTTCAGTCTGGGTAACTATTTGACAGAACCTGAGAGGGCTCTGATTGCAATACACCTGCAAGACCATGAGTGCCCACAAGGGGCATGTGCTCGAAGGCATCACCCCAAGACAGCCCAATATACATTTTAGTAGTGAAAAATTTAGCAGACACCCTAGGTATATTTTACTGTTTTCTGCTCTATGTTCTGTTCTCAGTTGCACCCAAGCAACCTTATGGGCGTCAGTGTGACTATACTGATAGGTTAAAGTAATTAAGGGCAGTTTTTGACTCTAAGAAAGAAATCACTAGTTTTTGCTGATTAGCCTAAGACAATGTTAAGCTCTCTGGATCTTTAGTGAAAAGACAGAGTGGAGGTGATATGTCAATTGATCACATCCTCATGTCATGGGTGCTGAAACACAGTGGAGCAAATTCAGACCTGGCCTAAGAAGGTGTAACTCCTAGTGATTCTAATATAGCATCAGGTCCCTAGTTCTTTGCTGGAGTTGGAAGATTACAGAGAGATGGTAACTACTGTATTGAAGTGCTTAAGAGACAGAGATTCTGTGCTATGGCTTCCCTAGCAATCTGATTTCCTCCCAGTACATATTTCTCATATTGTATATTCCTTACAACGTTATCACTGTAATTCCCACAAATTAGGCACCAGTATTGTGTTGCAAACAGTTGGTATTTGCTTTTATGAAATATGGTCTTTATTTCAAGGGTGATAAGTGTGTCCTGAGTCTTGTATGAGTGTTTTGTCTTCAGTTAAATTGTTTTCTATGACATGATATAACCTGACAGAACATTCTTCAATCATTTCACAATGGTCAAGCTTCTTCAGGGGTTGGAGGGCAGAGCAAAACCACAGCTATTTTAAAAAAAATAGATTGACTGAAGAACTGGAAAAATTGTTCTTTTTGCTGTTTGCAGGCAAAAATTAGTATGGTTGAAAATAATTTCTCCAGTTATTACTATTGTAAGGCAATAAGGTAGCCTGGATCATTTATAAATCTTAATATAATACTCTGCTATCCAGAATGCTGTTTATGAAGACACTACTTGGATTTCATTCTGCATTTGTCTGAAATAGCACGAGAGGCAGTCGTGCCATGCAGTATTCTTCTTGCATACAACGTGCCGCTTGCTAAGAATAAGTGGCTATCATATTGTATAAAAGTAACATAATGGCGTGTGACTGTATTTTCAATGAAGGTGGCAGTATGTGACTGCATTTCCAATGAAACTGCTGCCTCCCACTTTGCTATGCAGGCTTGCTTTTATGAAGTCAAAATGTAGATGACTCATCAGACCCACTCAAAGATTGTCATAGTGTATCTCTATTCCACAAAGTAGTATTTAGGACTTCCTAATCATATTACAAATAACCTTTGTAGCACCACAAGGTGCCGATACCAGGCAAGAAGCTCCAGGAGATATCTTCATTGTATCAGTTTGAAAAAGGAGATAGATACCATTCTGCCAATGAAGAATACGACCCCCCTGACGAGGAGCAGTGGAACACTGCAGACAAATGCACTCATAATGTCATTTATGTTGTTAACTGGGGCAATTAATACCATCAATTTGACTTTAAGTAGGTTTTATCATAGATGATTTGATCATTAACCTTGGCAATGTCTATCTGTTCTGACTATCATATTGAACTAAATTAGTGTCCCTGATAACAGTTAAAAGTGCATTTCATGAGGAGCAATGTGTTACTGGCTCCTGAAATGCAAAGAGTATTTAGAAGAGATCTCAGAGAGGCTACAAAAATCACACACACACACACAGAAATTAGAGAAAGAGAGGAGCAGGCAAACTGGCATGCAGTAATACCCAGAGGTATAAGAGGATACATTACATGCGATCAAAGAATTCTGGTAATCCACAAACACATATATCTTTGAAACAGAAAGGACTAAAATTCTACATGGGAATTCGAGGGTTTGGGACAGGGGATAGGGCAGTGAACTGGGAGTCAGGCAGTCTTGGACTTAATCAGCTAGCCTGAGCTGCGGCCTGTGCCACAATGGCCACTACCATTTTCAGTGTATTAGCTCAAGCACAGCTAGCATAAGTTTGTCTACCCCGGCTGGGAGCCATGTGCCCAGGTGCAGTGTAGACATACCTTACATTCTTTGAAGCAAGAACTGTTTCGTAGGATGCATAAGCCCAAAACTTAGCTCAATGGGACCCTAGTCTCACTTGGGCCTGTAGATGCTACTGTAATATGAATATAAATCATAATGCAGTGATTGGGAAGCCCCAGATCTATAAGTACACGACACATGCTAGAAGGTCGAGTGAAATGTGATACTCAGCACTCTTTCTCATATACCTGTGAAGTTGCTGGAATGGCAGGTGCCACCTCTTTTTACATGTCTTGGAATTAGGCACTTTCACGAAGTTGGCTGAGTCCCTTGAGGTTAGACATCTCTGATGAAATGTAGCTGTTGCAAGATGGTGGCAGTTATTGACTGTGGGCAACTACTTGCAGGGCCTTCCAAGAAACCTTTAATGTGCCCAAAGTTCAGCTGATTTCCTCAGTCTGGGTATAATATTTGGAACTATTAACTAGTAACTACCTTTGTGGAATGGCTGAAATTAGAAATATATTCATTTAATTAGTCTATAGTCATTAGTTCTAGTTATAAATAATGGGTTATAGGTCCTCCTGTATTGTAGGCTAAGAAGTGGAGGTGAGCTACATATTATTTACCTTCCTTTTTAAAAAGCAATTGTGTGAAATTAGTGTTCATGAACAAGTGTTGTTAATCTTTCATTTTCAAGCTGTGTAAGGTAGGCTGACATTTTACAAGATTCCCCATTCAACTCATCCTGGGCTTGACTTTCAAAAGCCTTGTTAATCTAGTCCTGGACATCTCCTGGGCAGAAAATGCTAATTATTCTAAAGGACTCGATTCTGCAAATCCTTAGTCATCCCAAATTCCCTTTGAAGTCAATGGGAGTTTTTCAGGCCTTGCAGAATCAGGTCCTAATTCTGCAGCAGTTACTGATGTAGAGAAATATCACCATGGACTAAAATAAGTTCTCAAAACTATTTTAAACTTGGGAAACAGTTTCAACATCCAGGCTGTACAGTCAGAGCTCTAAACCAATGCACCATTCAGCTTCCACTATTCTGCTTCTCTGAATTTGTGCAGTTTCAAATGGACAAATTCCCTTCCCTTCCTTACATGTTTTTTTCATAGTGTTGCTTGTACTCAATGGGCTGTAGCAATAGTTGCATTTTACTGGATGTTGAGCAATCCCTGTAGGGGTGAGGGAAGACTTTGAACATATATATGGATGATAATTCTGTCTCCCATTAGGGATGGCATAATCATTGATATATACATCACAGAACCAGAGAGGTAAGTCGGTTTTTCCCTTTGTTTGTAGGGCTCCTCCAAATATCCTGTTCCACTAGCATCTTTTCCAGTTATTCAAATATCTTTTCTCTTTCCTTCCCAGTTGTTCTTACAGTCAGAGAAAAAGGTTAATACATACTCCATATTTTTTTCTTCTTTAGCTTCAGGCCTTTTGTAAGGGCATAAGTACAGGTATTGTACATAGCAAGGAAGGTCACTTGATTCTTCATCTCTGTAAACAGTATTATGGATCAACAGACATAGGTTAGAACAAGGTGCCAGAGGCAGAAAATAGTCTTTAGTGAGAATATTTTTGAAATAAGTTGTTTTTCTTCCGTAGCTATTGTGGGATAGCTGAGTACAGGTACTTGACTGCGGAGAACATTCTGGCATGTGTCACTGGTCCCATTATTTAGTAAATCATCAGCATAGTCAGTCTCATTATGGATATAATCCACCTTTCATAAACTTTGCTCTTATTAGGGAAGAGTTACCGAAGCCTAGAGTTCAATCACTATATGAATGGTGAGGAAAACTCTATAGATTCTTAGCTAAATGTCACAGACCAGTTGAAGTCTAAATTTCTGTGGCCATTTATGTCCACAAATACCCAGTGAGGTCAGTGGATAGCAGTATACCTATGGTGAGAATTTACACCAGAATTTCTCCTATTCCTGACAGGTTCATTACACATGTATACTGTTCCGTTCACAAAGCTTTACTTCTGTGCGTGATACCTGCTTTAAACATACCAACTGAAAAATACAAAACACTAGTTTGTGTATAATAGAAAAGTGAGATTTTGCTTGTTCAAGCTAGTATGAGACATTCATTTTGAATGATTTGCTGTACAAAGCTGCATGCTATTGCCGCCTTCACATCTGGTTTATTTAGTTTACAATGAATGAAATTTAAGAGAGAACAGTTTTTTTTTCCCCTGGGAATTGCATCAGAACTAGAGCTAACCTCTTCAGAATATCCAGATGTCTGTGACTGGAAGTGTCTGGCATCAACTAGCAAGTCCAAATTCAGTGTTACTGAAAAACTAGCCTTAACTCGTCCAGTGTACTTTAAGTCCTGTACAGCACATGATGTCCGATATGTAAGATCATCAGCTGCTGTTAGAACCATGTAACGTGAGCAAAAAGAAATTGGATGAGGACAGTTTCTGATCTGGGTGGGTTTTTAAAATTTCATTTCCTTTGTTTTTGGTGTTGATGGTGGCAGACTCCTGATGCTGTTTGATTCTATTGTAGTAATTTAATTTTTTCCCCCTCAACACAAGGGCTGTCTGTTTAGAACCTCTGTATTTAGCTGTATTCTATCAGTCTGCACTATCGACTCCAAACTTCATTGCTGTAGCAGTGATAATTATATCTCTCTCTGCTTTTGGTCTCTAGAGGGTTCTGCGAACATGTTTGTGTTGGTTCACATGGGGCTGAGTGTCAATGAAGGGTTATTCAAACTGAAAATCAAGGTTGAAACTTGGGTAAAATTACCATATCACATAACTTCCATTAGTTGCAAGCCTACCTGTTGTCCTAGACTGCCCCACCCTTTTTCCTGCTATTGGGTGGGGATCTCATTAGAGTGTAAATAGCTGGATCACTCTCCCTCATCTTCAGTCTGTGGGAATCTCACAAGATGGCTCCACTCTATTCCCCCAAATCTCTGGAATATCTTCTAGAGGGTAGAAAGTTTACTTCCCCTCCTGTCTGATCTCACTGGTGATTTGGATGAGGTGAGAGTGGAGCCTTGCAGAACAGATTATGGAAGGACATCCCAAACCACAAGGGACAGCATAGAAGAAGACAGAGTGACATTTGTGAGAGAAGATGACAAGACTGTATTGAGACTAGCATCACTGAATTTACCTCAGTCTGGTGTGGAAAGACACCTTCGATTATACCATACAATTGCCTCTCCTCATTGGGAAGAAGGTAGCTTCTCCATGTGAAACAAGTATAGGACCTGAGGGAAATGAGATTCCATATCAGGATACTCATCCCTAAGACTCTTATAGCTGTTAGTTGGCTGTGCTCAAGGAATACTGTCTTATCTGTTTGGATAAAATCCCACAGTGCCCATATGTTTTGAGTCTAGACCACAGTTATTCATCTGCTGACACAAATAACAAACTTTGTGGAATCACTAACTTCACTGGAGTGCCACCAGAGGTTCATTTGGCCCTTTATGTCTGAGGACAGTGAATTCAAAAAGATGGCTGTGATTGACTGATTTTATTTTTTGTAACCTTGAAAAACATTGCAGCTGCATCTAGTACTCCACATTTCATTTTCTAGCTGAGGTCACCACTCTGAACTTGTTTGGTTTAGGATGCTTCAGATTGTGGAGGCAGATTAATGCTTGTTCACCATAGCTCTGCTTTTTGTCAAATATTAGCTCTGCGACTAACACAAAAAGAGAGCTTTGCAATTGCAAGCTATCTATTCAAACAGATCTTTAAACTATTTCATACAAGGAAATTAAATAAAGAAATGATCACAAACTGAATGAATCATCTGTTTGTGACTCATAGTAAAAGCTTTTACTAAGTGGTTGTCACAAGTAGCTCATCTGAATCATCTGCAACAATTTTTCAGGAAGGCAAAGTTGCTAGCTTTCTCTAAACAATCACATACTGACTGATAGTTAAATAACACAACTAGAAGTTTCCAAAACTAGCAGAAATGGTCTGACCTGTGGTTTTTGTATTTGATGCCTAATCTTCTAAATGATCTAACATAAAAAACCCGACATGAAAAGAACATTGAGGTTGCAAAGGTACGCACTTAGAAGTTAGGAAATGCCCCTATTAACGCATATGAAGTCACCAGAGAATGTATTTGCCAAACTCTAACACAGGGGTCTCAAACATGTGGCCCACAGGCCATATGCGGCCTGTGGGGTTATTTCCTGCAGCCTGCTAAGCTCCCTGTGCCCCTCACATCCTTCCGGAGTTATTTCCTGTGGCTGCCAAGCTCCCCTCCCTCGACTCCTCCTCCCCCCAGCACTCCACATCCCTGCCCCTCTGCCTACCTCCAGGCGCTTCCCGCCACCAAACAGCTGTTTGGCAGCACTCTAGTGCTTTCCAAAGGGAGGGAGGAGGAGCAGGAAGCTGCACGCTTGGGAGAGGAGGTGGAGAAGAGGCGGGGCTAGGGTGGGATTTGGGGCAGGGGTTGGAATAGGGGAAGGAAGGGGGCGGAGTTGGGGTGGGGACTTTGGGGAAGGGGTTGGAAAAGGAGTGGGGAAGGAGTGGGATGGGCTGGGGCAGGACCTCATGGAAGGGTGGAGTGGAGGGTGGGGCCAGGGGCAGGGAGGAGACTTTTGTATCTTTATATGAAAAGGTGTCAGTGATGCAGCTCTCGGGCCAATGTACTTGTCCTCATGTGGCCCTTGTGGTGATCTGAGTTTGAGATCCCTGCTCTAACACATCTACTGACCACGTGGGAAGTATGGTTTTGTAGAGGCTTATGACTTTGGCCAGACTTGGTTTTCAGAGTAACAGCTGAAGGCACACACCTGACACCAGGATGCTCCACTCAACCCTCACCCCTTGTGAAATTTTAAGCCCTTGCTCTAGACCTTCTCAATTAAATGGTTGTAAGATTTCATTTAATATGGAAAATTCACACACATTCCCTTAATCTTGTTCTCAGAAATGGCTGAGAGGGATTTAGCAGAAACTTCCCCAAAAATTCACCCATGGCAACCCTTCAACTCAAAGCACAAAAGTTTGGCAAAGTTAAAAGCAAATAAAAACAGGGTCTTGTAATGGAAAATGTTAGGCAACCTTAACTACAAGGTGGTACAACAAGCTCTGTCTATTGAGTATTGAGATTGATATTTTTGAGAAGTATGACAGGGTTGGGGAAAAGCCTCATCCAGTGCAGGACGAGTGCACCCCGCACAGCCTCCTAAACCTGAGTCAATATACTTGCCCTTCTTAGCAGGGTATGAGACCTAATGGCTAAAGTCAATGTACTCACCCATAATAGCTGGGAAGTGCAACCCGAAGGTTAAAGTCAATAGGTTCACCCCTCTTAGCAGGGCAGTAAGGCCTAGTGGCTACAGTTAGTAAATCTACGCCAGGGAGACAGGGCAGTAAGGCCTAGCAGCCGGCATCAGTCAGGATGGGGGATGCCATGCACAGGAAAGGGGGTGGTGGCCTAGGTAGGGGGGTCCAGGCCCTCCCTCTCCACTTGACCCTAACTAAGGGCTCTGGTGGTGCCAGGGTCACATGCCACTGAGTCAGGGCATGAGGGAGAGGGTGGAGAGGGTTACGACTAAAACACGCTGACTCAAAATTCCAGTTCACTAACTGGGTGCTTATTAAATTCCCCTGGGCTGCTTCCTGCTGTAGTTCCCATTGTTGTGGTCTAAGCGTCTGTTATCTCTGGATTCTCCAGTCTGTGTTGTCCCCAGCAATTCTGGATGCAGCAAGGTACTTTAGCGTCTGCCTGGGTTATGGTGTCTCCAGCAGCCTTGGGCTTTGGCTGATCCTTGGCTGGAGCCAGCAGAGTATGTCCTTCCTCCCCAGTGGTCAACCCCAGCTGAGCTGCGCTGCCCCCTTTTATACCAGTGCACCTGGAGCATGCCCTATAGAGTGAAGGGGGCATGGTTTCCTCAGCCTACAATGTAGGGTTAACCCTTCCCCGTCGAGTGCTCCCTGTCACAAGGGGGCTAAATTATGGGTGGAAATCTGAGCAGCTGGGCAGTAGCTTTCAGTTTAGGAAGAAATAGCAGGAGGTGCAGTAACTCAGATTACAACCACAGTTAAACTAAAGTGCAAAAATATAGGATCACATTTTGCAATGCAAACTGCCTCTGAAACAGGGAAGCTACTCTTCTGAAAATGTGTTTTATCCTGTGTACTGTGGCTCCTTGTGTCTTGTAATTCACCAGGTATTCACAATACGAAATTCACAGGTCCATGTTTTGACTCTGAGCTATGGATTCCTCCCTGGTCCTCCACCACCGACATAGGCTGAATTGAATCAAGGGTAAAACCTGCTTCTGATGCCACCAAATTTCTCTTGCAAAACACTCAAAAAGATGCTATCACACATTCTTGTTTGTACATAGCCTTTTTCCTCCAAGGATCCCCTTTCACTTTATAAAATGCAAAATGTTTGGTTTTTCTCTTTAAGAAATTTTCCATATTATATCAAGAAAAATAAAAAATGCCAGATTTGGGGCTTTTGTAGCTGGCTAGAGTTTTTTAGTGTTTGATCCCTTTATGATGATTCTTTTCTTTGGCAGCAGGTCAGTTTTCCTTCTCTGCCTCTGGATGATTTGTTGTTTTGCCCCATGCCTTCTCTAAGATCGCTTTTGCTCTGCAAACAGACCTTGTTGCTATATATTACTTCCTTTCTGTTGTTAGATCCTTTTTCATGGTTCCTCTACTTCTGTCAGACCCTCAACATTCTTAAACTGATTTCCCCTTTCTTTTCCCCCCTTTCCCAGCACTCTCTTGTCCCTCCTAGGTTACCATTACTTCCCCCTTTGCCTGGTTTACCTGTATAAATCATCTACTCACTTGTGCTATTTCCCATTAGCACCAATGCTCGGGAGCATTACTTCCTAATGCCATTCCTTTTCAGCTGTGCTATTTCTGGACTCTGCCAGCTGCAATGGCTTTACTTGTATTTCCAACAAACTTTTCTGTTCAGTTTCATCTTTAGTTTGGAGGCCCGTGCTCAAGGACATTTGGCAATCACTATTGTGCAGACACACCTGTATCCAAATATGGATGTGTGTAGGAAATAGAAAGGAAAAGCTATATATTTCCAGCTTGTTGGGTTTTAAACAGGTTAGACAGGAAATGGGGACTCCGTTATCTTCACTTGTGCAGATCTTTATTTTATAAACAACATTTTCTCAAAGGAGTAATAAATGAGGACAGCGACAGAAGAAGGATTACCAGTCTCTTCTCCGTGTGAACCTTTGCCAATAACAAGTTTATCAGGACAGTGCACGCGCAGGGTGCTTGGCATAGTGTTCATTTTGTTGCTACTACCAAAATTAACTGCGCTCTATTTTGCTTTCTTTCCAATTTTATATCCTTGATTACACATTCATAAAACTGTCCTTTCTTCCAAGCATAAATACAACTGCTTTGAAAATATAATTGTGTGTGGTTATCAAGCACCTAATTTGTTTTAGTTGCCAGCTACTAATTACATATGAAATTTAAATGAATTGTGGGTCATATATTCCATTTTTAAATACTAACAAGAAAAATTTTCAAACCCATAAAACTGAATTTATGTTTCAATGTGAAACCCCTTCAGAGGTTCCCCTCAGCACTAGTCAGAGAAAACAAATTTAATGAGCTATCAACCCAAATATTTATCAAAAATGCTGAGTGATGAGTGTAACTTCCACTTAAGTGAATTGTTTGGTAGCCTGAAGAGGTGTTTCTCTCTCGTGCACTCTCTCTCTAGTTTAATTTATATGTAATCTCATTTATCATTGCTGAATTTTGTTTGTACTGTCGCAAAGAAAATCAAATGCAAAACAAACCAAAAAAGCTTCAGGATCTGGCTTTATAAATCATGTAGTTCATTTTACATCTCATCCATTTTCTGAAAGAGATGTAAATTCCCTTGTGCTTCTGAGTTGGGTTATTGTACCATCTCAATCCATTCAAAGTAATAAAATGAGATTTAATAGACTCTGTTAGTTAATTGTTTAGGAAACATGGAGTTTTAATCACTGTGACAACCACAGATCTGGGAGTAGAAAGCAGAATTTATTTTGCATAAATAACTCTTGCAGAAATTTAGTATTATCCAGCTAGTCACAACTTTCACTGATGCTTACAGTATTAGAAATAGTACTTAGCATTTATAGAGCATTCTACATCTTCAAGGCACTCAACAAAAACTAAGCTTCACAGTACTTTTGCCAGGTAGGTAGTTAAGTAGATACAATTCCTTTTACTTATAATACCACCCGTCTAGAAAGAACTTAGTCCAGTTTTCAAAAAGGGACTTGGGCTTATTCAACTGAATCTTCTCAGGGGAGCAGAGATGGTTTTACAAGAAAACAGGAATTTTATCTGGCCAGGACTGTGTCTTATCCCCATTTTATAGATAGGAAACTGAGGCACAGGGGGCAAAGGTCATAATTTTCAAAATTGAGTGCCTAAAATTAGACAGCTAGATCCATAGTTAGACATTGAAATAAAGTGAATGTTCAGTACTTGTGAAATTCAGGCCACATCTACTTTTGACTTCACAGTATATTTTCAGTTTTGTGTAACTTTTTAGGTTAAAGTGTATGTGTACAGGAGGATAGGTCCATCAATGGCTGTTAGCCAAGAGGGTCATGGATGCATGCTCTGAGTGTCCCTAAACCTCTGTCTAGAAGCTGGAATTGAACAGCAAGGGATGGATCATTTGATAAATTGACATGTTCTGTGCACTCTCTGAAACATCTGGTAATGGCCACTGTTGTAAGACAGGATACTGAGCTAGATGGACTATTGGTGTGACCCAATATGTTCTTATGTTCTTCTAGAGAGAGGAGAGAGAGAAAGAAGGATGGATGGGCAAGAGATTATAATGCTGATCCCTGTACCTTGTGCTCAGAAAATATCCCAGTTATATTACCCAAAAATTATCCCCCCACAAAATACTAAAAATCTCCTTCCAGCTAATCGGAGATTTAGGCAAAGTTTATGTCTTAAAACTTTACACTGAAGATAGGCTGCATTTCTGCAGAGGGACGCACAAAAATAATTAACGCTCATCCTTGGGTTTCTGAGATGCTTACAAAATATAGACAATTGGGAATGGGATATTTCAATGCCTGCTGATCTTCACTCTAAATTTTTTTTAAGGAAAGTCAGGAAGCATATTTTTAAATTCAGTAACCACCTGAACATCCAATACTAACCTTTGTACAGAAACTACTTAGCCTTACACGGATTATGTAGAACTGCCTGAACCGATTCTGATACATGTTAATTCTGCTGTAGGTTCTTTCAAATCATACATAATGGCATGTACATTTCTATAAATATTTGGGAAATGGGCAAATTACAACCTAGTTTGAGTTTGGATATTGTTAGTTGTATGGGAAACCCCATAGTCTTGTTGGGCTCTGCTAGCTATGTTCTAACTAGAAAAATCCATCTTTTCATTTGAAAGCTGAGAGAATTTCAATTCCTGCCCAGTGTCATAATCCTTGTGTTCCTTCTATGATTGTCTGTCTGTTTCCATATAATATGGGACATCCTTGGCATGAAGAAGTGGTACTGCCCTACAAATCTACACACACTCTTGATATTTGGGTACCACTTATTATCCTTAGACAGTCTAATGCATATGCCTTGAAGCCAGAAATTCTATTAGTCTTTTGGTCTCGAATTAGAATTTGTGGTGGTTATGCTTGCCTTTCAATGGGCCTGATCCAAAGCCCATGGAGGTGATTGGAAAAATTCCCATTGACTTGAGTAGGCTTTAATTCAAGCCCTGAGGGAATAGTTCTTGCATTTTTTATACTTTATTCCACAGTCACTTCTGTATTGTTTTTTATTTTACTAGTTGCCTCTGTTACTCTCCTCTCCCTGCCCTTGTCAACAAATATACATTTTCAAAAGTAAGAAGCACTGGATAGCTGTCAAAGACGAGACACTATTGAGTCATTATCTCCTCAGTCAGAACAGATAGTATGACTCACCTGCTATTAATTGTGAGAAAAGGTGATTTACGAAATATCATTTAATGAGCTTACAGATGTCCAAAATGTAGGTATTAAAGAGTTACTGAACAAAAATGTAGGAATCACATGTTCCCATACATAATGGGGGATCAGATTTCATTAATAAATTACATACTGTCTCCATAAGTTTTTAGCACATTGTGCTTGGAAGCAGAACAGAGCAGTTGTCAATTAAAATATAATAAATTGTAAAAATAAGAATGAGAGAAGCAAAATGGAAAAGTGTTGGCTTCATCTAAACTCAGTATATTTGCGCATATAGAATGGCGCCTGAAGTTTTATTTGGCATTAAGTCCTATTTAAATGAGCACACATTTTCTATCTCTAACATTCGTCATCCCCTACCTCCACTCCTTTAATTGTGCTTGAGTTAGGAAAATACATCTCCAACTGCAATATTACTAAAATGTCTGATTTATAGAGACTTCAGGGGAGTCAGTCTGGATATACTTCAATATAAATGAAAACAGGTTACAGCCCACAGTGTTCAAATATTGGACACATCTCATTGGCTTTATACCTCCTTTTAATCTATCAGAAAAACAGATTAAAGGATCATTTTAGGCCTGTATGAAAACCCTGGTAATAACTCTATTTTTCCTGTGTTTAGACCTACCTAAGAATATTTAGATATCCATTTCCAATAATAGAAAAATCCAGGGGGCTTTCATCCTGAATTTCACCAAAACTCAATAATATGCTGAGATATTTCAGTGTACTGTGCTATTTGAATGCTCATTCTCGTGGCAGTTCAGTTAACCTCCTGGAGTTCCTGGGCCTAATGTAGAAATGTTGCTGTTATTCCTACTGTTCAAAATCACTATTATTATTATTTGCAAACAGCTTTACCTAAGTGATGCAATTCCACATGTACAAACCCTCAGTGCGCAGATGCTCTTTATGGGCCTTATCTTAAATCCTACATTTTGCTTCCTGAGTGAGGCCTGCAATACACATCTTGGCTTGTATATGAGCTGTTTCCATCATGACCTGAAAGACTTTGTTTACTTACCAAGACCTGAGCTCAGAGTTCTCAGCTTCTCCTGCAAAAGGACGCCACTCTTATGGACCTCTCATCACTGGCACCTAAAACAGTGCAGAGCTGTTTTCATTGCACTTTTAGGTGTTCCTGGTGGTGTCAGCTGTTACAGGAGAAACTTGGCGCCTACATCAATATGGAACCAATTTTCAGCTGTTGTACACTGTGTTAAAAGACTCCAATCCTATGAATGAAAATCTCAGCCTGAAGTCAGAAATTAAGGCCCTGATCCTACAATTGACAGTTTGTGGGAAGAGTGCTATGCCCGTATCAAGCCCCACTGACTGAAGTCAATGAGAGTCCATAAGGATACAGCATTTGAGTCATGTGCCATCAGTTGTAGGACCAAGACCGTAATTTGTCAGTTAAGGCTTGGATTTCTATTGCCTTTCAATGGGAGTTAGGTACCTAATTTCCTTAGGGCCCACAAATCCCAGCCTAAATCTATGCATATTCTATTACAGATGGAGTGTTAAATTACATATTGTTTGTTTTACCCATTTATCCCTCTGAAATACAGCAGATATCCATGAAAATTCATTCGAGCTAGGGTCATTGGCAGCTATAAGGAATAGCGCTGAAGCCAGCAATATTTTTTCAAATGGAATGAACTTTCCCAATGTGCCTAGAGGGAGTTCTTGGACTTATGACGCTCGACTTACGTCGGACGCCACTTGCGATGCTTTTCAATTGACTGCCCAGTTCACCCCTACGATGGTTGTTTCACCCTTGCATAAAGTTCCCGTGAAATCACTCTCGGTTGCGTTATACTGGTATGGAGCTGGAAGGGGTCACTCCTGATTGGCTTTGAGGCATCAGAGTAGCTTGTTGCTGGGTAGGGTTGCCTCTTGGTTTTGATTGGCTCCTGTCCCCAGCCGATCAGAAAGCTTGAACAGTGATTGGCTGAGGCTCATCTGAGCCTGTGTTGCCAGCATTCTGAGCAGGATCTGTGAGTTTATATGTTTATTTGAATGCTGCTTACAAAATACAGTGTGTGGTAAATACATTGATATTGCAACGTTAGTCATCTATAATTCATTTAGTACAAAAATCTGGGTTACTGTGGTGAAAATACTGTATCAAACCTTGGTTCAGGAACCAATCCCCCCGAGATACCAGTGATTCCTATGGGAAAAGTGGTTTCGACTTACAACGTTTTGACTTACAATGGAATTCTGAGGAACGAATTGTGTCGTAAGTCCAAGGACTCCCTGTGCTGTAGTTTTTCACTTCACCTTCAAATAAATCTAAGAAATTGTTTAATTGAAACCTGTGATAAATTCCGTGTGACAGAATGTGATCCTATCTAAGTGATGCTTAGTGTGACTATACCGGCCATTCACTTTGAAATGGAAAAGAGCAGGGTCAGAATTTGGGTTGAGTGGCAGAAGCTTGTCATATCCACAGAGCTACAGTAATTATGACTAAGGCTACATTTTAGTCACCGGTATTTTTAGTAAAAGTCATGGACAGGTCATGGACAGTCAACAAAATTCACAGCCTGTGACCTGTCCATGACTTTTCCTATATACCCCTGACTAAAACTTGGGGTGGGGGAGGGCAGCTCAGGTGCCGGCGGTTCCTGGCCAATGGGAGCTGCGAAGCCAGCACTCTGGGCAGAGACAGCACGCAGAGCTGCCTGGCCATGCCTCCGCCTAGCAGCTGAGTGAGGGGGATGTTGCCACTTCCAGGGAGCCCCCCAGGTAAGCGCTGTCCAGAGCCCGCCTCACCCCTTCCCATGGCCCACCCCCTCCCACACTCAAACTTTGCTGCTTCTGGGGGGAGTAGGGGCAACAGGACGCGGTAGCCTGAGTCTGCCCCAACGGGCCAGTGCGACTGGTGCAGGGGTTGCCTGAGCCAGGCGCACTGGCCAATGCAGAACTCATGGAAAGTCACGGAGAATCATGGAATCCGTGACTTTCATGACCTCCGTGACAAACTTGCAGCCTTAATTATGACACATGCAATGTGGCTGTCCAACAGTGAAATTTCATTAATATTTGGTTTAAGGAAAAGTGTGTTGCTTAATTTAATATATGTTTCCCCTTCTCCATGCTGAAGTTTGTCTTTAGCTATGTTTGATTAAGCAGATGAACAACTGAGACTGGTGCCAAAGCATTTATTATGTATAGAGAAGCAAACTCTCCTGTTGACTGATCTTTTCAGCTCAGAAACATTGACCATACGAGTTTAATATTGGATTGAAGGAACAGAGACTATTTCATGGATGGAGAAAATTATAAATCAAGACTTGACAAGTAAAATTAGCAACAGTGTTGCAAAGGGCTGGAGGGGAGCAAATATCTAGAGGCAAAAATACAATAAGAGGTAAGGAGCAGGGGAATAATGGACTAAGCAGATAGGGTCTGATTCTCATCTTACATGAGTGTACATCAGGAGTATGTCATCAGTGGAATTGTATGATGTAAAACAGGAGGAAGGGAGAAGAGATTCAGACTAATTTTTTCTGCTTATTTAACTGATGGATCAGGCACACTGTGTACAAGTTCTTCAGAGCATCTTAGCTTTACGTGAGTTGGATTTATAAAGTCCAAACAATCTCGTTCTCAAATAGTGGCTTCAATAAACCGTAACTCATCCTATAGATGCCTCCTAAATATGAAAAAAAAAAGGGCTTATTTTCATCTGTTTGATTAGATGAAAACCAAAAAAATGTTACTGTTTGAGGAATTTCTGAGGTAAAATGTGTGATGGAAAAGAGACTTTAATATAAAATGGATTCCTATGAACACTGTGATCTTTGGTGTCCACTGCAATTTCCTGAAAACTCCCCAGATAAGAAAAGCTTGGTGTGACTGGTGCATCTTTTGTTATTAAAACCCATCCACAAAATGTTAATATATCAATTTCATCTCTGCAATGTTGAAGGAAAGAATCAGCCTGAGTTTTGTTCTTTTATTCGTTAAAATCAGGGTATGCGCAGGTTAAGAACCTGATTGTGCCATAAGTACTACCAGTTATTTGACTATAGGCAGTACAGGTATTCTTCCTTGGGAGTACAAATAGCAGAATTGGGCTCTAAAACTCTGCTTCTGTAATAAACTCCATGCTGAAAGACTTCTGCAGCCACATGGAGATCCGTTAAAGCCATTGGTGTGCATGCTGATGTGAGGATCTACCCACGAGGAGTTTGCTGCAGGGTCAGGCCCTTAGTGATTTTTTACATTGCAAATGCAGAGTTAGTCTTGGTTACTAAGGAAGGTACTGAAAAGTCCATTCTGGCTGGGCCCTTTATGTTGCCATCTGAATTAGATGTCTGAGCAATGTGTGAGCCATGATTGCCCGGGGCAGCACTTGGGATATTTTTTCGCATTCAGCACCATCAGTGGGGCAGAAAAGGAGAAATTGGAAATATACTGTGAGTGGAACAAAACAAAACATCACCTTCAAAATTTGCAAAACTATTTCCCGTTTATTTGCAAAAAGCACTGCAAATTGCTGTGTCCCTACCCCATTCTCCGCATAAGACACACTCTGAACAAGTGTCCCCACTTACTGCCAGAGCTTGGCTTTGTTTTTCTGTAGGTCCTCTGCACGTTCCATGGTGGATGATCTTTTACAAACGTGGTTATTTTGAGGGAGATGGATCCCTTTGAAACAAACTGGGGGAGAGTCTCTCCACAAATTTTCATAAACACTTATTTGTTTTTATCAATTGCTGCAGTAAGTGCCAAGGAAGCAGAGAAATCTTTTAGGATTGTATACAAAAATATTGCTGGAGGTAATGGGATGAAAATGTAGGGTGAATATGAGGAAGATTTCCAAATGGTGAGAGATATGAGTTTGAGACAGTAAAATAGTCTACTGGGGAAACATTTATTATATTAATGTAGAAACACCAACCACGACCAGAGCTCCATTGTGTAACTGTACAAACACATAATAAGAGAAACCAACTAAATAGGTAAGATAGACCAAGAAAATGGTTTCCCCAGTTTACAAACAGAGAACGAAGACTTGGAGAGATCTCAGTCCAGTGTCTTAAACACAAGATTATTCTTCCGTATCACTTCACAAGACTATTTTTTATGCATGATTAAGAACTGGAGAAATAAATCATGAGCCAAATTTTGCCTGCAGATGAGCACATGCAACTGTTGATCTCTATAATAAAAAGTACTGTGGATGCACACATGTATCTGGGAGCAGAATTTGCCCCTTGTTAGGGAATAATTCTGCTGTGGCAAAAGGATGGGCAAAATGGGTTTACAGGTATTTTCTATTTCTAACTTCTTTGTTCCCTCTCTTCATAATTTCTTCATTGTGCTGGTGAGCGCGGTTGATCAGATCAAGAGCATGTGACTCAGCCAGCTGAAAACACAACTTTAACCTTCTGCTCTTGCAAGCTCTGTGACATGTACAGCTTTGAGTTTTAATAATTTTGACAGCAAGGCAGAGATGGGAAAATTCAACAGACCAGGAGAATTTGAAAAACTATGCTTAAGAAAGTGGGAGGTTTTTTTCATTTTCAACCCATTTCAGAAAACCAGCAAAAGGCAAATTGCAACAGGTTTAGATATAACACTTGGTGCAGTACTAGCAGAAGGTTTATCATCTGAATTACCCATCCACCCGAAGGAGAATTGGGTATTTTAGGCTAGCCTAATGATTTTATGAGTCTGACTGAAAAACACCCCCACCCCCTCAAGCTTATATCTAAGAATGTCTGGATAGCTTTTTGTTATTTCTAGTAGCACCAGGAGGCCCTAACTCATATCAGGACCCTATTGTCCTAGGTATTTTACAAATTAGAAAGTGACACAGTCCCTGGATCAAAGAGCTTACAGTCTGAGGCCCCAATTCGACTATGAGCTCTGCACCCACACAGATGTCAATAGGTTTCTGTGAGGGCCATTTTTCCACCTAAACGGTTCTCACTACAGTGTGAGGGCCAAAGTAGGCCAAACAGATCCAGAGTGGGAAAAGGAAGTATTACATATGGGGACTGAGACACAAAAGACTTGCCCAAAGTTAAGCAGGAACTTTTTGGCAGTGCCAGGAATTGGACTCGGATCTCCCAAAGCCCAGTCCAGTGCCTTAACCACAAAAGATCATAGTCAATGCTTTTTAAAATACACAAAAAAGGACGAACGAGATGTCCAGCAGCTGCAGAAGCAAAGGCTGTAGTTGGAAGATAAATAATACCTTTCTCGGTGCCAATCATTTTTCAAGAACTTGTCCCTTAGCCGTTTACACTAACATGGCTTTTGGCACTACAAATTTAATAAATGACATGAAAAAGACTTAACTGGGCTTGCAGCCAGAATATACCAGCAAAAGCCTTCTATCTGCTTGATGATGATGGAGCTAGATGCTGGAATAAAGGAATTGATGTATTATTTGATTTACCTGTGGTTAAAATACTATTTTCTTTCCTTACTTGCCTGCAGTTGGTAACCAACAGTAAATCAGTAGCAATGAAAAACCTAATGGCCATCACCTCTCTCCCTGCACTCTTTTTCGCTGAGAGGGACCAAAAAAGGATCTTTTTGGTTATGGTACTTCCACATCCAAGCTTCCCTAAAGAAATGAGGCAGCATCTATCTTGGCCATGGGAGACAAGTACCCAGGGGAGTTCCCTGAGCAGCTCAAGGGAAGAAGGTAGGACAGCAGCACTTACTTCTCATGGAGCATAAATACAGAGAGTGGTCTTCTGGGGAGGGACTGCTGCTTAAAAGAACTGATATGGCTGTATGCATGCTGGGTTGGTTGCAGGGCCGGTGCAGCCATTTAGGCGACCTAGGCAGTCGCCTAGGGCGCTGGCATTTGGGGGGCGCCATTTTCTTCAGCAGCGACCGCGGCGGCCAGATGTTCAGCCGCCCCAGTTGCCACCAGCATTCAGGCAGAGGGAGCTGGGCAGGGGAGCACAAGGAGGGCCGCCTGCAGCAAGTAACGGGAGGGGAACTCCCCTCCCCAGCTCACCCCTGCCCTGCCTCCTCCCCGAGCACGCCGTGGCTGCTCCACTTCTCCCATCTCCCACGCTTGCGGCCACAAGGTGGGGGGGTGCCCCAGGGCGGGGGGGGAGCTGCCGCCGGGGGGGCACCTCAGGGCAGGGGCGCGGTGGAGGGGACGGCGCAAGGTGGAAGTTTCGCCTAGGGCGCGAAACATCCTTGCACCGGCCCTGGTTGGTTGTTTGGCTTTATGTTGTGGAAATGTCATAAGCATGGCCCATACGTATAGTGAATGAATTTGGACAGGCCTGGCTAATACTTATGCTTAATTAAGTGGCTTTTGGCCTTATCTTTGCTTGACATGAGTATTGTCATATTGATTCATCTTTATGTGGCCTTGTTGTGAAAAATGCTTATAGCTGCTATGTAGGACAAAGGTGATGTTTTGATCATGGAACATACTGTGTTGAAGGACATAGATAAGAGGAAGTTAATCACAACAATAAATACGCTAAAGGTACTGGCAAAAAACCCCTATGTATGCCTGTGTGTGGGGTGAACAGGAACATTGAGTAAGGTGACATGATGACATGAAAATAGCATGAACAGCAAACATTTCTATAAATAATGCTCACACCTGTGTAGTCTGTGGGTTATGTAAGACACAATGCTTAATGTTGATTGATAATTAGATAATGTGGAAAGGTATAAATATGCCAGAGTGTAAGGGGATAATCGGAGTTTGTAGGAGGATCATCATGAGCCACCTACACACCAAGAGGAAGTAATTGAGCAATACCTTTTTCTGTTTCTCTCATTCATTGCCTTTATAGTAACTGTAAAATGCAAGGCCAGACTTTTGGTTCAAATAATTGTTTGAATGAGTAAACCTGAGTGTCAGTCCTAAATCCATTGTAATCCTCAGCTAACAGTGGTTTGGACCTTGTTTGAATGAACAGCACTAGGAACTTACAATGGGACATTTTTGCTGCTGGCTCTCTAAAAGGTAAACAGGAATGTTTCTCAAAACGAGAGCTTTTTGGGTTCAGGACCAAAAGGTCCCAACCATGGGGCTCAAGCACCTTATATTGCTCCCTCTCTCCCCATTTGGCAGGCTCCCACAACAGACTCCTGGTACATAGTAGCTGAGGATTAGTCAAATAGTTCCTACAAGATTTGTCTTGAATCATGTCCCCAGACACTGGACTTTTTCTGAGTTTGGGATCAGCATAGTTTACAGGAAATACAATTACTTACACCAGATTCCTCCCTCCTTGAAACCCTCTATTCCCGGCTTTTAGGGCATATCTGGACTGACTCTCTTGGTTGAAACAGAGAAGAAGCTGGGAGAAGATGACATTTTGACTTATATTGAGGCTATTGCACGAATGTTGTTTTGAGACTTCAAGAGTCTCTCTCAGTTAAGAGTGCGATGAGTCTAGCTTATCAGAAAGAACGTAGGTGGAATTTTCTCATAAAGAAACTACAGCTGAAAAGCGCATTAGGCTTAGAAGGTGGGTGGGAAAAGGTGCAGTATCTAGGAAAAGGTTAATAAGGGAATAAAAGATTTTACTTTGGGGAGGGAGGAGAAAGTAAATGCCATGGAAACAGAAGAGCAACTGCTTTGGAAACAATAAGAAGGTAATGGAAAAGCCAATCTTTCTCAAGTAATGGCCGCCACAGGACTTCTAGCAGAGGGGGAAGATTTGAAACATACTTCATTCTATTCCTTTATTGCTAAGCAACACCCTTAAACTCTAATAATCTTGGCATGTGATGGAAGCAATGAAGGAAATATGGGGTAGGCAGGGCCAGATTAACTCTCCTGTGGACGTGGGGCTATTACATTTTTGTGGGGCCCCTGTGTACAAGCTTTTTCCTGGGAGGGAGTTTGGGTCCAGGAGAGGGCAGGGGCAGGAGCTTGGGGTGCAGGAGGGAGTGCGGGGTCTGGGGTGGAGTTTGTGTGCAGGAGGGGGTGTGAGGTGTAGGCTCTTGCCAGGAGGCGCTTACTACAGGTGGCTCCCAGCGGCAGAGCAGCAGGGCTCAGGCTGTCTGCCTGCCATAGCCCCACGATGCTCCTGGAAGCGGCTGGCTGCCAGCACGTCTCTGTGGCCCATGGGGGGAAGGAGGCAGTGGGTCTCTGTGTGGAGCCTGTGCCTGCAAGCGCTGTCCCCGTAGCTCCCATTGGCCGGTTCCAGGAGCGGCGTGGGGCCGCAGAGACATACCAGCAGCCGGTTGCTTCCAGAAGTGGCGTGGGGCCATGGCATGCAGTCAGCTGCCTGAGCTCCTCTTTTAGCAGTCCAGAGATTGCTGCTTGTGATTTATTTTTGTGGGGCCCCCCCTTGAACTGTGCCCTGGGCTGCAGCCCCTAAAGCCCCTGCCTTCACCTGGCCCTGGGGGCAGGTGGCACAAGTATTCATTAAAACAAAGAGAATAACTTGTTACAGACAAAATTACAAAACGAAAGAGCCTGTCAAATTGGAAAAACATGTTGGGCTCCCTGATTCTCTGCTTAGCACCCAACCTAGGTCCAGGTTAGAGCTGCTTTGTGGCAATAATCCCTAATGGACAGTCTGCTAGCTGAGGATAGCCAGAGCACAAAATGTTCCAGCCACTCCTACCCTGGACACACTCCCTGGCCTCAGTATACCTCCTGAGCCAAGTGAACTCCTCCCTCAGGGGTGGACCAGTATCCACTTCCTTTGCACCACCTGAGCCGTGTGAAGGGAGCAAAGTGAATCAGAACGTCTGTCCCTTTACTTCTACCGTAACTACTATTGTTTGTCAGGGTGACAAGCATTTGAATGATGGCATCAGTTCAACTTGGATTTCATCAGAGGATGAAAAAGACAACTACAGCTCTAGCCAGAGGGCTGAAGATTGACACTAGCCTCGTAGTCTAGACTCTGGTTGTCTTGGCCAGGGCTTTAGATGCAGCAGAGTCAATTGTCTGTTTCATAAAGATGTCTCTTTCATTGTCACACAGGACTATATCACCAGAGTAGGAATTTTCCGCCTCTAGAATGAGGAGGATTTTGAAAGACAGACTGTTCTAGCTGTGATCCATCCCTTCCCTGTTGGAATATGGAGTGTATTTGGACAGGATCCACAATGATCTGCTTGTTAATTCTGACCAACAATTCTTCGCTACACCATCTGGTAGTTATTTTGCAGCCTCTTTGACCAGTTACGGGTAGGTGTAGATGGGTTTCTGCCGGGGCTCGACCCTCCCTGGGGAGGAGGGGAGCTACGCCAGCCTTGCTGTCGTCTAAGGGGCTGATCCTTGGACCCGCGGCCCTGCCCTGGGAGGTCTGTTCCTGGGAAGAGGACCCTGTAGTGGCAAAGTTAGAAGGGGCCCAGCCCTTGGTTCGGGCGGTGCACCAAACACAGTTGCAATCGTACAATTTGCTCTGGCCCTTTGGGGCAGGGCAGAGCAGTGGCAAAGTCAAAAGGGGCCCGGCCCTTGGTTCGGGCGGGGCACCAAACACAGTTGCAAGAGTACAATCCCAGTGGCCTCCTTAGGCCGGGGAGAGGGGGATTCTGCCACCCTGGTACGGGTGGCAGGGGGAACGCAGGCCCACCCACTCCTCTGCATTCCAGCCCAGGGCCCTGGTAGCGGCTGTCACCGCTAACAGTGGTCAGTGGGGATCCTGCCCGAAACACACTGACATAGGCATGGGTAGCTCTGCGGCCTGACTAGGGTCGGCTGCCCCCGGGCTACTTCCAACATCCCCCTCTGTTCCTACCTGGTCTGGGGTCTCAGTTTCGGGGACATCCAACACCATCGGTTCCTCCCAGTCCGGGCTGGGCGGCAGGTCCAGTAGTATCTCTGGAAATGCGGGCCAGGCCTGGTCTGGGGGCTCCTCAGGGCCGTAGTAGGGACAGGGCAGTTCTGGCAGCTCCTCGTCGTAGCGACCGCGGGGAAGCTCCGGAAGCTCCTCGTCGTAGTGACCGCGGGGAAGCTCTGGCGGCTCCTGGCCCTGGCCTCCGGCCTCAGCAGCCTCCCAGTTACAAGCGTCGGTGGGCACGTCTGCTCTTGACGGTGGCTGGGCTCCAGCTGAAGGCTGGGGCCCGGCTTTTATCCTTCTGGGTTGTCGCCTGACCCTCTGAGGGGTGGGACTTCTGCCCAGCGGTTCCGCCCTGGGGGATGATTGATGGGGCTCAACCCTCCCTGGGGAGGAGGGGAGCCACGCCGCCTCGCTACAGTAGGCTGTTGGTCAGTGTGGAGAAATGGTGAGTCTTTAACACAGATGTTAGTATTAACACCTCCACCTTTATAATCTGGTGGAAATTGTTATTCCCTGCTCTAAGCCCCAGGAGCTTCTGTGTTCACATCATTTTGGTAGTCAAATAGTTGGCTCTCCATAGCAATCAAGCAGATAATAATTCATATAAAGATCCAGCTAAAATAATCAAAGATATAAAGTTTACACTCATTCAATTTTACTTTGCTTCTAATGCAGACAAATCAGTTTCCCAAAGCTCTTATTTTGATCATTTCTACCCCACTAGAACTGGGGATTTACTCTGCTGCGTTCGCATGAACTGCTGTTTCTCAGATCACCATCTTACACATCTTTTTTGTGGCCAACATCTCTAGTGGGAAAGTAGTAGATTGGGAATTTTCCATCAGAATAATTTTCTGATGGAAATGGAAAATGCAGTTTCTGCAAAATCAAAAATTTCCCAGGAGAACTTTGATTTTGTTGATAAATTTTGATTTTTTTCCATTGGCAAAAATTGAAACAAAATATTTCATTTCAGGTCAGTTCAAACCAGTTCAAATAATTCAATTTCTGAACTGACATGAAACATTTTCATGGATTCCAGGCCCAGAAGGAACCATTGTGATCATCCATATTAACCTCCTTTTCTCTACAAAAAGGCATCTAGGAATGCTGATTTTATAAGGAGAAACTCCTAAATTGTGTCTTGCACAAAAATGTCAAGGAGAAAAAAGAAACAATTATATTGAAAAGAATGTTGAATATACATATAAAATATATATTCATTTAAAATTTCAGAGCCAAACATCTGCAGAGGTGAGCTTGGAACCTGGATCCAGCTCAGAATTTTGTAGCTCAAGTTGTTTCTTTTAAGCATGCGTCTTTAACGAGGTAGTGAAAATAGACATAACAAGTATCAAAGAAAAATATTGCATTTATATTAAACATGATGTATTATGTAATAAAAGTCTGTATGTGGGTGGTATGGAGACAGTGCATTGTGATGCAAATCAGAAGACCTTGTGCTTCAGGCACAGTGTTGAATTCAATTCAGTGCTGTAGGCAGAAATGTTCCGGATGTCATTTGGTCAGCTTCTTCTAGGGTGTGTGTGTGTGGGTGTGTAGGTGTGATTGTATGTGTTTACACAAAAAAAGCAAGAGAGAGAGCTCTTGTTGGTTAACTCATTCAACAGAAGCAGCAGTAAAACTCACTGAGGAGATGACAAATCACATGTACTTTTCTTTTTATTTAAAGCAGCCACTATCCATGACAGAGCCAAAGTAAGAACTAGTAGAACTGATGCTTTGTGGTATAGGTTTAGGTAGGTAAAATTTTAAGATGAGATAACTCTGACATTCTAAATGTGTGCAGTGGGATTCATTTATAGCCTCTTTTAAAGACAATATCAGGAAGTCAAGGTAGCAGATACAAAATCATAACAATATTCAGGAAGATAGAGTACAGAAGAATTATTTGCAGAGCTAAGGACAAAGCTGCTCCAATGCAGGAAGCAAAAGACAGTTGGGTTAATGAAGTTTCACTAAAAATAGCTGGTAAATGGAATCTGGATTTATCTTTTTACTTACTTACCCCATCATTTTACACAGAGCTGGGTGAAAAGGTTTTGATGATACTTTTCCATCAAATATGCAGTCGCATCTAAATCAAAATGTTTTGTGGGGGGAATGTGTCAATTCTGATGAAACTTTTCAATGGGAAAAAGTCAAAATGTTTCATTTTAATCTTTATAGTCCATTAAAATAGAAATGTATCATATATAATTGATCTTTTAATATAAGTTCAAATGAATCAAAAACTATGTTGATGGTCCCAATTTTTTTTTAATTGTCTCATAGGAAACTTTTAAAAATTTTGCCTTTTCATTCTAAATCTGATTGATTGATTGAAAAAACAATTGAAATGTCAGAAATTCTGTTTCCTGACCAGCTCTTATTGTACAGTCTATCTCACAGAGCTGGAAGGGACCTTGAAAGGTCATTGAGTCCAGCCCCCTGCCTTCACTAGCAGGACCAAGTACTGTCCTGAACAGGGCTGGTGCAAGGATGTTTTGCGCCCTAGGTGAAACTTCCACCTTGGGCTGTCCCCCCCCATGGCGCCCCCGCCCTGAGGCTCACCCCCCTGCGGCAGCTCCCCCCTCTGCCCTGAGGTGCCCCCTCCCCCCGCAGCAGCTCCCCCCGCCCTGAGGCACCCCCGCTTGTGGCCGCAAGCCTGGCAGGTGAGAGAAGTGGAGCGGCCACGGCGTGCTCAGGGAGGAGGCAGGGCAGGGGTGAGCTGGGGTGGGGAGTTCCCCTCCCCTTACTTGCTGCAGGTGGTCCTCCCCGTGCTCCCCTGCCCAGCTCCCTCTACCTGAATGCTGGTGGCGACCGGGGCGGCTGAGCATCTGGCCACCGCGGTCGCTGCCGAAGAAAATGATGCCCCCCAAATGCCAGCACCCTAAGCGACTGCCTAGGTGGCCTAAATGGTTGCACCGGCCCTGATCCTGACAGTGTTTTTTCTTTTTCTTTTTTTTTTGCCCTAGATCCGTAAATGGCCCCCTGAAGGATTGAACTCACAACCCTGGGTTTCAGCAGGCCACTGAACTATCCCTCCCACTTATGAGTCTGATTAGCTTATAAACATTAATGAATTTTTCAGAACAATCACAAATAGGGAAATATCTCATTTTAAAGGTGTGAGACTGAAGTACAGCAATTAAGTGATTTGCCCAAGGTAACCCAGGAAGTAGATGGTAGAACCAGGAATTAAACCCAGCTCTCGTGGACGCAAATCCACAGCCTTAATACCAAAACCATCCTGTTGATCTGAGTGGCAAACCGTGCTGGGGGAACAGGTTGGGGCTGTTTAAAACAGCTGCAATGTCAGTAGCAAGGTTGTGTCTGTAGAGGGCTAGCACTACTCCAAAGATGGTGGCAGGGAAAGGGGTGTGGCCAAAGCAGCTACAAGATGTGATGAGTCACCACATCTATGGAGCTGCTGTGGAGCTGACCGTAAACTAAAGCTGACCCCTGCCCCTATAGAAACCTCAGTCAAGTCATTGGCCGTAACTCCACCTGCCTTGATTGAGGTGAAGTCCATCTGAGGTGCTGGAAGGTGTACTTTACAGCCCCCCCGTGGCTGTGCCAGTGAATCTTGCCCCAAACTAGCAGTTGAATTTTACCTTTTGAGGGAGTGAGGAAGATATTTGCTAGGGAAAATATGGAAAGTCCAAACCTTTAAAATGATAGTGTACCAAGTGTGGTCTGTTTGGAAAGAAGGGCACCTTTTGGGCGTGTCTTTGGTACAGCAAATTGCTGCCTGCCCTGCTTCTCTCAGCAAAGATGTGGCACTTATGCACATCCAGTATGACAATGTATGTGCCGAATGCAGGCCGCATGATTGTTGTGCCTGCTCCCACTGATGGCAAGAAGAGCTTACCTTTGACTTCAGGAAGAGCACGATCAGGCGCATCTTATGTAAACCACTGTCTAGGGCTCCTTTATTTTCGGTAATACAATGTATGTACCCTGGGCTCAATCATGAACCTGTCTGTGTCCTCACATAATAGACTAAGGAGTCCTTCTATGGCTACCCTCATCACCAGAGCCTGTGTGTCTATGGGAAGAGCAGTCACCTCTGGGCAGCTTCTCCCCTTCCATAGAACTGGGCAGAGTAGCAGCTGTGTTGGGGAGAGGAATGGAAAGAGCATTAGTTCCTCACTCCCAATGCGCTAACATGCACAGCGGAGCCAGCAAGGAGGGAAAGTAATCTGGGCCAGGGAAAAGGCTGGCATATCTTACAATGGAACAAGGAGAAATTAAGGACCTGGTGGGGATATCAGTGTGGTCCTTGTTTCACTCCTGAGGCAACGCGGCTACATGCTGCCCCTTACTCAGGTGGGATTGCAAGGTGCCAAACCAACTCCATCAAAATTAATCTTCAAATATTGTGAATTGAGCAACAATGGCAACCTTTTCCACTACATATCATAGTTATTACTTTGAGCCTGTCTGCAGCAATGACAGTAATGTAGATTAAAGAGGCTCATTTATGAAATTTCATGTAAATATCCTTAAGAGGAACCAGGCCTCAGTAATGGCTTTTAAAAAAAAATAAAATTGCCACAGATGCATTGCTGTTTTCTTAGTCTTTCTTTGCTATTAGAGATTTGTCTTAGATGTTGATGTCTCCGGTGGTACTGTGATAATTGGGAGACCAGAGAGGGAGGGAAGAAGGGCAAATCTGTAGCAATACAAAAATGGTATATTTGCACTTTGCATTTGTGTCTGCTACTAGTTGTTTATGAACATCTTCAGTAGCAGCAGCTGCAGCTGCCTTTTGAATGTATTTACTCTGGCATTACTGGGATGGCAAGTCGGGGGAACAATGAGCTAATGTTTGCTTGGGCTTTCACAGACTGTTGCTGGATGTACAAGATGTGTACTAAGTAGACCCAACATGTAGATATCTTCTTGCCATCTCGAAATGGAAGGGGACCTATATAATGCTTTCTGTATTTATTGTCATTGTCCCTTTCTTCCCACTAAATGTGGAAAAACAGCTTCAATAATTAATCTGCCACTCAGATCAGACGCATTAAGGGTCTGATCCAAATTCCACTGAAGTCAATAAGAGTCTTTCCATTTACTTCAATTGCCTTTGGATCAGTCCCCTATAGTTTTCAGTTGCCACTCTCATGCCTCACTCTGGGCTAGGCAATTTGCAATGATTTGAGTTCATTTGTGGTTAAATACATGCTGAGCTGTACCACCTCCCGCTAGCCTTGCAAAGCCAATTGCAGCTCTAGGGAGGTTTTTTTACCCTGTTGTCTCTGAGCAGTAGAAACTGAGCTCTAGGCTCCTCAAATTTCATAAGATAATGTTAATAATAAAACCCCAACCCCAAAGGCAAAAGAAGGTCTTAAAAACTTTGAAAAGTGTGTGTGTTGGGATGTTTGAATAACCCCACTTGCTGGGGTGCTCTGTTCTCTGGGCAGTGACAAAGAACCAGCCCGCTTAAAATTCTGTTCAGTATAAATAAAACCCCAATGAAAAATGTGTTCTTTGTGTGAATGTATAAAACATATCTTTGGGCACCCATCCTATCTCATGGGTGCCTATCCAGAGGTTAAAACACAGAAATCTGTATAAAAAGCCTGCCTGTGAATATAACCGTCTCAGTTCCCCCCAACCCCCATCAACAGCCTGAGAAAGATAAATAAAAAATTCCATTTTGAAATGATGTGTTTCTCTCTCTTTTCTTCAAAGGAGGGTAAGAAGTAATTGTTTAAAATTGTTGGCCCCAGATGGCTTTGGAGGTGTCAATGAATCTGCTGATGGATTCTTAACCTCCGAACCCCAATTGTTTTCCTGCTTGTGCCTCAGCTGTCTTTGGCATGGTACCACAGGGTATATAGCTTAGGACACATGATTTAACATGGGGATATGTCTACACTGCAATCAGGGGGTGTAATGGCAGCTCCTGTAGCATACGTGAGCTAGCTTTGGTCTAGCTAGATCAAAGCTAGTTAGAGTAATAATTGCAGTGTCACTGCAGCAGCATGGGCAGTGGCACCGAGTGCACTGCTTGAGTACGTATCCGGAGTCCTGAGTGGGGTACTTAAGAAGCAAGCCCATGCTGCGGCTCATCCTATGGGGACTACACTGCTATTGTTACTGGAACTACGTTTGACCTAGCTAGATCAAAGCTAGCTCTGGTTTGCCTCCACAAGCTGCAGTTATACATCCTGACTGCAGTGTGGACCCTGAGAGGCCAAACTGTGGCTTAATCTTCATGTTTGGCTATCATTGCTGTCAGTTGTCAGTCAATAAATTCTCTTTGTTTTGAGTATCTGAAGCTGAAAAACAATGGAGCTGCCAAATTTTTCCTGCTTGTTACAAAAGATGCATCTTCTTGGTGATTACAATGAAAGGAACGCCTTGAATATTTTCTGACTCAAACTTTTGTTTATGTAACCTGTGAGATTGCAATCTTTTCCCATTGAGTTCACTTGTTTTTTTATATATGTTAGGGCTTTATAGTGGGATTTTCAAAATTTTAGCAATCTGAAATAAGAAGTATGATACAAGAGAGTAGCTTTCAATGGCCTACCTCTGTGGGCTGAAAAAGCCCGAGGTATATTTTTGTGGAAAAGGTGTAGTATCCACAGCTAATTAGACACAACCTTACAAATCATCATGCCATCTTCCCCAGTTCTCTTGCAGACCCATGCAGTGCAAACACAGGAGAGCAGCATCGCAGTAAAACCTGCTAACCATTAAACTCCTGGGTTCAAGCTTTAAAATACACTGGGTCAAATTCTGGGTCAACTCCAGCTTCTTTACTCTGCTTTAGTGGTACATGCAGTCTGCAAAGCATGACACAATTTGAAATTTCCTTTTAGTGCATATTCACCCTTAAGATTGATGCTGTGATTGTTCCTCCCCTGCTGTCTTGTGTGTTTACACTCCCATTTATGTAAAACAAACATGAAAAGGTTGCAAATATAGTCTAATCGAAATCCATCTTCAAATTTGGAGACATACCCAGGGAGCATTTTTTCTACTATTTGCTCAGTTCTATTATCCATAAGCATGTCTCTAACAGTCTTTCCCATTATTTAGGACAATATGCAGGATGATCAACATAAAACCATAGAACCAATATAAGTACTCTTTTCGAAATGTATGCTGAATATATCCTAAGGCATTAAAGTCAAGTGGATCAAGGAAGATCTACTACTTCTCAGACATCTGGTAAAAGTACAGATGAATTCTGAATGTCCTTCGGCACTAAAGTAGCGCTGTAGATCACGAAATAACAAGTATTGCTGAGACATCTGTTAATTTTGGTGTTCACTGGGGAACATGCAGTCTGAATGAAGTGTGGCTCTCTTATTTGCATTACCTGGATTGCTTTTTAAGTGGGGCTGAGGGAAGCAATTTAGATAAAACAAAACCATTTCCAGCCTTTATGCACAACTGGAAAAAATATTCAGTTGTTGTTGTTAAGGTCTATTGTAAAACATTTGCTCAATTTTGTACTTCCAACAGTGACCCAATGAAGGTCCATAATCCACCCCCAACCATGTCTCCTTTGGTCAGTGGAACAACACTTACACCACAGTTAGGGCACGTCTCTGGCTGCAGAGTTAGGAGCTGGATTGGATCCCAGAGAGAGTTACTAATAAGTGTAATGTATACAAATAACTGTCTCCCCCTCCCCCAAAAGCAAGCTCCTGAAGAGAAAATTGTTTTAAAATGGTAGCAAGTGTGGAAACTGTCCCACTGGCTTCCACAGGGTGGGAGGGATGAATGGTGATACACAGAGGGCTGGGGTCATGGCTTTAAACATTCATAGCCTGGAATTTTGTGGGTGCAGGTGGTCCCATCTGCTTGGATCTCAGGCTAATGCATGGAGGACATTTGCCTTCGCGTGTCCCTGGGCCCCACACTCAAGCAGTAGCAGCAGAATGGTATGGTTGCTATCCTTCCATTGGCTAGTTCCCTCAAAGCTGTGTTTTGTGACCCTCTCTTAAGGATCACAGAGTGAGTAGCAGCAGAGGGTAAGGCACACTGAGCAGACTTGTGGCATAGAACATCACTATTGAATGGAAGCATATCATTTGGAGCTACTGCTCCCTGAGTCTGCCTCCTGACTGCTTATGCTAGTCACCCTTGCTTGCCTGTCTCATGGTCCTGTGGAGGAAATAGAAATGGTTATGTAGTGAGGGAAGCATGCTGTTCCCAGGTTACCATTTCCAGTTTTGCTCCCTTCCATGGTGCACATTGGAAGGGAGCATACGGACCATTGATCCTAGTGGAAGTTTTTGTTATTGCTATGCAGAAGAATATGACCCATTATTTGGTTGGAGCTGCACACAATCTTTGGAGAGTACAAGGAACATTAAAACACAAGGAGGAGAAAAGTCTTGGATCCTATTTTTTGGAAATGGCATCCTGAGTGAATAACAAAGTGGCTGTGAAAGATGTAATACTTTCAGTGAGGAAATATTTTAACTGTAAACTTACTTGCAGTTAATACAGATTAATCCACTTTGGGATGTGAAATCCTAGTGCTTGTTCTGTGCTATTTCTATGAGTGCCACAGTAGGTTTCATTTTCCCAGACACACATCCAAAGGGCATATTTATTTGACATCTCCTTCATCAATGAAACAAGTAGAAGAGACATTAATCTAACACTGTGCATAGCAAGGAAGCACTCAAAGGGCTCAGTTGAGGAAGCAATAGCAAAAATGGTTTTTTGTTTTTTTGGGGCTATATGGAAAATCAAATTCATTCAAGTTGGCGTTAGCACACTTGCTATGTATACATGGCTGTTTTTCAGTGGTAAATATGGTGTGAGTGTACTGAGTTACAGTGGAGGTAGAAGAAATCCCAGATGAGTTTGTAAGTGTGAAAAGTCTGAGATGCTCTCACGTCTAAAGAGGTTAGTTGTATTGTGTGTGTGTGTGAGCGGGTGGTGGGGGTGGAAGGAAGGGTCTCTAACTGCTGCACACAGGACACAGTGATGGATTCAGTTTGAAATGATGATTTATATTATGGTAGCACCTAAAGGCTTTGTTTAGGGGTCATTTGTGCTTAGCGCTGTGCACACAAAGCAAAGAGTCCCTGCACCAAAGAGCCTACAATCTATATTCATGTACCTTATCTTTGCTATGATTATTTTTTTTATTTATTATTTCAGTGGTCCCCAGCCATTGTTCTAGGCCTCAAACCTATAGAAGCAATATCATCCCATAGGGTTTACAGTCAGAAGCCATGATCTAGAAAAACACTTGCCTACATGATAAAATGTACTCATGACTAATCCCATTGAAGATAATGAGATTACGCACTTGCCTACAGGGAGGCATGTACTGAAGTGTTTTAAGATGATAAGCAACAGAAGGGTAAACAAATGAATATGGAATGTGGATGGGGTAACAGCAACATGAGCATGCTTTTTTCATAAACTAACTCTGGACACCATTTATAGATACCAAGGGTAAAAGCTTGGCCCTGTTTAAGTCAGTGGAAATTTTGCAGTTGATTTCAGTGGACCAAGCGTTTCACCTAAAGTCTTTGTTCTTTTCTTTTTTTTTTTAAATGAAGCAGCCAATGAAGTGAGTTGAAACAGTAAGCAATCTTTGTACTGAAAGCGTTGGGGCTCTGAATGTAAATCCTGTTCTGTGCATGGATTTCTCGTGACAGTTTTAAATGTCAGTCTTTTATTGGGGATAATCATAAAATATGTGAATTCAGTCCTTACACACATACCTGCTTTTACAGGTAGTGTGGAAATATTTGTTAACATTTCTATACAAACATCAGGGGGAAAAACCCATCAACTTCTCATACTATGGGTGAAAGGAAATATTGTAGTTTAAAAAGCACTAAGTCTGAAAGCTTTGTACACATCTTCTTTAACATGCAGAACGGATGCCACTACTTTAACAGGTATTGTGAAATATCTTTGTGTTTATAAAGGAGGCAGATTTATTTATGAAAATTAAAAGTATTGGCAATGGATCTACTGCTTTTAACGTGGATGAGTCCTACCTTAGATAAGATGGATCTAATTTAATTTCCATTAAAATGTAATATTTATCAGTTTTCATAATTTCTTGTCTGCATTTGAGAGATTTATTTCAGAATCCTTAGTCAAGGAACTGTTTTAATAAATACAGATTTTTAATTAAACAGGAGTCTGAAAACAGCCCACTAGAAGGGGAAATATGTGCTATTTAAGAACAAAAATTTCTAAGTGATAAGAGAAATATTTCACCACAGGATTTAATTGCTACTTTGTCTCTTTGTCAAATTAATTGTACACCTATACAAAGGTTACGTGCACCTATTAAGGATCACGTGCTTCTATATTTCATTTAAAATTTGTCATTCACAAAAAAGGAAATTAAACAGAATAAATGAACTGTTAATGTCTGCAAATGAAAGTAAAAATGGAATAAGTTTTAACACTTGATTAGATTATACTGAATCTTTACAATAGATGTTTTTGTCTCATCCATTGTGCATGAGACTCAAATTCGCTGTTTTAAGTGTGCTTGCATTCTAGCAGTGTGGATTTAGTTTTGTGTTTATTGTCTTTCAAGTTTCCATATAAATTTGTTGTTCCATATATATTTTTGTCACTGCCAGGCCAGCCACAGCAACCTGGGATCCGAACATCAACTGCTGCTCACTTAGCTCACACATTATCACTAGTAATGTGCAGTATGTTGCAATCTGAACTTTGTATATCAAGAATCACACATTGGTTGTTGATGTGGAGCCAGAAAAGAATCCAGATTTCACTCCTGCAACCTTCTGGTAATAACAGGAGTAAACAGTAGTAAAAGCCTATTTTGTTCAAGCAAGTAAATATGGCTTTGAATACACACACGGAGCAAATCTGACACTGGTTTAATATAGTCACTTTTTGACCATATCACACTTCTTATTGCAGGTTAGGTATGTGGCTGGGACTTAAAGGCAAAATATCTAAAGTCCATACTTACTGTCCTCTAACAATCAGTTGAAGGCTGAACAAGGAACTTCATTAGAATAAGGCAAACAGCTTTATCCCTAAAGCCTCTCACTCTGCTTCATTTTAAAGGCTCTCCCTACAATCTTCTCCAGCCCTCCTGCTGCCTGCTTCATGCTATAGTTTTAAAAAACAGTACACAAAGTGTGAATTCCGCTTGAGTAAAGATTTGGGAGCTGGCCCCATAGAAACCTTTGGGCTATTTTTATGCTCTCTTTTATAATATGTGGAAACAATGTCTTGTTTGACTTTTATAAAGGACTTGGACGCTTTTCATAGGTTGGTCTCATGTTAGGGTGGGAGTTTCTGTGTTAGCGCCTCATGGTCTACAATTACAAGACAGAAAAAGTTGAGAGAAATGTCAGATAAGTTGAACAAGATGTTGGATCTTAGTATACATAACTTGGGAGAAAGCTCTATCTTACACTCTCCATTCAAATGCAGGGAGCAGGTGAAGCCATGTCTGTCCCCCCACCTTGACCAGACACACCTCAGCTCAGGGAGAGCAGGCAATCACACTGTTGTGTGTTGTAGTGCTGCCAACGCTCCAGTCAAGATCATTGTGCTAGGCACTGTACAAGCATGTATTGAGAAACTGTCCCAGTCCCAAAGAACTTACAGTCTAGACAAGAAAGAGACAGGGTGAAAGCGGAAATAATTATCAAATGACCCACAGCCAGTCAGTGGCAGAGAAATGGATAGGACCAGGCCTCATAACTGCCTTATTCACTAAACCAAATTGTGGCTGTCTCCTATGCAAAAACACAGGCTCAGAGGCTCCCTTCCCTAACCCCATAGCAGGAAGTAAGACAGCCATAAGGTGGCCAAAAAGGGTCAGACAAACACCTTTAAGGTGCTTAGCATGCCAGATTACTCACTGACATGTTAGTGGTACCTACCAGTAGTTGAGATCTCAATACAGTATAGCTTTCTTTCCATGCTGATTGTAAGACTTTGTAATTTGTAACAGTTCGAGGGAATTCCACATTTCCTCAGCGGGCAATACTGTATTAGTGAATGTATCTGTAAATCAAAATTGTTGAACAGTTCTCAGCTGGTGTTTTGACTCTGTCCACAATGATATCAGAATTGTGCTAGTTATCCCAATATTTATTTACCCAGCTATTGGTTCTTGCACAGCTTCTACTGCACTGATTCACTGTATGATTTTAGCCAGGCAAATCCCTATCCCCCTGGCTCAGGGAAATCCTACTAATGTCTTGTTGACAATCACAATGTTTGCACATGCTTGTGGATACATGGGACTGATCCCAGAAGGGATAATGTTTATGCAATGAATACAAACCACTAGGATGCATTTGTTTCTAAATACTTCACATTTGCATTTAGCATGTCAGGTTATGCGAATTAACCTGGTGTGATGTAATCTTATGGGATGCAGCGCAAAACACACATACTCTATCATGTGAATAAATAAGTTGAAAAAATGGCTGTGTTTAAACTTTCAAATTAGAGAGGGGAAAGGTTTTAAAAGCATTTCTTCATAGATTAAAATTAATTCCTGTAGGTTCTGCTGCTTATGACACTTTGATATTTTTGGCAGTAAAATATACCCTGTTCTTGTGAAAAGGAAAATACCCCATCACAAAAGGATATCTCCTAAATTATTCAAGCCCCTGGCAGACTTGGGTAAGTCATTTTATTCAGAAAGGTTAGTATGATTTCAACACAAGGATGTCCTCTGCTTTAATACAATCTCCCTGACCTAAGTTCAAATCCATCATACATTGTAGCAACTGCAAATAATTCCTTTGTAAAGATTTTGTCAGAAGAGAAATGAGTTAGAGTCAAAACCCCACAGCATACAGAATATATGACTAGCGCACTTGAAGCCAGTGATTGGCAATTGCCAAACGAAAGTGTCAGTTTTAAATTGTCCTTGGAAGAACTGTCATCCTTAATCAAAGTTTCAGCTCAATCACAGGGAAATTAGGAGAGTGCCTACAAGAACCCTATCTCAGCTTGAAAATGCCCAACAAGAAGGCTGAAAGTTTCTGAACACAATTTAAGGACTACTAAAACAGTTCTTCCCTTGCACCACAAATGTTGTTAAGACTACAGATCCAATTCAGCACTGATTTAGTCTCATTTGGCCAGATTTTCAAAGGTGTTCTGGGCCTAGTAGTATTTTAAAATGTGCCTAAACTGCTTAGGTGTCTAACTACCATTGAAAGTCAAACAGTTAGGTGCCTAATCTGCTCGGGTGCTTTTGAAAATCCCCCTAGCCATCTATCTGCATCTTTAGACTCCTAAATACCTTTGAAAAATCTATCTTATTGACATTGGTGGGTTTGCATGGGATGTAAATGGATAGAGAACTTGGCCTTGGTTTTGTAACATTCATTTTTGAGACAATGCATTCAACACTTTATTTTGAAGCGATGTCTTGAAAGCCGGTACATCAAAATATGTACTTATAGGAGGAGTGCCCCATTAAGTCAACTTACACAGAAGCATTAAAGGTGACCTAGAAGGAAGTTGCCAGGTAGATGCCTTTAAGGGACTGTGGACAGGTGGATTTCCCAACCTGCTCTAAATAGAACCTGCATGCACTGTGTTTAGTTCAACCTTAAACTCTTGCTGGGCTTTATTTGAAAACTCAAATAAAAATAAAAAAAGTAGGGTCCTGCCTATATTAGAAAAGTGTATAGTAGTATAATTACATCAATGTAGTTACACTGCTGCAAATTTCCCCAGAGTAGACAGCTTTCTCTCTCAGCTTGGTTCTTCCTAGTTTCCCTTCAGTGACCCAGATCCCAACGAGCATTCAGGGTGGAGGTAACAAAATACACTTGTCACAATGAGTCATCAGGAATCAGCATCTCTCAGCAGGGTTCCAACACCCAATACCAGGGTGGATCAGCAGAAGAACCCAGCCTTGGTTTAGTAAAAAGCTTGTAGTTTTTAGAAAACATACATTTTGACCAGTGTGTGTCAATACTAACAGCAGCTGTGAGAAGGAGGAGGAGTAACATTAGGGGAAGGAGGAAATTTGGGGCTGGGGAGTATAAAGATGGACTGTCCCTATTTCTCTCTCTTTATGAGGGTGGTTCAGAAAATCTAAAATAGAAAACAGACCATTTCAAACCCCATCTAGTCTCCTGCTTATATCGCTATTGTTCAAATAATTACAAATGTTCCCCGGCACAGAACATCCAGCTACTTTTATGAACCACTCTGCAACATGACTGCTTTGGAAGGAAAATTTAACTTGACACCTTTTTCAGTGACCATTATTTCTCCGTTTGTAAGAGAGCGTAGAAGCCTTTGATATTAATATTGTGTTGCTTCAATTACTGTCCATGGTCCTGAGGCCATACTAAAATAAAAAGACCTGCATACTTTGCTTTCAAGTCAATCCCTTAGAGGCTCAATCAATTTGATTTCTGAAATCTGTGCCTGGCGGTGAAGCTGATTAAATTTCTGCTTGTATCAACGGACGTGCAGACTGGGTTCAAAACTTAGGCACAGTGTCTTGTGCTTACAGTCAAGGTTATTGTACCAAATTCTGCTGTTTTGGAATGAAAGTAAAACACTGAAAAACCTTCAAAGGCTGTGAAAAGCTACATACAGGAGCAGAGCAACTAATTAGCTTGAGAGCAGCAGAAGAAGAGACAAGGCAATGAAACTTTTTCAACATTGTCGATCAAACAACTCACCAAAGCACGCTTTCCACAGCAGATATTAAGGTGGCAGGTAATAAAGTAGTCATGAAACGAGACATCAAGAAATCCTGGAAGACTCCAGACTTTGCCAAGTATGAGCCAGATAGTCTTTTAGACAAAGTAAAAAAGAAAAAAATGCCCCACATCCCAATCAAACAAAGATCAGTTAGAACCACACAAGTGTTCCTAACAATAAAGAACCTCCAGTTCCTATGGAAACTATCAGCAGGATTGGTGAAGGAGAATCAGGGACTTGTCAGGTCTACCTGCCCTCACAATGATCCTTCTTTCCCTTGTTTAACAGAGCCACTTAGGGATAGCAGCCTCTCCTCTGCTGGAGGCAGTAAGTTACTTCAGCCCTTTTAGAGGTGCAGCTTACTAGCCCATTTGTATCTGGACTGCACTGCCATCCAGCACATAGGCAAGTTTTTACCCATTCCCACTCACTTCCTTCTCTGTGGAGAGTATTAAGCATATAGTGTGCTTGGAGCCCTCGGTCTAGGCAAGGCTAAGGTGGCCATGTGGATACGCAAGGGGGCTTTACTCCATTCTGTGACTGTTTAGCCCGAGAGTAAAATTTAGTCCCTTGTTGTATGCTACTTCCTTTTCCACTGTCCTTCATCTGCCTTTGGCTTTTCAGGGCAAGTACTGTGTCTTCTGGGATTTGTGTGTGTGGTGTCTAGCATCATGGGGGCCTGATCCTGATTGGGGCCTTTGGATGCCACCACAGTGCAAATAATAACACATTAAACTTCTTAAATGTTGGATCCACTTACATAATTTCTTCATATGATCTTTCAAGGGGCACATGTAGTAGGAAAATAACACCTCAAGACTCATGATAATCCCAATCTCCTTATGGAGTCAACACCCTGGAACTAAAACTATGAAATTGGAACCCAAACGAAGTGTGGCTGCCTTTTTATCTAGAATGCAGTGTAAGATTGCACAGCATTTTGAGAAGAATCTTACTTGACATCTGATTTTTCAAGCTGAATGACAAAGAAGGCAAGTTATTTGCAATGTTGTAGCCATGTTGGTTCCAGGACATTAGAGAGACAGGGTGGGTGAGGTAATATCTTTTATTGGACCAACTTCAGTTTGTGGAAGAGACAAGCTTTTGAGCTGCTCTTCAGGTCATTTAATCATTCATTCCACATGTGCTTCTGGGAGTATCATAAATCTTTCCAACTTTCTTATAAATGCTAATGTGAATGGTAGTAACTTTGCAAGCTCATCAAAAGGATTACTCATGAATCTATATGTGAGTGAAGTGGAGGAGATGACTCTTCTAATGGAGCGGAATTACATATTCTGGGAAACAGAGGATTTTTATACTTGTGTCTCTCATGACATCACATTCCCTAGAAATGTCTCAGATTCTAGTTATTACCATGGGTAGCAGAGAGATGCTTACTTCTGTCTCCTATCGCTCAGGTAAATAGACCAGTAAATGACTGTTAAAGATTAGGCAGCAATGCGTGGTTGGAACTCAGTGGCTGAGCTTATTGAAAAGAACCCACTCTTCTGGAATTAAGATTTTTCTTCTCCTATATTCATTAGTCCTCAGGGACATGAGTGATCACTGGAACCAAAGGAATAAATACATTGCATTTATTATTATTATTATTATTATTATTTCACTGGTGAATTTAGGGGATGGTGAAAGTGCCAAATAGACAGTAACGGGCCCTGGAGTCTCATTAACCACAGATCAGGAAAGGATTGTAATGATTTCTGATTACTTCTGGCTAGACCAGAATTTGGTCCAGCATTTCAGGTGGACAGTATTCCATAACATCGTGTTGGGACATTAGTTCAGTAGTGCTGCACTTGGGGTTGAATCCTGCTTCTGTTGAAGTCAATGGCAAAGCTGCTATTGACTCCAATAGAATCATAGAATATCAGGTTTGGAAGGGACATCAGCAGATCATCTAATCCAACCCCCTGCTCAAAACAGGACCAATCCCCAAACAGATTTTTGCCCCAGCTCCCTAAATGGCCCCCTCAAGGATTGAACTCAGAACCCTGGGAGCCTGGCCTTACTCAGAAGGAAGAGTACTATCTACCATATTACTATCACCACTTCCTGCAGCACTCAGGTCTTTCCCTGCTTAGCTCACTTCCCAGTACTGACCAGACTTACCTCACAATGGTAAGCCAGGTTATGATGAGACCTCAGCTTCAACTGGCAGGGCTGCTTATTATGGTAAGTGGAAATCTATGCTGCTATTATGTCACTGCAGCTTTCATCTGTCTTGTTTCCCTGTCACCTATGACTGCAATCAGCCTAAGAAGCACAGTTAATAGAGCTGGGCCAACACCCGGTAGATGTTTTTTTCAGATGTAGTCAGTTCAGTAATTAAAATTAAATTCAGTTTTATTCGTACTCCTTTTGGATTTGCTTTCCATGAATATTCTAGCAAATGGGTTTCCTGGCTGGAGTGCATGTAAATACAATCAATTTTAAGGAAATATGAGAGTCTGTTTATGGGAAAATGGATGTCAAACTCTTATGTGAAATGTTATCATATGAGTTCAGTTCGGCCAGCCTGGGAACAGAAACAATACCATGGGGCCTTTGTATCCCATCAAAAATGGCACGTATTTAATATCAAATCTTCATGATGAATTGCTTGCAAATAACCTACAGATCAAGGAAATTTTAATAGAAATTATTGGGTGAAAAAATTCAAATAAACGAGAGAAAGTTATTAACTGTTAAAATTGTTAGAATTAGCTGGGGGAAAGGTGTTTGTAGAAAAATGTTATTCGCTCTGCATTATTAATTCAGATCACAGAATCAGCAAACCATAAGGGAAAGCTTTTAGAAGAGACCAAGCATCTAGAAAAGGCACAGGAATAGTAAGTCATGTTGACATAGATCATCTAGATTGGACAACATTTAGGAGGTATAGCTGTACCACTACATTCTGAGACCCTAGTCTTGCTGTTGGATACACAAATGCAAGAACCCATATACTTTCTTTGGACCCTGCATTGGCAAGGGCCTTCACTTGCATGTATCCTTCTGCAGGATCGGACCTAACTATAGCAGAAAGATACCCTTGAAAACACTCTAACCCAGAGCCCTATATTACATAGTTCCCAGAAGCACCTGCTTAGTCACTGGACCTGAAAACACTTAAGCATGTGCTTAACATTACTACTGTGATCAGTTTAATTGATTCAATGGAACTATTCCTGGTAGTAAAATTAAGTATGTGAATAAGTGTCTTCAGGGTCTGAGCAGACCATAGGGAAGAGATATTTCTGGTATTGCTGTACAAGAGGAGCTGCATTTCAGAGACTAGAATTGTTCCCCGCTTGAGGGAGTCCGCTAACTTGAGACTGCCCCTTTGGTTGAGGGTCTTTTGGACGGTAGCTTGCTTTTGGCAAGTTTAGTACTAACACATGTGGGTGCATCTAAATGTTCAAGAAACGTGCCCTTGACATATCCTTAATTAAACTGGGAAACAATAATAAATGACAGATTATTTTAGATATTAAGAAAATGCCTAGGAGCAGTTTCATTACATAGGAATGCAAGCTACAGCTTTCATTTCATGCCATTGCTTTAGAGAAATTAAATTTAAAGGTGGCTTGTTATATCGTGTATTTACTTACTAAACAGACTAGATCCCATTCCGTCTTAGCCCTTTTATAATTCTGAATCTAGCTGCTGCAGGATGACCTTGTGCTCCAAAATTTAAAAACAAAATGCAGCTCATATCTGCAGTTACAGATATAGCCCAGAAGGAATGATAAGGAGCTCGGAAATAATAGCCTAGTTTACATGCAATTGTGCATAAGAGATGGAAGTCATAGGCACATGTTAATTCAATTCTTGAGGAAAAAGGCAGAGCTTTTTCACATGAGTGACAAATGCAGCCTGGTGGGTTGATTTACAAATTGCCTCTTTTTTCCAAAAGTGAAAAGGTTTTTCTTTAAACTTTTAATAAATAAATAAATTAACCACATAACTGAGCTCAACGTGTTGTCTGTCTTTCATAAGGAAAGATAGTGAGAGCCATATTAACAGAGTTCTTACCATGACTATTTACAACTTTTTTTGAAATAGTCAACTCTCTTGTGATTAAAAGTAATTACTTCCCACTCCAACGGGGATGAAAATGTTTGCAAGCCTGTGGGTGTAGGAGGGTGTTACTGGTCACTTCAGAAATAGTTTTGGGTGGCCCAAGAGATCACTGAGGTGTCCTTGTCTACGACATATGCTTCAGTTGAATTACATTGACCTTCTAGTCATGCTGCAGGGTTCCTTTGTTTTCTCAGGCTTTTCCCTTTGGTGATTCAAGCAGGCTATGAGGGTTTAATATACAGAACATGTGTCTTTCTCTTTGGGGTGGCCTAATGCCAGCACACAACTGAAAAAGGCTGATAGGTGAATACAGTAATTCCTCACTTAATGTTGTAGTTATGTTCCTGAAAATGTGACTTTAAGTGAAATGATGTTAAGGTCATCCAATTTTCCCATAAGAATTAATGTAAATGAGGGGGTTAGGTTCCAGGGAAACATATATATACATACACACACACACACACACACACACACAGTATAAGTTTTAAACAAAGTATTTAATACTGGTACACAGTGATGATGATTGTGAAGCTTGGTTGAGTTGAAGGAGTCAGAGGGTGGGATATTTCCCTTACTCCTAAATGATGAACTAGCAATTGGCTGAGTCCTCAAGGGTTAACTCTCTCACTCTACAAGGCAGCAGGAATGGAGGGAGATATGCGCATTTCCCCTTGTTAATTAGATCAACTTGCTGCTACAAGATCCCTCTGTCCTGAGCCTGGGTGTGTCCCCCCTGCTTTATGGAAGATGGGGTAAGTGGGGTGCAGGAACAATGGGGAGGGGGACACCCTGACAATTGCCCCCCTCTTCCTTCCCTCCCCCCCCACACAGCAAGCAGGAGCCTTGGGGAGCAGCTCCAAGGCAGAGGGCAGGAGCAGCATATAGCAGTGCGGGGAGGGACAGCTGCAATTGTTAGCCTGCTGGGAAGCTGCTGCACAGGGAACTTAGGGGAGGGGGAATTGATAGGGGTTGCCGGTCCACCCTGGTTCCAAGCCCCCACCAGCTAGCTGATCAGGCTGCTCTTCCTGCAAGCAGTAGACAAAGCAGGTGGCTGCCAAATGATGTTAGAAGGGAGCATTGTGCAACTTTAAACATGTTCCCTAATTGATCAGCAACGTAGCAATGAAAAACTGTTAACCGGGACGACTTTAAGTGAGGAGTTACTGTAGTTAAATCCCAGCTGGTGGCAGGTCTGCTTCCTGTAACTTTGCTAATGGGGAAAGGTGGGAGCAATCCAGTTACAACATGTAAATTGGGTTTCAGGGGCTTGCTAGTGAAATAAATAAAAACATAACTGAGGGCTAATATATCTTCAACTGATAACTGGTCAGCAAATGTGCTGAGTCACATACAGTATGTCTATACTGCAGCTAGGAGTGAGCTTCCCAGCCTGGGTAGGCAGACTTGTGCTTGTGTTAATGCCCCATAAATAGCTGTGTGGATGTTGTGGCATGGGTGGAAGCTTGGGCTAGCCGCCTGAGCCCAGTCCCAGGGAGTAGGCTGGGCTTGAGCTCAGATGGTTAGTTTGAGTTGCGGCCAGTGCTGTGACATCCACAAAGCTATCCACTGCTAGCTGCAGTATAGACATAACCATAAAAGGTAGGGCAATGCAGCAGTGGTAGTTTTGCTAAGGCAATGGTCAGGAGCAAAGACCTGTGAGCTGGCTTGCTAACTATTGGCTCGATCCAAAGCCTACTGAAATTAATGGGAATGTTTCCAGTGGGGACCAAGTCTTAAGTCTGTGGGTTTTTTTGTTTTTAAAAAAAACCTCTTCTGGCCTGTACACCAGTTAAAGTTCCATGAAAACAAAGTACTCATGCTTGGTTTATGAAAGAATTGTTAGTTTCTTTTAATCTTTTGTGGGTTTTGTTCACTGTCTATAAAATGGGTTGTGAATAGTCCCCACTGAAACCATCCCTGAGTGCCTCTTTCATCTGGCTTTCACTAAATAGACCAGCCTGTGGCTAAAAAAAGACCATGCGAATTATGTTTGCAACGTCAGATACTGAATTGCACATGCAAACCAGCAGAATGTAAACAAGTTCTTGCAAAAGTGAATGTTTACTATTTAATATATTGTTACTGTTGCCTAAAGACCCCTGTCAGGATCAGGGCCCTGTTTTGGTTAGGTGCAGTACAAGCACATAATGAAGAAAGTGCCTCCTCCAAAGATGCCCAGACTTTGTACTTTTCCCTCTAGCATTTTGCTGTTAGGACTGCAGAGTTTGTTGTTATTTAGGTATCTCTCACTGCACATGTTCAGAATCCTGGTTATGAACTTGATCCTTTAAAATAGCACATCTTTAAGTACTATTGTGATAACAGTACATTGTTTTTAGTGTATGTGACAGTGGACCCCATAAGGCTTTATGGAAATATGCTTATGAATGTATATATATGACATAACTGGAATATGTTTTATGCTCCATATGCCATGTAACATATCTCTGTAAAGGTTGTGATTGACTGAATTATTCATCTTATTTGTATGCGTGTGTCATTGTATTCGAAGTTATGAATATTGGCTGTGTACTTGGTTGATTTCTAAGTAGCCTTAGTAAAGCATTTGGTCAGCTTCTTGAGAAAGGAAGGTGCAAATTAAGTGCCCAGTCAAGCAACACTTAAAGGACAATGAATCTTGGAAGGCTCCAATCCACATAAGAAGACTACCTGAGGACATTCAGGGTAGCATATAAACAATGGCTGCTGCCTGAAAAAACTGAGTCATGCATGGACATGTGACTTGCCCATGTGACTCCAAAACTGCATCTTGGAGCTGGACTTTGCATAGGAGAGAGGAGGGGGTCTCCGCCCTCAAGAGAGAGTCTATTTAGACCCCTGGGAGACCCCTCCATTTTGTCTTCAGATGGCTCAAAAGACAGCCTCTCTACCCCTAAGGATACCTGAAAGAAACTGGAACAAAGGACAGGAACTCCAGGGGGTATGAGTGATTGCTGGACCCAGACTAGAAGGAGACTAGTCTGTAAAAGGAAGCTTACTGGAACTCCTCTAAAGGTGAGATTTTGTCTGTATTCACTTTTCTTACTGTATTAGACTTAGACTTGCGTGTTTTATTTTATTTTACTTGATAATTCACTTTGTTTTGTCTGTTACTACTTGGAACCATTAAATCCTACTTTCTGCATTTAATAAAATCACTTTTTACTTATTAATTAACCCAGAGTATGTATTAATATCTGGAGGGTGGGGGCAAACAGCTGTGCATATCTCTCTATCAGTGTTATAGAGGGCGAACAATATGAGTTTATATGCTTTATAGAGGGTAAAATGGATTTATTTGGGATTTGGACCCCATTGGGAGTTGAGCTGGTGAGTGTTAAAGACAGGAACACTTCTTAACCTGCTTTCAATTAAGCCTACAGCTGTTAGGGGACGTGGTTCAGACCTGGGTCTGGGTTTGCAGCAGGCTAGTGGGTCTGGCTCAAACCAGGCAGGGCACTGAAGTCCCAGGCTGGGAGGGCAGGGAAAACAGGGGCAGAAGTAGTCTTGGCACATCAGTTGGCAGCCCCGAAGGGGTTTCTGTGATCCATCCTATCACAGTGTATATATACTTTTACTTGAAGAAATTATCAATACAATTTTTTGCTGGCCAGTCCAGTTTGAATAGAAGAGATCACAAAGGTACCTTTTCAGCAATGCTAATTGGGTTGTATAATGATGCAGACTGTGATCTGGTACAACTATAAGTATCTCAATTATGAAAGACAATACCAGATTTTTTACACTTATGTAGCGTTGTTAATCTTCTAGGCACTGTACAAACATCAGTTAATCTGCACAAGCAACCCTCTGAGACATTATCCTCAATTTGTGTAATGGGAAAACGGAGATACAGAAAGTTACCTGACTTGCCAGAGCCCACACACCAAGTTAGTGGCAGAGCTGAGATTAGACCTCAAGAGCTCCTGTCTCCCAATTCCATGTTCAATCCACAGCACAGTATTGTCTCATATAAACAAACCTGTGAAACTCCTGTATCTTACATTCCATCTGCTATGCAAATTCCTCTGGGTAACTTCAAGGCTTTCCATCCTCCAATACAGTTCAGGCTGAATTTTAAATAACAGAAACAAAACTGTAGGCTGTAGCAAATCGGGTACAAATAATTCATTTAATATTCAGAGCTTCATGAATTGTTGCTTTGGGTGTCAGAATTAATTAGTTATTGAGAAAATGACAGCTGCCTCTATTAGAACAAGTTTCAGGTTTTCATTAGGTTTTTAGATTTAGCAAATCATATTTTTTTTTTCCACAATGAAAACAGAAAACAGCTTAATTATTCCCATTACGTTCTCCAATCACCTTTTCACACTCCTTTTGATTCAATGACTTGCCAGAATTCACCCATTGGCACAACAGTTATTTTTAGGCACATTTGCTAGTTTTCAACTAAAGCTCACTGGTGCATACAAATTATCCATTTTAGCATTGATTTGAAAATAATAATATACAGTGCTTTAGCAGAGTGTCAGGAAAGCATAAAATGTAGTCATTCTGGAAGCTGTAATTGTAGGCAGTGGTTTATTGGAAGATAATTCAAGTCTGAATGACATCAGAACTATAAGCTACAAGTAAAGAGAAGCAGAAGTTGAACTGCCCCCTCCCCACTAGCACTCGGGTTGCCTCAAAATACTATCTTGTCCAGAGCTGAGATAAACTAAGGGCTGCATGCCTGAAGGCACCCTACTGTGTCTCTAAGAACTGCTTGCAGGAATGTTGCTTCAATGTCTGCCAATTTGCAGTGTCTTCATAGGAAGTGCTGTTTGAGTGGTATGTGAAGAGAGGCATCCTAGCCAGCTGGGTGCAGTACTGACCTTTTTACCTTAAGTCTGATCCTATAAACTGCTGAGTACTTAGTTGGTGGTGATCAGAGCCTTCAGTGTTCCTTCACTATAGTGTTATATACATTCATTTTCCTGTCTTCTCACTTTGAGCCAGGGGTGACTCCAGGCCCCAGCATGCCAAGCATGTGCTTGGGGCGGCATGCCCCTGGGGGCACTCTGCTGGTCCCTGGGAGGGTGGCAGACAGACAGCCTTCGGTGGCATGCCTGCGGAGGGTCCTCTGGTCCCGCAGCTCTGGTGGACCTCCTGCAGGTGTGCCTGTGGAGGGTCTGCTGGTCCTGCAGCTCCGGTGGACCTCCCTCAGGCACGCCTGCGGGAGGTCCACCGGAGCCGCGGGACCGGCGACTGGCAGAGTGCCCCTCGTGGCATGCTGCCATGCTTGGGGTGGCGAAATGTCTAGAGCCGCCCCTGCTTTGAGCATGTCAGCCCTCTCTTTGCATTCCTCCATTGGCTCTCCTTTCTCCATCACCTCAACCATAAATTACTTGTCTTCACTTTCAGGGCCCTTTGTAGCTTCTACCTGTTGTCATCTCATACATACAGCCAGTGACACCAGTCTTCACTCCCCTCTTGTTACAAGCAGCTTTGTGCTTTCTTCCATACCTCCCATCATGTGTGGTAGGAGTTCTTCATAAACATCTGCAAAGTCACCTCATTATCCTTCAAATTCTCCTTTGCCATGATGACCAATGTTTCTTGTCAATTTGTTTGGTAATGAGTGGGCTGCAAACTTGACTGAGCACTACATGTCTTTGGGCAAGCTAACACTTTTTTTTTTTTTTTAAAGTGAGGGGTGTGTATGGGGTGATTGTGGGGACGAGGGGTATGTAGGGTGGGCTGCCCCAGGGGAGCTCCTCCCCAGTATTACACACTAGTCCCTGCCCCTGCCATTTGTGGGGGCCCAAAGGAAAGTGATTTGCTCTGCAACAGCAGCTTTAGGAGGCTGGCCAGGAGTTTTGGTAGTGGGAGGGTGTCAGACCAGGCTTAGGATTTCAGACTCCTTCAAGCTGAGCATGCCCATGAGGGGCACAGGTCACAGCTCCCTCCTCTGCAGTCTCTCAGCAGCAGCAGCTGCTGCATCCCTGGAAACCAAATGCTGCCTGGGCTGGGGGAAGGGGTGGGAAATATGTTGGCCCAATCAGTCTACAGCTGAGCCTCCCCTGTCCCAGGCTGGTACCACAGAGCTTGGCTGAGGCCCTCACCTAAGACTCTGTCCCAGAGCCAGCACCTCCTCCTGGTGAGGCCAAAAATGTCCCCAGGACTGGAAGTGCTTCCACTCCAAGCAGATTCACATCCCTGCTGGGTCCGCACAGAAGAGACGAGAGCGACAGGTTTTCTAACTTGTGCAAGGTTGCTGCATGGTCACGCAGTTCACAGCAAACATGGGTGATGATTCCAAAACCTTGCAAAGGCGTAGGCAGCAGGTGAGCTGCTTAGACCACTGCCCGGCATGCTGACCCATATTATCTCATTATTTCCTTGTGCCCCCTCATCTGTCTGCAGCCACCTGTTGTCCTGGGCTATGCGGTGGGGTAATGCATTCTACAGGGATATGATTTCTAAAGCACACGAAAGTGTTGCACACTAATCGATCCTTGTAGGCCCTGCTGGTGTGCACTAATTGTTCCCTAGTGTGCTATAACGTAGTGCTGTTTGAAACAGCACTATGTTGAAGTGCACCAGCAGAGTCTACATGGACCAACTTTAGAAATCACACCGCCAAAGAGCTCATCACCCTGCCCTGTAGATAAGCCCTTAAATTGTAAGCTCTTTTGACTATGAACCATCATTTTGTTCTGTATTTATTTAGTACAGTACCAAGCACCTGATCTTTTTATTGGGCTCTGAGGTGCTACCACAATGCAAATAATAATATGCAGATTAATACCTGTGCAGAGCATCATCAGAACGCACACCATGTTAGAAAAAAATGTTTTGAATGTATTTGACATCTAATCATCAACCAGCCTCTAGAGACTATCAGGTGGTGACTGCATATTTTTTGAAAATTTCCTAAACTAACAAATTATTGATATTCAATAGAATCTCCCCTGCAGGACAGATGGAATTTTAAAGGGAGTGTCTGTGTGTTTGTTTATGCTACCAGTAACTGTTTTGTTTCTATCATTAGTTGATTGGCTTCTGATAAAATCTCACAAATAAAATTCATCTGAAATGAACTCCTTTTCTTGTCTAGAACATTTTCTTTTCTCCAATTTTTGTGTCAAGAAATATAAGGCAGGATAATGTCTCCTCAGATATTCAAAGTCATTTTGCAGGCTGTTCTAATGGAACCATTTACCTAAGCTAGACCACAAGTAGGGATCACTCCTGCATCCTATATTTACATATCCCAGATCAAGACAACCGACAGAGTTTAGACAAGAAAGTGCAGGCACAGTTATAAACACATTAGTTGCAATAGTAAATGCAGCAGCAGAGTCAGCCCTTACTTTTTTACGTGAATGAATGGCAAGGCTTAGCCAAAACTGTAATGTATTGTATCATCATTTTCTTGAGAAACAATTGCAGTTTGTTGATTATATTTTTTTATTCAGGTCTGACGTTGCACAGCAGTGTTCCATTTCACATCCAGATTGAAGTTTAAGTAGTGTATATTTAAAATATAATGAACAAATATTCAGGTGGCAAAATTCCATTCTTTTAGCAAAACTTTTTTCCCTTGTCCTTTATTGTCTGATATACTGATGATAATTTTGGAGTATCAGCCCTGTATAACATCCTCTTTGTGTGAGTGAGATACAGTTAGGCTTTATATTTAGACATTGTGAGGGGGGGTGGGCTGTACTCCCTATACTGGCCCTGAGAGGACTAAATTCAGCCAAGTGGGCCCAATCAGCCAATTAGGCTGCAAAAAGGGGAGACTTTAGCTGGAGGAAACTAATTAGAAGAAGGTGCACCTGTGAGGGAACAGGAGGGCTTCTCTAAGGCCAGGAGGCTAGCAACAGTGAGAGGAAGCCTGTAATCCCCCTTCCTGAAGGAGGACGAGGACAAGGAGTCAGAGTCGGAGCAGTAAGGGGTGTCAATACACACCCCAACTGTTCACTACAGGGCCCTGGACTGGAACACAGAGTAGAAGGTGGGTGTGAGTTCCCCTACCAACCACTGCTGAGTGGCACTGTTGAGGACAGTGAATTGGAAGACCGCCTAAATCACTGGATCAGTGATAGCATCAGTGCAGTGGCCATGAAGACTGCCTGCTGCCATATGGACAGAAGAGACTACAGGATTATTTCGATTTTACATAAACCGGTTTTATAAAACAGATTGTATAAAGTCGAGTGCACGCGGCCACACTAAGCACATTAATTCGGCAGTGTGCATCCATGGTCCGAGGCTAGCGTCGATTTCCGGAGCGTTGCACTGTGGGTAGCTATTCCGTAGCTATCCCATAGTTCCCGCAGCCCCCCCCCCTTTAGAATTCTGGGTTGAGAGCCCAGTGGCTGATGGGGCAAAAATCATTGTCGCGGGTGGTTCTGGGTAAATGTCGTCAGTCATTCCTTCCTCCGGGAAAGCAACGCAGACAATCATTTCGCGCCCTTTTTCCCTGGATTGCCCTGGCAGACGCCATAGCACGGCAACCATGGAGCCCGTTCAGCTTTTTTTTTTTTTTTTTTTTTTTTTTTTTTTTTTTTATACAGTCACCGTATGTGTACTGGATGCCGCGGACAGAGGCGATACTCCAGCGCTACACAGCAGCATTCATTTGCTTTTGCATGATAGCAGAGACGGTTATCAGTCGTTCTGTACCGTCTGCTGCCGGTGTAAATTGGCAATAGATGACGGTTATCTGTCCTTCTGTACTGTCTGCTGCTATCATGGGTGCCCCTGGCTGAGATCGGCCGGGGGCAAAAGCAAAACTGGGAATGACTCCCCGAGTCAATCCCTCCTTTATGGTTTCTAAAAATAGAGTCAGTCCTGCCTAGAATATGGGGCAAGTGTACTAGAGAACCAGTGTATCAGAGAGCACAGCTGCTCCGTGTCAGATCCCGCAGAAATGATGAGCTACATGCCATTCACGGGGGGTGCCCCTGCAACAACCCACCCGTTGCTTCCCTCCTCCCCCAACCTTCCTGGGCTACCGTGGCAGTGTCCCCCCCATTTGTGTCATGAAGTTATAAAGAATGCAGGAATAAGAAACAGTGACTTGTTAGTGAGATAAAATGAGGGGGAGGCAGCCTCCCTGCTATGACAGTCCAGGCAGGACATTAAGCGGTGCGGGGGAGAGGGAGCCCAGCATCCCGCTGCTATGATAGTCCAGGCAGTACAGAATCTTTTCTTTACACAGGAAAGGGAGGGGGCTGATGGAGCTCAGCCCCCAGTTGCTATGATGAAGACGGTTACCAGCCGTTCTGTACCATCTACTGGGAATGACCAGGAATCATTCCTATTTTTACCCAGGCCCCCCGGCCAGCCTCACCTGAGGCCAGCCAGGAGCACTCACAGGCTGATGGTGACGACGGATATCAGTCATATTGTACCATCTGCCACCAGGGAGGGGAGAGGAGCGATACTGCTCTTCTCACTGCTGCAGCATCGCGTCTACCACCAGCATTCAGTAGACATAGGGTGACATTGAAAAAAGTCAAGAAACGATTTCTTTTCCCTTTTCTTTCACGTGGTGGGGGGGGAGTAAATTGACGAGCTATACCCTGAACCACGCTGGACAATGTGTTTGAACCTACAGGCATGGGAGCTCAGCCAAGAATGCAAATAGTTTTTTGGAGACTGCTGTGGACTGTGGGATAGCTGGAGTCCTCAGTACCCCCTCCCTCCCTCCATGAGCGTCCATTTGATTCTTTGGCTTTCCGTTACGCTTGTCACGCAGCACTGTGTAGCCTGGAGATTTTTTTTTCAAACGCTTTGGCATTTCGTCTTCTGTAACGGAGCTCTGATAGAACAGATTTGTCTCCCCATACAGCGATCAGATCCAGTATCTCCTGTACGGTCCATGCTGGAGCTCTTTTTGGATTTGGGACTGCATTGCCACCCGTGCTGATCAGAGCTCCACGCTGGGCAAACAGGAAATGAAAATCAAAATTTCGCGGGCTTTTCCTGTTTACCTGGCCACTGCATCCGAGTTCAGATTGCTGTCCAGAGCGGTCACAGTGGTGCACTGTGGGATACCGCCCAGAGGCCAATACCGTCGATTTGCGGCCACACTAACCCTAATCCGATATACGATTTTAGTGCTACTCCTCTTGTTGGGGAGGAGTACAGAAAAGTACAGAAACCAATTTAAAGAGCTCTTTATATCAATATAAAGGGCCTCGTAGTGTGGACGAGTGCGCAGTTAAATCGGTTTAACGCTGCTAAAATTGGTTTAAACACGTAGTGTAGACCAGGCCTTAGAAAGACAACTCCAGAAGAGGGAAATACTCCGTGATCTGGCTTGAGGGCTGAGTCACAAAGAGGCTACAGCTCCTGGAGTGAGAGAGGGACTATGGAGTGAAAGAGCGAAAAAGTGCACAGCTGCAGGAAGGGGTGTTGACCATGTGGAGCTAATTCTCAGAACAGCTAGGCAGAGGCACCATCCTGTGGTGAGTAGAGCACCCCCACCCTCAGACACAGGCACCTATCACTATAGCCTGTAATCATGGTGTAGACAAGTTAACAGCTGTGGTTGTGTCCAAGAGGACAGTGATTTATACTGCTTCTTTAAGAGGGGTGCTCTAGTCTTCAGAGAGGCCACAGCTGGCCATTCTGCAGCATCTGACTTTGATGGAAAGCTTTTACAAAGAGCTGCTATGTGCCCTGAAAGTGGTAGTATGCTCCAGATGCCAAAAGGAAACTTTTGTTTTAAATAACCTTCATTTTGGGTTAATGGGAACAAGTAAATGAAAGAGAACAAAAACATAGTCTCTGTGGGAGAGAACATTGTGCATTTCTGTTGGAATATGCTGCATGAATTCTGCTCATAAAATGGCATCTTCTCCTGCAGGTACTTAGGTGCTTAAGAAACCTTAAGTTGCAGTACAGATGAAACAGAATAAGAAATTACGTAGCTAGGTATTCCACAGTAGAGTTGGGTTTATCCTGATCTCTTGTAGTTGGGGGCTCCTTAGCTGGGATTTGCCACCTGCTTTTCATCTTGGGTGCAGTTTCTCTCCAATGAAACACAAAAAGTGGAAGAGACTATTGAGCAGGTTGACTCCTGGCACTTGTAGAACAAAATGGAGTGACTTAAATCGATTGGAAGAGATTAGCTTTTCATTTTTAATCCATTAAATAAGAGAACTCTTTGGCTTTAGAGCTTAAGGTTTTTGGTGTTGCTTTTTAACTTAATAATGTTCTAGGAGATATTTCAGCCAAAAATATTATAAACAAAATGTTTTAACTGCTCATACTTATGTGAAATTGTGTCTGTAGATTTAATCTCAGTAAAAACATTACATTTCCCCTTAGGGCACTAGGTTCTTTGTATAATTTCAGGGCTCTCAGGAATTCTGGCCCAGTTGTATTAAATGAGGCTTACAAAGACATAATATTTTGTTTTTTATTTCTATGGAAATGGAGGATGGTCACCTTTTTAAAAATTTTCTAAGCTTTCTGAAATCAATTTTGAGCTAAGGTAGTGCTATATAATTATTGATAGAAATGTATTTTTTCACTTAAGTTCAATTTAATTATGAGAGCTATTTTGACAAATTCATAAGCTATATATAAAGAAAGTATTGCTTAAATATCCCCACCTGATAAATAACAGAATTAACAAGCGTCATTAGGATGCTGAAAGAGACCTACAAAATGCTTTGAGTTAATAGTAATAAATGAAATACTTTAATTGTACAATTTTCAGGGTTGTATTATACACTTTAATGTACACTTAAAATACCTATTTTCCACACATCTGAACAAATAACTGCTGATAGACTGTGTGTATATTATATTATGCATACACAAATAGCATTAAAATAACATTAAGGTTGCAAAGCAAATCACTGAGAGAGATCAGGAAATTCCAGAGTTAAGGTTGCCTGTGCAATTTTAATTCCACTCCCTTGTGTGAATACATTATGATAACAGTCTCCAATTACATGCTCACATACGCTCCGCAGGCCCCTGCCTCATTAAGTGTGCAGGATTGAAGGTGCTCGCTTAATGAACAGCTATTCAATATTTTGTCTTCTCCTTATTGTCAGTCTATGCCTGTTGAGAGGTAGGAGAGAAACGAAATTAATTTTATTGGAGGGAAGAGTAGGGGGGCCTAGCCTAAATTAATTTTTATTGTGAACCGAGGTGGCCTGACTTAGCTGTATTGGGATCTTCTATGGTATGGATCATTTCTACTCTTCCCCAGTGCCCTGATAAATCCAAACTCAGACCCGCTACTCAAATCCATCGATCTCAAAGCAACCTGGGCTGGGCTCCCTTTAATTACTCCTCTCCATCTGTAAGAAGTCACACAAAATGTTTACTTAATACACACGGTGAGGAAACATCCTTCAAAATGGTTTTATAATCGAAGAATCATTATCTGCCAATTACAACTTCATGCACCTCACAATGCCAATGTTCCTCATCCCAGCCATTTATCACGCAGTTTGTCACAGATGAGCATGTTTGCAAGTTGAGAGTTATGTCTGTGTTGGCAAAGCTCCAGCGTTTTGCCTAAGATCAGCAGGGTTCTGTGTACAGGGCCGGCTCCAGGCACCAGCTCAGCAAGCAGGTGCTTGGGGCGGCAAGTTGGGCTCTTCGGTGGCAATTCAGCAGTGGGTCCCTCGGTCCCTCTTGGAGAGAAGGACTTGTTGCTGAATTGCCGCCGAAGAAGAAAGCAGCGTGGTGGAGCTGCCGCCAATCGTGATCATGGCTTTTTTTTTTAATTATTATTTAAAAAAAAATTCTGCTGCTTGGGGCGGGCGCTGTCTGTATATAATTGTGTGAGCAAGCTTTGAGTGTGTAGCTGAAAGGCATGATGGTGAGGCTTTGGGAGAACAAAGCACATGTATATTTGGTTGAATGAATTTTTCTGAAAACAGCTCTTGTTGCGTGACACATACTGCACTTTCCCCCTTCCCTATGCAGCTATTTAGAACACTGATATCTGTCTGGAGATTCAGTTTAGAGGGGGGGAAATTAGCCAGCTAAGAACTTTCAATTTGGATTAGTGGAGTGTCTCTTCCCTTTCAGAAAGAGCAATGAAGTACATTGGCTGCCTTGTTCGTGCAGCCAGTAAATCAGGATTGGGATGGCCTTATTGACTGACACCTGCTCCCCAGGGCAACTGATATTCTGTCATGTAGTATCTGGAGGCTAATGCCAGGCCTTTCATACATGGGTGCTTAATGATAGGTTCCTAAATCCATACCTAGCCACATAATTAAGTGGCCTAATGTCCAAGAATGTGAAGCATCCAGCAGCTTCTGTTCCAGTCAATGTGGACAAGGCCTAAAGAGTGCTAGGTATACAGGGTTGTGGTCTTCAGTTGTACACCCTTCAGGGCAGAGGCCATGTCTTTCACATGAAGTACTATATACATTATGGATCCGACAAAGTGGGTATTCACCCACGAAAGCTCATGCTTCAATATGTCTGTTAGTCTGAAGGTGCCACAGGACTCTTTGCTGCTTTTACAGATCCAGACTAACATGGCTACCCCTCTGATACTATGTACATTATGATGCTATGTAGGGGCTAAACAATAATAATTTGCAGTGTCTTCAGTGAATGACTAAGTGTAATGCTTTAATAAGTGATGGGCAAACCCTGAAGAGTTTGGCATTTGGGTCTGTTGAGATAAGTATCCAAATATTGAGTCTATGTGAATTAGCTAAACTTTTAAGGACACATCCCAGCAACCTCCTCCACTTCACATAATCCACAACCCTGACTTCCAATAGCAGAGCCTTCCTCTATGTCCTGGGTTTCCGTCTTGGGAAGAAGCATAGTATCCTGCAATCCCACAGCCAATGTTTGTGGGTGTGGGTTGGTGAGGTCCTCTTCAGGGAAAAGGTCTAGGTTGTCTTAAGATCTCTCCCAACCCATCCTGTTTTCTTATAACACCACTGACAGTCCATGTGAGTCCTCTGCCTCCCTTCACAAATGCAAGATTTGTAAACCAAATTACTGTTCTTACTACAGTGCTCGTACAGCTACGAAATCAGGATACCCTGCTTTGCTTGTTGCTTCAATAGAAGCAGCTCTCAAATTTATTGACCCAGAATAGAATAATAGAATGACTTCCTCCTCCTTCAAAAGCCATAGCTTCTTCCCACAAATGATAAAATAAGAAACCTTTTAAGTTGCTGCTGTTAGCTTTGTTGCACATCGGCAAAATTAATGAATGTGCTCTAGTGGCTGCAGGGAAGGCTAGTGTACTGTGACTCAGTACACATTTTGACTACTGGAATGGAATAAAGATACCTTTTAGCAGAGGGCTAAAATATCCCAGATCTCTGATATAGAAGTAAAGTTCTGTTCCCTGTCCCTTCCCCTCCTCCCCAAAATTACAAATAAAACCACAGCCAAGAGAATATTGAAAAAACAAGTAACCCAAAGCATGAATAATAAGGAGAGATGGCCCTGTGGTCAGAACCCAAAGGTCTGGTTAATTAGGACATAGCAATAGAGCTGTCTTGGGGTTTGTCTACACTTACCAGGGGATCGATGAGTGGTGATCGCTGCATTGGTGGTCTATTTAGCGGGTCTAGTGAAGACCTGCTAAATTAACCGCAAATCGCTCTCCCATCAACTCCTGTACTCCACCAGATCGAGAAGAGTATGGGGAGTCGATGGGAGAGCGCCTCCCATCAACATCGTGTAATGTGGACCCTGTGGTAAGTAGATCTAAACTATGTCAATTTGAGTTACACTATTCACATAACTCACATTGCATAGCTTAGATCAACTTTTCATTTTAGTTTAGACAAGGCCTTAGATGATTTGGTTTTTCTTCAAAATGTAGCATTAAATGGTTCCCATAAAATAGGACATTTTCTATCAAATTTTTGTGTATATTTTCTAGGAAGGTATATTAAAACAGCAGCCTAATATTTTCTGTAGGAATCATATCAGGGACAGCTCTTCATGAGCCTTTTAAAATACCAGAGAAACCAATAAAGAGGTTTTTCTTCTGTGGGTTAAATGTTTTGAAAGACGCTTTGCCTTTTTTATATATAAAAAAAAAAAGAAAAAGAGGCTAAGAAGCCTCATAAGAACAGAGGTAAAAGAGAAGTTGCTGTAGGTTCCTGCTCCAAGATCATTAAGAACCCTCTAGTGAAGTGAAACAGGTCTCTAGAATCTTGCTTAACGATGGCACTTGAGGCCTGATTCAGTACTCACTGAAGTCAATGGCATGACTTCTATTCACGACATCAGTTGGGCAGGATGAAGCCCTCAATGAAGAAGAACCTCATTTTAGTTTAAAGACTAATCACTGGAGTAGGAGGTGCCACTCTGCACATATCTACACTGCAGTTGGGAGGTATGCATGCAGCATATTAGGCATATCTCAGTTAGCTTTGATATAGCTAGAGGAATAAAAATAGTAGAGAAGCCACAGCAGCATGGGCAGTTGCACGGGCTAGCCACCTGAGTATGTACCCAAGGTCCCAGGCAGGCTCCTATGGGAGTGAGTAGCCTGTGCCAGCACCCATATTGCTGCAGTTTCTCAGTTGTTTGTAGTGAGCTAGCTAACAAAGCTAGGTCAGGTATGTCTATACACATTGCCATCTCACTGCCTGACTGATGTGTAGACATAACTCTTCCTCTGATAACTAAGGATATCCAAGGACTGCATCTCTAAAGTGAAAGGTGGAGAAGCACAATCACCAGGAGTAAACATAATTAATTGCATTATAGGATTAAGTGCACACAGATTATGAATGGTTAGCATCCCTCAATCTTCCCCTTAGGAGGAGTATATTCTCTTCAAAGAGAATTTTCTATGTGTAATCAGCTCTAGTATCAAATGTATACCATGCCCTTTTTTGTGGTTATTCTGGGGAGCCACATGACTTAGTTCTGGGTGGGTAATCAGTGATGATCAGGAATTGTAACACTGTGCCGATCCACACTGAAAATTAATCATTAGTTTGTTTCTACCCATCTCAGATATAAATTTGTATTGTTCAGTTTGGTTAGTATTACTCCCCTTTGAGATAAATGATGGGTTTTCAGTGTTAGTGACCACTGTGGTAAATCTGACAAAAGCATTATCACAAATGGAGTAATAGGGACACTACGTATAATTTTCATTCTGCTCACGATATAGATTTGCATTGAGGACCTGTAATATAACTTCTTAACCATCAGGGTAATTTTTAAAACTTTTTATTAAGGCAAAGTTGCAATAAAATATTACCATACTACATCCTCATATGTTACTTATTCAGAGTCAGGTTAATATTTGAAGAACCTGGCTAAAGACTCTGGCTTGCTGGCTGGAGAATCGTTCTTCTCTGAGGTGACCACATTTCTACATAGCTATCCTCTTCTTGGCTCTTCTCTTGTGTATGTATTTGGTATGAAAGCTTTTCTATTACAAGGACAGCCCATATTTTACTATACCACAATTCGATAGGATGAGAGGTCCCATTTTTCCAGTCAAGTTCAATGCAAAGTCTAGCTGCTAACAATAAGAAATAACTTAACTTGTACTGTGTAAAATGCAGATCCTGTACTAATGCATTAAGGAAGCAGTTTGGGGATCTCTAGGAAGCAGGCTTTTTGTCATAAAATGAATCTCTTAAATCACTTTCTCCCCAAACCTTTAAGTTCCTAGACACAACCACCACATGGCAAGTATGTTCCCTTTTCCCTGCAGCCCCTTCAATACCATGCCTCCCTAGTAGCAAAAACATAATGGATCTTAACTGGAATCAATCACCATCTATACAGTAATTCATAAAAAAAAAAAAAATTATGAACAGCATAGATTGAAGATGTATATCCTTTCCCATATACAGACCCACTTATACAGATAACTTTTTCCAAATCCCTCTCCCACATTTTTATCTGGATTGTTTTCTTACCAACCCCCCCCCCAATCAAAATTGTATGTCTTAGAAATTAAACCTTTTATTCCTGCTTGCTACTGGGTCAACTCCTCAAATCTGCCTAAAGATCTAAACAGATGCCTCATAGCCAGATTTCACAATAAAATGTTTGACTTATAAATATTGAACATGTGGGATCTTTATATTTACATCATTGCCTATCTCTTGGTATGATTTCAAATTAGGCCCTAGGAATAACAGGCCACACTGAGTAATCTTCGCTCTTAACCCATTGAATTGTAACTTTTGATCTCTTCTAGAGAGACATTCTTAGCTACTTTCATTAATAACCAAGGGAGATGCCTCAGTAACAGAAACTTAGAAAAACTATCCAAAGCTGAAAAGGGGTCTGGACAAATGAGTGACTTATTTTGAGGCCTATGTTTCTTTTCAGCCCAGCAGTTAAAATGAATTGTTCATTGGGCTTCAGTCTTGTTCAAGTTCTACTCATTGTTAGGATTGTCTCCAATTAACCCAGTTGCTCATATCTTTTAATTGTGATGAACAATACCAATAACCCATATCTTTACAGACTGAGACCCAGGCAACAGGATGAGCTGGACCCAGTATCATACTGGCTCTTCTCCAGTGAGCCTGTCTGTTTATGTAGGCTTTTAATATTTTTTTCTTTAATTACACTTCTGGCCTTTATTGTTGCAAAGAAAACCTACCAAATATGACACGACTCAGTGTTGCTTCCCTGAAAGCCAAATTCTACAGTATGCTGGGACTGTGGAGGACTGGGGTATGGAAGACGTGTCTCTGCTCACTGGATTGGGAGGGATTCCTTAGGGTTCCACTCTTTCCACACCTTCCTCCTCTCTTGCAGAATCAATCCCTGAACCTGCCTCGAGTGATTGTATTGCACACTGTTCATTTAGTAAGCATCTTTCTTATGCTGTTTGTCCTCTGTTTTCTCCTAGTATGTATTACCTGCTAAGGGCTTGATCCTGTGAGTAGCTGAGCATTCTTAACACCTGTTGTGTTCAATGACTCAGGGATGCTCAGCACCTTGCAGCGTCAATGCCTTAGATGACACCAACATTTTGAGCAAGTGTTTCCTGTTTGTGTGTGAGGTGGTGTCGATTATGTGCTTACTGGAAAGGGCCTCATTCTGTAACTCTGGCATTAGCCCATTCTTCCAAAATAAATAAAATTTGTAACAAAGTAAGGCCAATAAATTAGCTGCATATTTACTGAATATTAAGGTTTCCTTTGCAAATAGCACCACTCATTGCTGACTGCTGTTTACCAATGTATATTTTCCAGTCTCATTGCCAACACTTTCTATTGGCACAGACATTATTTTCTTTCCTCAAGACTTCAGTGACAGCAGTTAAGCAGTTCCAAGTGGTGTGGTTACCTTAAGATAATCTCATCTTGGACACAGCAGAAGCACTTGGATAAAGCTAATGCTTTAATTCCCAAGGGTATGTCTATTACATGGTAATGCTCCCTTGTGAATTTCCACAATTAACGAAATAAATATTATCCCTTTATCTTCCTTTTGTATTGTGGCTTCATACACCCCTTGCCCTCATCGCGGTTATTCAACAATATCATTCTGCTCAGAAAATAGTCTTAGAACCATGTTAACTGCCAAACATTATCAATAAGATACTATCTAATCTAAACAATGAAAGCAGTTTATCTTCATATATCTACAAACTATGCTCATTCTTGGGGTATGCCTAATGCCCATGCAGTTGAGCAGGAGTGGCAAAGATGGATTATGCCTCCTTTTTGGACCTCGGGCACAGTCCCAGCATCTGGTCAAGGGGGTAATCTGGCCCCCTGACATAAGCTAGAGTAGCTTTAGGGCTGCTGTAATTTACACCAGCAGGATGTGCTTCCTCTGGGCTGTTCTGCCAGCTCAGGCTCACCAAAGTATATCTGAGCTCTAGCCATGTCTCCTATGTTAAGCCAAGGATTTATACCACCCAAAGATTCCTGCATAGTAAGGGAATCCTCAGCTGTCTCGTTTAAGTCAGTTATAAATCCCCATTGCATCTCTGAGGCAGCTTAAAGGGGATTATCACAGTGCAGGACTGAGCTCGATGTGATGATATAATCACTTATTTTAAAACACAGATGCTAGTGAAAAGTATATCTTAATGTTTCGTCACTGTTCCCAATCCATTCATATTTAAGCCTTTCCAGGAATGTGCCACCATGTTTCACAAAGTAAGGGAGACTATATTTCTAGTGGTAGCACTTACCCTGGGAAGACAGCCCTGTGGTATCCCAACCTATACTATTGCCATAGAAGTAGCAATTTTATCTTACAAATTGGAGCCTGCCACTGACAGGTGCAAGAGGGACCAAGGGTTTGTAAATATACTGCTTTTACTATAAGTGATCTTGAAATTTTAAACCATAAATAAAGACACATGTTTTCTATTGTGGTGTTAATGGGATGCACTAGAAATAGGATTTGCACTTACTCCAGATTATTCCTTTCAGGAATAATATTTTTCTCCATAAAGATCTAGCTTAGTGGATTTGTCTGCAGTGGATTAGTTTACCTTGTCATAATGGGCGCAGAAGCTGTATTCATAAAGTGACTTCAAGCATTTTAGAGTGCTAGGTTTCTGAGTTAGTTAATTGCCCTGAATTTTTTATTGCTGTGAAATAATAAATGCAAAGAGACAGACACATGCAGAAAATATAGATCACAGGCTTCAGAGCTATGACACTTTCAATTTTCCAAAAAGGCAGAAATACCTTACAAATTGAGCAACTGGGGACATTGGGGTCTGCAGATTAAACAACACAGCAAGTATGTAGTCAAGATAGCTACTATCCATAATTAGAGTTGACCTGCTTATAGCTTTCATGTTAATAAAGTTCGGAGGGATTTTTTTTATTCTGCTGCAGTCTCACAGAGCATCAATATTTTCACTGACAAACAAGTAAAGATTGATTGAAAGCCAGAAACCTGTTTGTGTGAGATTCATGGTAATATTCCCCCTTTACTCACTCAGTTTACTGTAATCTACTCTAATTTTAAACCTAAAATTACCTGCATTTCCATCCTCTTGTGACAGTTAAATTCTCACTGGTGTCAGAAGAGCCATTTGGACTGTGTAATGCAACAAGCATGATGGATGGCTTTAATTTGATATTCTTAGATGGTCCTTGATGTCGCTCTGGCACCACTGAGTACATGCTATAGAATTAAATTAGCACTGCATGTGCTTTGTGTTTCTACTTCAACAGCCAGAGAGCATGTAAGCTTGTCTCAAAAAACAAAAAAAAAAAATGAAACGGAAACTTCTCCCTATCACAAATGAGGAAAAATATGAAACTCTTTGAGAATTAGACAACAAATAGCCAAGATCTCAGTTTCTCTCTTATCTCTGGGTCAGGTTGAAGATGGTATTTTTGCTGGGACGTAAAATATATTCCAATGCCAAAGGGGGGAAAACAATCTGAAAATACAAACAGACGTTTGGAAAAAGTTAACAAGCTACAGTGGGGGTCCCAGAATGTAAGATGTTTACTTCATTTTATTTTTTGGCTTCTTAATGTAGATATTTCTTTAAGAGCCTGGTTCTCGACCATCTTTCACACTAGAAGTCCTCATTTAACTAATCCTGTTGGCTGAACTCTTCTTAAACAATCTTGCCTGATTTGGTGGTATGCTTAAAGGAACGCTCTCTGAGTAAAGACGGCTTATGTGAAGAAAGGGTCCAGTCCTGCAAACCATCTCAACTCCTGTGTCTAATCCTGAAAGTGTTAGCTACCAAGTGTAACATCTACTGAGAATAGTGTTAGTGCAACTTCTGTTGCAGGATCAGGGCACGGATTTTGAATTACATCAACCTTTGGTGGGGATTTGGTGTTTAGTGATAATCAATAACAGGTTTCAAAACAGTGTACCAGAAGTGATGCCATGGCACTACTAAGCTTTATACCATGGGCTCGATAGTGTCCTTCAGGATCAGTTTGGCATAATTGGCACTGCAGAGCTATACCACCCCAGTAGCGTTCCCCCTTAAGACTCCTGTGCATGGGTGAAAAGTCATCTTCTGCACCCCTGCTTTTCCCCTTGCATGCTATGCCAGGCTCGCTCCTTGGGTTGATGCCTAACTAAATATAGGCTCCAATGTTTGAACATTTTGACCATTCTTTCTCTCTCTCTCCCTCTGGCTTCAATCTGTGTGTGGACAAAACAAAACTCAAAGAATCTGAAACTCAGTAACTTGAAACTACACCAAAGTATGAATTTCACATAGCTATCACATAACCATAAACTGAATCAGGTTTGCTCTAAGCTAGGATCAGATTTGCCCAAAGAGATTCTGACTCAGCACACCTTTTTGATAAATGTGGTCTGAATTTCAAGATTATGATTTCCAAAACTAGGTGAATTTTCACATGGTTTGGGGTTTTGTACAGCTGATTTCCATAGGGCTGAATGCTCCTTCAACAATATCTCTAAAGTACAGTTAGTTTATATGTTAACCTTTCTTTGGCATTATACATGGAATCTCTCCATTTTTCTACCTATTTAGTGTTTGTTAGTTCCGTATTGTGCACAATACAAGGAAAATTCCACCCTCCCCTATGCAATCATGTTAGATAGACTCAACTTCTTTCTTTTAAATACTCAAGTCAGCAGTGGTGGTACAGGACTTTGCTTATGTTAATGTTCTGTATATATGCCTTTATCTAGATTTTCAATCAAGGCTTCAGAACCTTGATTGACAAAACAAGGAATAACGGTCTCAAGTTGCAGTGGGGGAGGTTTAGGTTGGATATTAAGAAAAACTATTTCACTAGGAGGGTAGTGAAGTACTGGAATGGGTTACTAGAGAGGTGGTGGAATACCTCCTTCCTTAGAGGTTTTTAAGACCAGGCTTGACAAAGCCCTGGCTGGGATGATTTAGTTGGGGATTGGCCCTGCTTTGAGAAGGAGATTGGACTAGATGACCTCCTGAGGTCCCTTCCAACCCTGATATTCTATGACTGTAGAGCAGCTGGTAGTATTACTTTCTCTTCGGGCTTGAGTTGCCAATTCTGCTTTTGTATATCATTTTCCCTACTTATTTTTAGCTCTCAGCCTCCTGTTGGATAGGGAAAAGTCAGTGAAACTGATCATTGTCATATGGGCATGTGAAGCTCCAGCACAGAGCAATCAGGTCTTTGTCTCCTTCAGAGATTGCAGACAAGCTAAATAAGATTCAGCAAAGTATTTAGAATCATAGATTATTAGGGTTGGAAGGGACCTCAAGAGATCATCTAGTGCAACCCTCTGCTCAAAGCAGGATCAATCCCCAAATAGCCCCCTCAAGGATTGAGCTCTCAACCCTGGGTTTAGCAGGCCAATGCTCAAACCACTGAACTATCCCTTTCTTTGTGTTAGTCTATACCAAAAAGGAGTTAGTTATCTCAGACCTTCTCTTTTTGGGGTAATATAGATAAAGTATGGTCAAAGATTAAAGTGCTGGAACAAACTGATAAACGAAAGAACAAGAAGTCCTCAGGACAAGATGGTATACCTGCAAAAGTTATGAAGGTGCTAGCAAAAGTTGCAATCCCTTATTAAAATCAGCCAGTTTATTGAGAGTGAAATGTACTATGTTGGCTACCCATGGATGTTTCTGAAATTACAGACCAGTGAGTCTTACTTCATTACCAGGTAAATTCAGTGAAACAATAGTTAAAAATAGATTTGTAAATTAACATGGTAAGGAAAAATCAGCATGGCTTCTGCAAAGAAAAGCTGTGTCTCTCTACTAGAAGAGAGCATGTCGACAAATTAGCAGGAGAACCAGCTTGCATAATTTATTTGGGGTTTCAAAAAGCCTTTGACAAAAAAGAGCTCTAGAGGTTATTATAGAAACCAAGTCATGGTTGACAGATAAAGTATTGTTTTCCTGCCTTATTCAGTTTCTTACCCATGACAAGGATTAGAAATGCAAGATCAACTTTCAGTATTTACCAAACATTAAGAATGGAGTGCTCAGAGGTTCTGTATTAGGACTGATGTTTAGGGTCACTAATAGGAAAAATAGATTGCTTGGTCCATCATTAACATACTGAAAATAAACATCGAAATAAAAATATTAAATTACAATAGATGACCAAGTCTAAGTAATATGGACTGATGTTTTCCTCTCTTTGCTGTAGTAAAGGATGAAATTTAAAATTAAATGGATTAGATGACAAATACATAGTTTGTAGCTAAATGCTGTAACAATTGCAGGGTCTGATAATCTGTAAGGTTGTACGAAAGTAACATTATCAAACCTGGAACCATGTGAAAAGCCACCTTTTGGTTTCATTTCAGACCTGGAAATAAGCCCAGGTTTGTTTGAGTTTTTTTTTTTTTTCAGTTTAAAAACCTTTGAAGAGAATCTGCACTAGTTTGTGGTTTTTGCATAATAACCCTGCAAAATTCACGGTCTCACATCGTTTTGGCTGAGCTGAACTCAGAGGGTGTAAACCCATCAATTGAAACTGAAGAAAAGATACAGATGAACTCTTCTATGCAAAAACAGTCACAATTGTTTACAAATCCAGCCTTTGTGCTAGATAAATAATAGATTTGACTGGGAATTAAATGAGAAGTGGTACATTTCTATTCATGTAACTACCTTGAGATGGCCTGTGGGAATCAGGGCAATGAAGTATGTTCCTCCTCACAATTACTGAGTTCGTACAAAAACAAATGTCAATGAAAATGGAAAAGCTTTGAATTCCCAGGATCTCTGGGGGTGGGGAGAGTAGATCCCATATGGAAGTGGTGGGTTTTTTGTGTGATGTGTGTATTTGTGTGTGGTGTTTTGTTTAACTCAACCTCTCCTGAGGCTTTTTGCTCTGGTTTCTCTAAATGTTGTAGATAGAGCAAAACAAATAATTCACAAAAATACTCGGAGGAATTTTGGCTTGTTGTTCTCAGAGCATTAAATTCTCAGATCTTTGTTTTTTGGAAATTTAATAAATCTTTTCATGGAATAATTCTCAGACTTGAAGTAATTTACTAGATATTGTGAACATACTCTGCTAATACCATGCGATTGTTTTTGTTTCCCTGATTGGATGACTTGTATAACAAACCAACAAAATGCAACCTGTGAGTATTGTAAGTTCCACTGCATTATAAAATTTGCTTTCAATGAATATTCCAGCTTCCACTTTTTCTGAATGATGTGCTAGTAAAGGCTGAACACATAAATCTCCAAAGAGAGAGGATGAAAGGGTTGCAGACTTGTTCAAATTTGAAATGTAGTTTTGAATTCAAATGAATATTCACAGGCTTCTTTTCCCCTCTATTCAGTTGCTTCTAACTGTGGAGATATATATATATAAAAAAATTCCCCTCTCACCCCTATGGGTGGTATGTGTCTTCCTCAACCTCGGGTCCTCTACCAGAGGCCTGGGAGTTTGAGGGTTCTGCGCAGTATCTTAGCTGTTCCTAGCACTGTGTGAAGAAGAATCTGCACTAGTTTGTGGTTTTTGCATAATAACCCTGCAAATTCACGGTCTCACATCGTTTGGCTGAGCTGAACTCAGAGGGTGTAAACCATCATAATTGAAACTGAAGAAAAGATACAGATGAACTCTTCTATGCAAAAACAGTCACAATTGTTTACAAATCCAGCCTTGTGGCTAGATAAATAATAGATTTGACTGGGAATTAAAATGAGAAGTGGTACATTTCTATTCATGTAACTACCTTGAGATGGCTGTGGGAATCAGGGCAATGAAGTATGTTCCTCCTCACAATTACTGAGTTCGTACAAAAACAAATGTCAATGAAAATGGAAAAGCTTTGAACTCCAGGATCTCTGGGGGTGGGGAGAGTAGATCCCATATGGAAGTGGTGGGTTTTTGTGTGATGTGTGTATTTGTGTGTGGTGTTTTGTTTAACTCAACCTCTCCTGAGGCTTTTTGCTCTGGTTTCTCTAAATGTTGTAGATAGAGCAAAACAAATAATTCACAAAAATACTCGGAGGAATTTTGGCTTGTTGTTCTCTCAGAGCTTAAATTCTCAGACTTTGTTTTTTGGAAATTTAATAAATCTTTTCATGGAATAATTCTCAGCACTGAAGTAATTTACTAGATATTGTAACATACTCATGCCTACCATAACCCAGCACTCAATTGCGTCATTTCTTGTTTCGTGCTTCTACCCACACGTCTCACTGATGTCCGATATGGCACCGCTGAAGACATTCGAGTATGCACTAAGACTATAACCAAACAAAAGAGCCTTGCAAGCCCATCGATGGAAGGCGTATCGTCCGAAGGTTCGCATTTCACTCTCATTAAAGTAGTAGATTCTGCTTTGCCAGTAAGTTGTTGGAAATATCGTACACGTTCGGCCTCAGAAGACTTCCACTTTTCTCTGACAGGTGCATATGTAGCGTCGGAGAGCCTCAAAATGCATGGCGCTCCCTCGGCTAGAGAGACAGCGAGTACCGAGTAGCTGCGCACTCACTTCGCTATGAAGGAGCCACAGAGGACTGCATGCGAGCCTATCGACGAGAGAGTATTCTATGCTTCGCACTCGTGTAGTCGAGTTCAAATGTCCATTTTGCAATGGCATAGGTGATATAGATATATCTCCGTGCCTACAATGAGCACCATACATCGTGGTTCTAGCGCTCTGCCACACCCTGGGTCTTTCCGGGGCGTAGGGAGGGCGGGGGAAAGCTTCATTTATGCTCGCGCGATCTATCAGAACCTCTCACCTCCTTTCCGTCCCTCCTCCCGCTACAACACCATGTCTCCACCTCCCCGTTAGCCCCTACTCTCTAACTAGATGGCAGTATGATATTATCTTATCCACGATAGCCACTACTTGCCGCCACGGTTGGGTAAGATAAAGTCCGCCTCATTGGCAACCTATGGGTGTATGTGTGACGTCTTTTCCAAAAAGCAATCCCTGATCGGGCTCTCCCTCTAAACCAGGAGGCTCCTGGAGAGTTTCTGAGGGAGTCTGCGCTGGCACAGTTATCCGCTTAGCTGTTCCTTGCCCGTCAGGCCGGACTGTGAACTGCGGAGCGAGCTGCTTCTGGACAGCGGAGAGCTGCGCCGGTGAAGTCTGCTGTTGAGCCTTCTGGATGGGGATCTTTCCTGTTGGTGAGGCCAGCGGTGTCACACGCGACACTTCTACGAGTTCGCCAGCCACTCCACCTCGTCCCGAGCAGTGGCTCCACGTACGCAGCCCCCGACCAAAGCCTCGGACTAGTGGAGAGAGCGTACTGCGGGGTGGTAACCAGTAAAGGGTCACTCAACTATGGGGCCTTCTAAGAACACAGCAGTGCGCACCCATGAGTGAAGTCACCTTACGTCTAAGTTACGCGGCATACCCTATCATGGTACACCACTGGTGCTCCAGTCCTTCCTAGGCTGCCCTCGCAAACTTGCACCTCCTCCTTGGGCCTGAATGTATCGCTGGGTCACTGGGCGATTGGACGACCTGCATACGGATACCAACTAGTGCAGCCACGGATACTCGCGCGCTGGACATACCATTCTATCCACGGGCTGAGCTCCAACCCGAACTTTATCCCTGCGCCATGGAGGGAGCGATAACTAAACAAGCCCCTTACTCACGCAGTCACCTTGCCCAGTCGCCCAGGCCCAATCGAGGAGGCAGAGACCCAAGAGAGATCTGTGCTCTAACAATCAGTCCATGCATCCTTCTATCGTGTCCTTCATGTTAAGTGCGAGATATACTTCAAAACCCCCTATGTCCCCATTTGTGATAGGCACACACTGAGCCGTAGGGTCACACATGCTTGGTAACAAGCGGAGAACCAGGTCAGACTGCGGCCAGAACGCGCAGCGTTAGATCTCGTCTAGAAATTGGATGGGAGTTCGACTGAACTACTCTCGAATTAGCTCTCAAGTGTGAGACCTGATTCTCTGAGCTAACCCACGCGAGAGTCAACGAGCAGAAGTCATGGACACAGGGAATACAGACCTTGACGCCACTGGCCGCTATTACACCTCCGCAGCAGCTCCATTGTGATTGATCACTTGGTTTCTGTGGACCTATCTCCACACATCTGCCTCGGCGAGAGGGCCGTCTAGCCACATTACACTTCACTTCGTGGGGCACCCGAGTTCACAGCGTGGTCTGACAGTGAGCGACAATTGACTGCCCGCCAGATGCGCGCCATCTTGGTTGTGCCGTTCAGTGTGAGTGCCCTGTCCTGGAGCGGGGCCATGTGCCACTACATCCTGATGCCACCTGCTACGGGCCTCAGCGCGGCGCGCCCAGCCTCTGCCCGCCAATCTCTATGCCTAGCGTCTCTGCTCTGCGGAAACAAAGAGGGAACACTGGTCTTGCCTGATCGTGCTCCTCTGTGGCACAGTGCGTCACCTTGGTGTCCTCTTACGTTGAGTGGCCGCAGGCACCTATCCGCTTTTCCACGGATTTGGACCCAAACACCACATGGCGGCCCGCGCTCTGACGGTCGGCCAGTGTCTGCCACTTTGCCCTGTATGCACCTCATGTTGTCGGCGCCGCTATGATCAGTGCTCATCGTACTTTTAGTCACAGCCGCGCGTCGCCCTAGCCACCCTGAGCAGGTATTTCCGCTAGTGTCAGCTAGGCAATCGGAATGCGAGCGCGCTGAGATGTCTCACCTCCTATGGTCTGGAACTATGTTAGGTCTTCGCGAGTGCTACACCATGACGAGGTTGTGTGGCCACCAAAACCGAGAGGAGCTAGAGTCCCCTTATCTCCTGTAAACATTAGGGTCCTTGCTGTGACGGGCCCGCACTGCGACGGACTATATACACAGCACTTGCTATGCCTGAATGTAGCTTACACTCTACCCCCATGTGCGTGCATTGCACTGCCTCACACAACATGCTCTCCACAGCCGTTCTTCAGAATCCTCATTGACCCCTGTGGTGCTGTACGAATGGTTACTGCTCTGGGCGCATTTTCGCGGGTTTCTTCAAGACGTGCGCTTATGTGACGCTTACCAAGACTCCCCGCCTTCTTTCTGGGGCGTATACATGGAAGTCAGTCTCTGGGTGTATCCGCACTTGGGTGCGAAACCTCATGTGTCAGTGAGGCGAGCGTCGGCGTACTTTCACAAATCGGAGCAGCTCTCATTTGTCTGCTCTACTTTTGGCCCTACCAGCTCAACTAATACCGCCGGTACGAAGACAAGGTTGGTATCGCGATGCCACTGCGGCTGTCAGCGCATGCTGCGGGGCGTATCGTTATGGATGTCAGTGGTATCTTTTCTTCCCTGAGGCTATGGCTCTTCAGGACCCTACATGTAAATTATCCGCCTAATGTGAGTGAGATACAGTGGACTTGTATGTCGTTGGTCTTCCTGCGACCAGTTCCTCACCTTCTGATTCGCCGCGTAGTGTCTTGTGTCTGCTTGGTCCTACAGTAGTGCGAGGAGTCTTGTGTGGGATGGGGGGAAGGAAGCGAAGCGCCAATGCGCCTCACATTGCTAGCTGCTCGGCGCCTCTGCCATGACGCGATCTTGCTTAATCCACTTGACAGCCAATGCACGGTATCTGTTGCGCCCCACCTCTGGTGCGTAGTGTTGTAACCACACTCTGCCTGCCAGAGTAGCGCGCACCCCATCCAAAGAGTCCCCTTCTGGAGCCCTCAGCCTGGGAATAGATCCACGCGCTCAGCATGCCACCACTGAGCTACACCACCTGAGCTCGCGCCTGGCGGTTGCGGTCGGCTCGCAGCACCTGCCACAATTCACCGGGACGACTGCTCTTGTACTGCAGGTCCCCGTAACCTCACAGTCTAGTGCGCTCAGTTCCCTGCTGCTCTGCGGAACGATGGACGTCTTGCATCACCAGCACAAGAGGTACGATTCCTCTCTCAGCAAGGCAGCCTGGGCAGGAGTGCCCAGCATTGGGCAAGTTTATATCTTAGAATCACACCATCGCGCGACTGTCAAGGCGTCTTCCTCTGAAGTACGCAGTTCTTAGTCTACTACAGCGTTGATTGCATACATTGTGGCCGTTTAAGGCAGTGTAGATAGGAGGCTTTGTAATGGCGATCGATGATCTATCTGATCCATAATGCTGGCCTAGTCTCCAGGGTCATCCACTGCACCCTATGACACCATCTCGCTCTGTTAGCAGCAGGCGTATCTCGTAATGCGTGGCTCGGTGACGCAGAGGCTATCACGGCGCTTGGAGTGTCTTATCTGCGAAGGACTGGATGAGGAGGACCGTTTGAGTAGACTGGACTCATATGGGCTACCGAACAGCCAGACGGGCACGGGCGACAGTAGTTGCGCGCTATCAAATCACGCAAGGGGGACTGGCATTTTGGCCGTGGACAGCTTGTAGGGATATCTTAGACACTTTGCAACCATGATGAAAACAGTAAAAACTAACCACCATTACCACAATCAGATTGGACATCGTTCCTCACACCTCTCTCACGCACTGAGGACAGCAGCTGACGCGTAGTGGGTACGCCTGGCACAGTTCGAACTTTCCAGTTGTCTCGTTCATGGTATTCCTCTATCGCTAGCCTTATCCGCACGTCTGTGACGTTATTGCGTTGGGAAGCTACAGAAGAGTATCCTTTAGTCTCCTCTGTATGCCGGTACGTAGCATATGCATGCGATCTTAAGACGATATGCCGCAACCTGGGGAGGCAATTAGCAGAAGAGTCGACTACCCATGGCACGAGCTGTGCAAGGACATGGCCCACCTCCCTGGCTTGAGCTCAAGGTAGTCGTTGCGCACCGCTTCGCCACAGAGCGTTGGCTCCTGTCTTCGCCTAGGCTGCCAGACTGAAAGCGTACTGCTGCTATGCGTTTCCACACTCTGGACCACAACGTGAACGAGCTTAATCCGGGACTACGAGTATCCTCAATTTCTATGACGCTCACGAGTAATACGAGCAGCACGCTATTTTCGCTGAGCGAGGCTATGACCATTACGGCCTTCATCAGCGTAGTACGTCGAGTAAGCGTAGCCATCGACACGTTTCGCGAGCGAGCGCACGCAGACAGGTCACTATTGCAACAACGGTAGGGGCTACTCAGGGATGAAAGCCTCAGCGATCAGCTGATGGGAATGTTGGGCACTGATGCTGCGTCGCGGCTCTTTCTCAGCCAAGGTCCTAGGTGCGTGGAGCGAGGCTGCGCTCATAGCGGTGGCTACATAGAAACCCTGCCTCACCGCTGGCTGGCGCGAATCGTAAGTTAGATGACCGTATATCTGAGAGATTTGTGGCCCACGATGGACGTGTTACTCTCCACACCGTCGAGGATGAGTAGATTTCAGAGTAGCAGGCCGCGTCTTAGTGCGGTATTCTCTGCAAAAGAGAGTGAACCAGGACTACTAGGGTGGTGCACTCCTTAAGACATCAGCGATCTTAATGGAGCGTAAGCTTTTGTGGTAACAGCAATTGAAAGGAGATGTAAGGAACGGTGGGGGGGTCGGGCGGGGGAGAATGCAAGCGCATTGGAAATAGTTTACCACTGTTCTCTGTGTTAATGGGCCCATCCAGTCCCCTTAGGACGTTCCAGTTCCACCGAGGCCGTGAGTCTGAAATGGTGTCCAAGAGCCTTTTGCACTAGACATTAGTCACAGCTCTCGAGATTCCTCAGCCAGGTCTCGCACTGTTGTGCGTAGCGACGCGTGTTTTGAAGTGTTTTTGTTATATATTGTGACTTTAGGTCTGGATCAATGGCCAGGGAGATTGAAGTGTTCTCCGACTGGGTTTGAAGGTTATAATCTTTGACGTCTGATTTGTGTCTATTTTATTCTTCTACTGTAGATGACTGTCCACGATTTTGGCAATGTACTCATAGGACCTATCACATCAGCCACACCATCAGGGGCTGGTCTCAACTGCTGCTATGCATATCTCATTTCTATGGCACCCAGCGTGTGAGGGACTAGTGGCGGAGATTCACGGTGCTCCAGCATCTCCCACTCAGGCATTAGTGCGTGTCTGTCACGGGCATTACTGTCTGCACTGCTCCGCACTGGGCACTAGGACGAGCTGATTTTGGAATTAATTGTTTCTAGGCTGCTAAAGATGTGGGAGCGACCATACATAACGTGTTCTTGAGTTACTGTAGAAGGAAAACTTGTGGAGTGGATGGTGCCATTAGCTACATGAGTCAGCTAAACAGACTATTTTCTCTGCCCCCCAAGGCTTATGCTCCCCGCCCCACCGCCCTCTGTGCACAACATCTCCGTCCAAGTGTCCTAGGAAATAGGGTCTCCTTTTCCCATCTTGTCTCTTGACAAACTGCCCTAATTTCACTCTCTCTGCTTGTGATATCATTTTCCAGCGTTCACATCTGAATTGTCGATACGACTCTCCTTATGGGGTTGTCAGTCGGGCTAACACATGGTGTCGTTTCGAGATGCACGAGTATGACTGTAGTAAGAGAGAGAGAAGAGGAGAGTGTTGTGTTGTGTGGTTGGTTGTGTGCATGTGTCCTCATCTGTATTTGTCCACTACATCGAGCGCGAACAGTATAATGGGGCGCAGAATAGAAACAGACCTCTCACAACAAATCAATCTGAGATAGGAGTGCGTATATAGAGGAGGAGAGATCATCTATGCGGCGTTGGCTACCATTTCATTGATGTCTTCGGAGGTCCTCATGCACATACTACAGTCATGAGCGATCATATCTCCTTAGCCTGGTAGTCACCCTATCACAACAGGCTCTGTGAGCCTATTGTTTAGCAGTCTCTAGGGCTTCACAGAGTGGAGTCAGGCACACACACTCTCGCTCCTCTTCTCCGCGTATCTTCTTTCTCTCTCTTCTCTGATAACATGGGTGTTACCAAATTATCAGTACGGACCCCGCCATAAGGCAGAAGATCCGTTATACAGGTGTTAATTCTATTACAGCAGGAGATGCTTAAACACACACATATCTGTTTCGTGTACGTATGTGCGCAATCAACCACTGGGCCCTGATTCCAGCACACTTATAGCACTCTCATCGCACATGTGAGGAAGCCTGAGGGTGTGCGCCGCGGTGGTGGGATCCGTTGGGATGCCTAATGCTCACAGGAGGACAATAACGCATTTTTTCTTCTATGGGTGGTAGGATACATGACGTCCATTCCACGTTCGTCCAGTCTTTATTCAAACCTCTTACTGTTGATTCGATGTGAGTGGCTCCAAAAGCATGCAAATCTAATTCCAATTCAGCAGTCCTCTCCCTCAGCGTTTGAGTATGAGGCTTCGATGGCCGAAAATCGTAACATGGCAGAGTGGGCATTGCGCGAGGCACCGATGATGGCACTAGAGACACCTGGTATGGAGGTTGGTGCAGGGTGAACAGCCCTGTGGTTGTGCTGACATTGTTAGGGGAATTGTCATGAGTTGGCTTACTGTATTGGTCATCTTCTATAGAGCACAGTAACTATTCTTTGAATGGTAGTTAACTGTGTGATGGAGCGCTTATTTTGTTATCTCCAGCTTGATGTTCCATATGGTAATTGTTGGTGGGTTTGGCGGTACTTTTGTTGAGGATTGACCTGTAGCTAGTTTCTCCATGATCTTATGCCTCATATCAGTGCTGCCTGGCTCCTGCAATGGGGGGGTGGCAGTGGAAGTTTCAGCTTCAGGTGTGGGCTGCACATCCACTTGTTCTTCCAGGTCTCCTTGAGTCTGGGATGTAATGTGGTTGGTCTAGCTCCAACGCTGTGAGAGCGAGCTTCCTCTTTACTATGTTGAAGCGTAGGTAACTAGCTGTTTCTCAGTAAGGCGTGGATGTAGGTCTTTTGTCCATCCATAGTCCCTCAACATT